>NC_142088.1:81939608-82243260 GCF_054644295.1 Miniopterus natalensis
ACCGTTTTTTCCTGTCTCCACAGTCTGGCCTTTTCCAGGCCATACACTTGGAATCATGCAGTGGGCAGCCCTTGCAGGCTGGGCTCTTTTGCTGAGCAATATGCAGTTAAGCTTCCTCCATGTCTTTTTGTGGCTTGATAGGTTTTTTCTTCAATCACTGAGTAGCATTTCACTTCTGAATGCCCCGCAGTTTGTTTACCCATGCCCCTATTGAAGGCCGTCTTGCTTGCTTCCAAGTTTGACAGTTATGAATAAAGCTACTTAAACATCTGTATGCAAGTTTTTGAGTGAACATAAGTTTTCAACACATGGTAACATAAATCAACATTTGTGTAAGTGCCAAGGAACATGATGGCTGGGTTGTATGGTAAGCCTGTTTAGTTTGTAAGAAACTGCCGAACTTTCTTCTGAAAAGGCTGAACCGTTGCATTCCCAACGGATGAGTGTTCCCGTTCCTCCTCATCTTCACCAGCGTTTGGTGGTGTCGCTGTTTTAGATTTTTGCTGTCCTGATAGATCTGTAGTGCGATGTCACTTAATTTGTGATTCCCTAGTGACATTTGATGTTGAGCATCTTATCTGCCACTTGTGTATCTTCTTTGGTGCAGTATCTGTTCAGATCTGCTGTCGACGCTGAAGTTCGGACTGTTCGTTTCCTCGCTGAGCGTGTGTGTACAGCAGGTGCACAAACCCAGTTTCACTCAGTGTCATTTTGTTACGTCGCTGAGATGCTGTAGGAGCTTAACTCTTGTTTATGTCAATTAGCCTGGGATAAAATCGGTATCGTTACATGTTGTTTCACTTGAACATAACCTATTGCAGAACCTATCAATGACACTTAGTGAGGACAATGTATTTTGGACATCGGCCCCTGATCAGATGTGCATTTTGCAAAGATTCTCTGCCAGTCTGTGTCTTAGCTTTTCATTCTCTTTGCAGTGTCTTTTGCAGAACAGCTTTTAATTTTAATGAAGCCTAAATTATTTTTTTTTTATGAATTGTACTTTTGGTCCTGTAATTTAGAAGTCATTGCCAAACCCAGAGTCACCTAGATCTCCTCCTAACTTATCTTTTATTTAGGTCTGTGATCCATTTTGAGCTAATTTTTGTGGAAGATGCATGGTCTGTATGTGTGGAACAAAGGCAACTCCATCTTGAAACTAACCCCCCATCTTGACCCCTGAGTGGACCTGGGCCCGTGGCTCTTGCCCTGGATCTTGGAACGTACAAGAGATCTCTGTGCTAGTCACGCAGCTCCCATTGGCTTCACACCTGCAGGGAGGGGTCCTTGATGTCATGTCTCTTAAGCCACTCTGATGCACGAAGTGATCCACACCTCCCAGCACCTGGTCCTCTGCTTGCCCACACATTTCTTTCCCAGCACATGTGCCCACTGCGTTAGCTATATAACTCACAGTCTGGGGGCTGGCGGGCACAGAGATATGACGTCTTGCAGTCACCCAAGGCGATGTTGCTGTTTGTAACTCTCTTATTAAACTCATTAACCGACCAGCTGGACTTGTCTGCCTCATTCCTCGTCTCTCAGCTTCTTCAACATTTGGGAACCCCTTTGCATATACGGACCTTTCACAAAACATCTGTGTCTAGACTCTTTTTGTTTTTTTAACATGTGGGTGTCCAGTTGTTCCAGATACAAATTTTTTAAACCCTCACCCGACCACTGCTTTTCAGAGAGAGTGGAGAGAAAGAGAGAAACATCGGTGTGAGAGAGACACATAAATTGGTGGCCTCCCCCACACACCCAACTGGGGCAGGGGATGGAGCCTGCAACTGCTGTACGTGCCCGTGGCCAGAATCGAACCCGGGACCCTTCAGTCCAAGGGCCAACGCTCTAACCACTGAGCCAAAATGGCTAGGACCAGAAACTTTTTTTTTTTAAACTCTCATATATATATATATATTTTAAAATATATCTTCATTGATTTCAGAGAGAGGAAGGGAGAGGGAGAGAGAGAGGTAGAAACATCAATGATGAGAGAGTCCATGATCGGCTGCCTCCTGCGCGCCCCTGACTGGGGATCGAGCCCACCACCCGGGCATGTGCCCTGACCGGGAATCGAACCCTGATCACCTGGATCCTAGGTTGACGCTCAACCACTGAGCCGCACCCGGCCGGGCTAGAAACATTTTTTAAGACTATTCTTTATCCATTAAATGGCTTTTGCTCCTTTATTAAAGATTACTAGACTGCATTTGTGTGGGTCTGTTTCTGGGCTATTTATTCTGTTCCACTGACCTGCTGCTTTTTGTTCACGAATGCTGTCCTGATCACCAGCTTTACAGTCAGTATGGGAGGCAGACAGTGACAGGCTCCAATTTTGTTTTTATTCGATATTGTGTTGGTTATTATGGGTCTTTGCCTCTCCATATAAGCTTTAGATTCAGTTTATTAATTTCCATAAAATAATTTTCTGGGATTTTGTGTGGGATTGGATTGAATCTGTAGTTCAAGTTGGTGAGAACTGACATCTTGACAATACCGAGTCTTCCTGTTCACGTAACGGAACATCTCTCCATTTACTTAGGTCTGATTTCTTTCATTAAATTTTCATAGTATCTCTCACATAAATCTTGTGCATATCTATATGTTAGATGTATACCTAAGTATTTTCATTTTAGGGGGTATTAATGTAAATGGTATTGGGTTTTAAATTTCAAATTCCAGCTGTTCAGTGCTGGTATGTAAGAAAGTAATTGACATTTGTATATTAAGTTTATGTCCTGCCACCTTGCTATAATTCCTATTCATTCCAGGAGGGTTTTGTTGTTTCTTTGGGATTTTCTACATAGGCAATCTTGTCATCTGTGAACAGACAGTTTTCTTTCTTCCTTCCCAATCTATAAACTTCCCATTTTCTTTCATTCCTTGTCTTATTGCATTAACTCGGACTCCCAGTACAGTGTTGCGTAGGAGTAGCAAGAAGGGACATCTTGCCTTGTTCCTGACCTTAGTGGGAAAGCATCTAGTTTGTCAACATTAAGTATAATGCCATTTTTCGTTTTTTGGTAAATGTTATTAATCAAGTTGAGAGAGTTCTCCTCAATTCTAGTTTGTTGAGAGTTTTTATCATGAATGAGTGTTGAATTTTGTAAAATGTCCCTGATCATGTGATTTTTCTTCTTCAGACTGTCGATCAGGTAAACTGCATTAATTTATTTTCAAATGTTGAAAAGCCTTGCATACCTGGTCATGGTGTATAATTATTTTTATGCATTATTGGATTTAATTTGTTAATATTTTGTCAAGAATTTTTGCACAACTTTTATGAGAAACAGTGGTGTGAGTTTTTTATTCTTGTAATGTCTTTGTCTAGTTTTCGTATTAGGGTGTTTCTGGCCTCATAAAATGAGTTAGGAAGCGTTCCCTCTGCTTTTATTTTTGGAATAGATTTTACAGAATGTTTGATAGGATATACAAGTGAGCCCATCTGGCCTGGCACTTTCTGTTTTGGGAGGTTATTAATTATTGACTCAGTTTCTTCAGACATTGACCTATTCAGATTATGTATTTCTTCTTGTGTGAGTTTTGGTGGCTTGTGTCTTTCAAGGAATTGGTCCATTTCCTTTAGGTTATCAAATATGTGGGTACAGAGTTGTTAATTGTTCATTGTATTCTTTTATTATCTTTTTAATGTTCTTGGGGTCAACAATGGTGGACTCACTTTCATTTTTGATATTAGTTATTTGTGTCTTCTCTCCTTTCATAGTTAACTTGGCTAGAGATTTATAGATTTTATTGATATTTCCAGGAACTAGCTTTTGGCTTTGTTAATTTCCTCTATCCATTCCATTTCCTGTTTTCAATTTCATTAATTTCTGCTCTAATTTTTATTATTTCTTTCTTCTGCTTACTTTGTATTTAATACACTCTTCTTTTTATAATTTCCTAAGGTGGAAGCTTAGATTATTGATTTGAGACCTTTTTATTTTCTCTTTTTATGTTTTAATTTATCTTTATTGTTGAAAGTATTACAAATGTCCCCCTTATTCCCCCATTGATCCCTTCAACCCTGCACCCCTCCTCCCAGGCCTTCACCACACTATTGTCTGTATCCATGGGTTATGCATATATGCACATAAGTTCTTAGGTCAATCGCTCCCCCCACCCCTGCCTTCCCTCCAAGCTCTCTCAGTCTGTTCCATGCTTCTATGTCTCTGGATCTATTTTGTTCACCAGTTTATTTTGTTCATTGGATTCCAAATATGAGTATAGTCATGTGATACTTGTCTTTCTCTGATTGGCTTATTTCACTTAGCATAATACTCTCCAGGTCCCACCATGCTGTCTCAGAGGGTAAGGGTCCTTCTTTTTCAGAGTTGCATAGTATTCCGTAGTGTGAATGTCTGAGAAGATGCTCGATATGATTTTAGTCTTCTTGAACTTGCAGAGACTTGTTTTGTGTCCTAATATGCGGTTTATCTTTGAGAATGTCCTGTGTGCACTTGACAAGAATGTATATTCTGCAGCTTTGGGGTGAAATGTTCTGTAAATGTCAATTAAATCCATCTGATCTAGTGTGTCACTAGGAGTCACTGTTTTCTGGTTGACTTTTTATCTGGAAGATCTAGCCAGTAAAGTCAGTGGGGTGTTAAAGTCCCCTACTATGACTGTATTGCTGTGGATCTCTTCTTTAAAGTCCTCCAGAAGTATTTTGGTGTTTTTTTTTCAGCTTGTGTAAATCTTTTGTTCTGAGGTGTGTCTCTTGTAGACAGCATAAATTTGGGTCTTGTTTTCTTATCCATTCAGCTACCCTATGCCTTTTGATTGGAGAGTTTAATCCATTTGTATTTAAGGTTATTATTGATAGGTACTTATCTATTCCCATTTTATTTCCCTATGCCTATGTATCTCATTCTCTCTATTTCAACTTCTTATTACAGCAGACCCTTTAACATTTCCTGCAATGGTGGTTTGATGGTAATAAACTCCTTTAGCCTGTTTTTTTGTCTGGGAAGCTCTTTATTTCACCATCTATTTTGAATGATAGTCTTGCTGGATAGAGTAGTCTTGGTTTGAGATCCTTGCTTTTCATTACCTTGAATACTTCATGCCATTCCCTTCTGGCCTATACAGTTTCTGATGAGAAATCAGCTGACAGCCTTATGGGGGCTCCATTGTAGGCAGCAGACTGCTTTTTTCTTGCTGCCTTTAACATTCTCTCTTTGTCTTGAATTTTTGGCATTTTAATTATGATGTTTCTGTGTGTGGGCCTCTTTGGGTTCTTGCTTGGGGCTCTCTGTGCCTCCTGATTTTTTCCTTCACCAGGTTAGGGTGAAGGGTGAATGGAAGTTTTCTGCCATTATTTCTTCAAACAGATTCTCTAAATCTTGCTTACTTTCTACATCTTCTGGTACTCCTATGATGTGAATATTGTTATGTTTCATGTTGTCCCTCAGTTCCCTTAAACTGTCCTCCTGTTTCTTGTTTTTTTCTTTTTGGTTCTCTGATTTTTTTTCCCTTACCTTGTCTTCTAATTCAATGATCCATTCCTCAGCTTCCCCTAATCTGCTGTTTATAGTTCCAATGTTTTGTTTTGTTTTATTTCTACTATGTCATTTTTTTTTTTTTAATATATCTTTATTGATTTCAGAGAGAGGAAAGGAGATGAAGAGAGAGAGATAGAAACATCAATGATGAGAGAGTCATTGATTGGCTGCAGCCCACAACCCAGGCATGTGCCCTGACCGGGAATCGAACCCTGTTCGCCTGGATCCTAGGTTGACTCCCAACCACTGAGCCACACCCAGCCGGGCTCTACTATGTCATTTTTAATTTCCTTCATAGTTTTCATTTATTTTCTTATGTTGTTGAGCATCCTTATGATCAGTATTCTGAACTTTATATCTGATAGATTGCTTATCACCATTTCACTTAGCTTGTCTTTGGAGAATTCTTTTTTTCTTTCATTTGGGGCTTGTTTTGTGTGTGTGTGTGTGTGTGTGTGTGTGTGTGTGTATTTTTGTCTCCCCACTTTGGCTGCCTGTTTGGGTTTGTTTCTATGTATTAGGCAGATTTACTGGGACTCCTAGCCTTTTGGATGGTCACTGGTGCAGGCAGATGCTGTTTGTGACTGGCACTGAGTACCCTATTTAAAGCTTTCTGCACTCCACAGCTTGTTTTTCCCTCTACTGGGGCTGGGTGTGCTTGGAAAGGACCAAGATGTGCACCAAGATCTTTCTTCTCCAAGCCGTGGGTCCAGAAGCAAATCAGGCAAAGACTCAAAGCACCCAGAAGCTAATTGCTCTTCAGTCTCTTAATGAGCCTCAAGCTGTAGGAACTCCACAGGGTGGGGGGAGAAGTTTTCCAACAGGGTGGGGCAATTGCTTGAGTGGTAAATGTTTGCTTGAGAAAGATGTCCTCTGCAATATGGGGGAATGACAGGAATCCAGATGGCTGCCCTATGAGCTCTATCCCCAGAGCCAGAACCTTAGATTCTCCTCACACAGCTCTAGTCAACCCTGCCCTCCCTCTGCCAGAGCCCAAGGTGAGTGGCTGCACACAAAATTTTGTGTGTTAGCCCTTTAAGAGGGTGTCTGTATTTCCAGCTGTCTCTCCCTGGCAGATGGCAACCCTGCTTTATTCACAGCCAGATGTTATGTGGGCACCTTTCTCAGCTCTGGTGCTCTTGGCTGGGAAGCCCAGCTTGGGGTTTAGAACCCAGAGTTTCTCAGTGGGAACCCCCACAGCTGAGATCTCCCTCTTGACCTTCAGCTGCTGACTGTGGGATCCCAGCCAGTTCGCACCTCCTCATTTTCTCCCAGCTTCTATGCAGTCTCTGCTTTAGGTCCTTGGTTATAAAGGTGCTTTCCAGCTAGTCCTCAGTGAATTATTCAGGATGGTTTTTCTATATTTTAGTTGTAATTGCAGTTTGGTCCTTGGAGAGTATCAGTGTAGAGTCCACTCAATTCCTCTCTGTCATGGAATCCTCTCATTTTTATTTCCTATGTAAAATGTATAAATTATGCATTCAGTGCTCTAAATTTCCCTCTAACACTTCCTTTGCTGCATCTCACAAATTTTGATAAGTTGTGTTTTCATTTTCATTTAGTTGAAAATATTTAAAAATTCCCATTGAGACTTGTTATAATTGGGGGTTTCCCAGCTATCTCTGTTATTGATTTCCAGTTTAATATAACTGTGGACTGACAGCAGACAGTGTATGATTTCTATTCTGTTAAACCAAAGGGATTTTTTATGGCCAACAAGGTGGTTTATCTTGATGAATGTTCCATGTGAGCTTGTGAGGAATGTGCATTCTGCTGTCATTGAATGAAATACTCTAAGATTTCAATTTGGTTTACTTGATAAATGGTGTTGTTCACTTTAACTATGTCCTTAATGATTTTCTGCACACTGCATCTGTCAATTACTGACAGAAGAGTGCTGAAATCTCCAACTATACTAATGGGTTTATCTATTTCTCCTTGCATTTCTATCAGATTTTGCCTCACATATTTCGACACTCTTGCTAGGTGCATACATATTAAGCATTGTTATGTCTTCTTAAAATTGACCCCTTTGTCATTATGTAATGCTTCTCTATCCCTGATAATTTTCCTAGCTCTGAAGTTGGCTTGGTCTGAAGTTAATACAACTATTCCAGCTTTTTTTTCTTTTAGAGAGAGAGGAAGGGAAAGGGATAGAGATTTAGAAACATCGGCTGCCTTCCACATCCCCCCCTACTGGGGATCTAGCCCACAACCTGAGCATGTGCCCTGACCAGGAATTGAACCAGTGATCTTGAAGTTCATGGATTGACACTCAACCACTGAGCAACACCAGCCAGGCCAGCATTCCTTTGATTAGTGTTAGCACAGTTTTTTCTCTATCATTTTGCTTTCAATTCATGTCTTAATATTTAGAGTAGATTTCAAGTTTCTATTCATTGCCCTTGTTCTTTGTTTATTTTTTCCTTCCAATATTTTTCTACCTTCTCTGGTATTGAACATCTTACTCGAGTTCCTTTTTTCTCCTCTCAGCGCACTAATTACACTTTTAAAAACTTTTTGTGTTTTTCTTGAGTTTGCAATATACTTTTACACCCAATCCAAATCCTCTTTCAAATAAAACTATACCATTTCATGAATAGTGCAAATAACTTATAAGAGTATTCAGGTTCCCATGGAATTTTGCTCCTGGGTTTCTGGTACAATAAGTTCTGATTCTCTGTATCTGCCTTCCTGTCTCTTTAATTTTGGAGGACAGCAGTTGCGATCTTGAAACTCTGATGGTTCTAAGAATAGTAGTTTTCAGATTATTCATCTTTTTTCTTGTTGTGAGATTGGCAGTGATGACTTTCAAGGTTTCTTACATGCTACACTGAAATCTAGCAGTGTTTTTTGAAGAGCAAACGTTTTTAATTTTGAAGAAACCAATTTATAGATTTTTTTCTTTTATAGTATGTGCTTATCTGTCATGTTTTTAAAAACCCTTGAGAGACTCAAGGTCATTAAAATTTTCTCCTAGAAATTTTATTGTTTTAGCTCTACAATCAATTTCGAGTTATTTTTTTGTATGTGGTACGAGGTCAGTTTTGAGGTTTAATTTTTTGTATATCCAGTTGTTGAAGAGTTCTTATAAAAATTTCTTTCTTGTAAAGATTATCCTTTCCTCATTGAATTGTCTCAGAAACTTTGGCAAAAGTCATATGTGTGTGAGTCTATCTAGTCTCTTTATTTTGCTCCATTGATCTGTTTATCTCTCTTTATGCCAATACCACAGATTTTATTACTGGAGCTTTATGTCTTTAAAATATGTAATCAATGTAAGTCATCCAAAGTTTTTCTTTTTCAAAAAAAAACCCAAAATTCAACATTAATTCTTTTTCAAAGCTGTTTTTGCTATTCTAGGTCTTTTTTATTTTCATATAAATTTTAGAATCAGTTTGTTAAGTTTTATAAGAAGTCTCCTGGTATTTTTGTTGGTTGCAATGAATTTATTGATAAATTTGGGGAGATAATTCATATATTAAAAATAGTGAAACATGATCATAATGTATCTCTCAACTTATTTAGGAATTCTGTAGTTTTTCTCATCAATTGTATCTGTCAGTGTAAAAAACTCACACATCTTTTGTCAGTTATTCATAAGATTCAGTAATTTCAGTGCTATTTTTATTTACAGTGGAACCTTGGTTCTCAAACTTAATTCGTTCCAGAAGGCTGTGGGAAAAGCGATTTGTTCAAAAACATAACCATTCTTTCCCCTTAGAAATAATGTAAATTGAATTAATCTATTCCAGACCCCCAAATGATTCCCTGTTTTAACCTTTATTATATACAGTACATATCTAAGCTCTGTCATTGTTCTCACCACTTTCCTTTTCACTTTGCTGATATCACTAACCTTAGCACCCATGGTGACCTTGACTGATCATATTTCATAATAATAAGCATCAACAAAAGCAAAAAATGTTAACAATTTGAGGTTTAGTGGTAAACTGACTCATACTCACACATTTTCTCCTTTGTTTGTCACCTGAGAGACACAGGACTGACTGAACATACAGGCATTGGCATGAAAAGGTTGTTGGGTCAAGAATCAAAGTTTTGTTCAACAACCAAGACATTTTTCTATGAACAATTTGGTCAAGAACTAAATTGTTCAAGATGGGAGACTTTTGAGAATGGAGGTTTGACTATATTTATTTTTAAATTTTTTTAAAATTAATTTTCATTAAATATTTTGTATTAGTTTCAGATGGATTGCACAGTGGTGAGACAACCATATGCTTTACAAAGTGCCACCCTTGATATTTCTGGTATCCAACTGGCACCACACATAGTTATTACACTATTATTGACTATATTCCCTATGCTGTACTTTACATCCCTGTGACTATTTTGTAACTACCACTTTGTACTTAATCCCTTCACTTTTTTCACCCAGTCCACACCCTCCTCCAGCCTCTGGCAACCCTCAGTCTGTTCTCTGCATCTATGAGTCTGTCTCCGTTTGTTCACTTACATTGTTGTTTAGATTCCACCTGGCTCCTGCCCCACCCCAGGCATTCACTGAGTTACAGCTGACATGCAGTGTTAGTTTCAGATGTACGCCCCAGTGATTAGACATTATATAACTTACTAAGTCATTATCCCAATAAATATCGTACCTAACACTATACATAGTTATTAGACTATTATTGACCATACTCCCTGTGCTTTCTTTACATCTTCATGACCACTGCATAACAACCACTTTGTACTTCTTAATCCCTTCACCTTTTTCACCCGGTTCCCAACCCTGCTCCCATCTGGCAACTGACAAAATCCTGTCTGTATCTATGAATTTGTTTCTGTTCTGCTTGCTCATTTATTTTGTTTTTTAGATTCAATTGTTGATCGATATGTATTTATTGTCATTTTCCCAATTGTATGTTTTATCTTTCTTCTTCTTCTTAAAGAACATTCTAACATTTCCTGTAGTACTGGTTTAGTGGTGATGAACTCTGTTAGTTTTTTCTTGTCTGGGAAGCTCTTTATCTGTCCTTTGAGTCTAGGTGATAGCTTTGCTGTGTAATCTTAGCTGCTTTTCATCACTTTGAATATTTTTTGCCAATTCCTTCTGGCCTGCAACGTTTCTGTTGAGAAATCAGCTGCCAGTCATATGGATGCTCCCTTGTAGATAACTAACTGCTTTTCTCTTATTGTTTTTAAGATTCTCTCTTTGGGCCTGGCTGGGCGTGGCTCAGCGGTTGAGCATCGACCTAGGATCTAGGAGTCAAGGTTGTATTCCTGATCAGGGCACATGCCCGGATTTTGAGCTCCATCCCCAGTAGGGGGTGTGCAAGAGGCAGTTGATCAATGACTCTCTCATCATTGATGTTTCCACCTCTCTCTCTCTCTCTCTCTCTGTGTCTCTCACTCTCTCTGAAATCAATAAAGGTATATTAAAAAAAAAAAGATTGTCTTTAACCTTTGGCATTTTAATTATGATGTGTCTTGCTGTGGGCCTCTTTGGGATCCTCTTGTTTGGGACTCTCTGTGCTTCCTGGACTTGTAAGTCTATTTCCTTCACCAGGTAGGGGAAGTTTTGTGTCATTATTTTTTCAAATTGGTGCTCAATTTCTTGTCCTCTCTCTCCTCCTTTTTTCACCCTCATGATGCGAATGTTGGTACAGTTGAAGTTGTACCAGAGGATTCTTACACTATCTTCATTCTTTTTATTTTATTTTACTTTTTTATTTATTTTTTAAAATTTATCTTTATTGTTCAGAGTATTACAGGTATACCATTTCCCCCCCCAATTGATCCCCTCCACCTCGCTCCCACCCCCTTCCCAGGCCTTCACCCCGTTATTAACTGTGTCCATGGGTTATACATATAACTTCTTTGGTTAATCTCTTCCCACACTCCACCCCTCTCCCCTCTTTCCCCTGAAATATGATCGTCTGTTACATGTGTCAATGTCTCTGAATCTATTTAGTTCATCAGATTCTTTTGTTCATTAGCTTCTTGTTAAAGACGACCCTTCAACATTTCCTGTAGTGCTGGTTTGGTGGTGATGAACTCCTTTAGCTTTTCCTTACCTGAGAAGCTCTTTATTTGATGTTCAATTCTATTTTTTTTTTAAATTATATCTTTATTGATTTCAGAGAGAGGAAAGGAGATGGGGGGGGAGAGAGAGAGAGAGAGAGAGAGAGGGAAACATCAATGAGGAGAGAGTCACTGATCGGCTGCCTCCTGCACGCCCCTGACGGGATCAAGCCCGCAACCTGGGCATGTGCCCTGACCGGGAATCGAACCCTGATCGCCTGGATCCTAGGTAGACGCTCAACCGCTGAGCCACGCCCGGCCGGGCTGACGTTCAATTCTAAATGATAGCTTTGCTGGGTAGAGCAATTTTGGTTGTAGTTCCTTGTTTTTTATCACTTTGAATATTTCTTGCCTCTCCCTTCTGGCCTGCAAAGTTTCTGTTGAGAAATCAGCTAACAGTCATATGGGTGCTCCCTTGTAGGTAATTAACTGCTTTTCTTTTGCTGCTTTTAAGATTCTCTCTTTGTCTTTAACCTTTGGCATTTTAATTATTATGTGTCTTGCCATGGGCCTCTTTGGGTTCCTCTTCTTTGGGACCCTCTGTGCTTCCTGGACTTGTAAGTTGATTTCTTTCCCCAGGTAGGGGAAGTTTTCTGTAATTATTTTTTCAAATAGGTTTTCAATTCCTTGGTCTCTTTCTTCCCCTTCTGGCACCCCAATAATATGAATGTTGGGCCTCTTGAAGTTGTCCAGAGGCTCCTTATACTATTTTCATATTTCTGGATTCCTTTTTCTTTTTGCTCTTCTGGTTGGGTTTTTTGTTTCCTCATGTTCCAAATTGCTGATTTGATTCTCAGCGTCCTCTACTCTGCTGTTGATTCCCTGTAAATTATTCTTCATTTCAGTTCCTGTAGCCTTCATTTCAAATTGGTACTTTACTATGTTATCGATTTTCTCAGTTATTTCCCTAACAGTCTGCTTAAACATCCTTATAACCAAAATTCTGAACTCTCTATCTGTTAGCTTGCTTGGATCTATTTCATTTAGTTCTTTTTGTGGAGATTTCTTCTGTTCTTTCTTTTGTGACATGTTTCTTTGCCTCAGCATTTTGGCTGCTTCCAGGTGTTTGTTTCTATGTATTAGGTAGAGCTGCTATGTCTCCTGGAATTTGTAGAGTGGCTTTGTGTAGTAGGTGTCCTGTAGGGTCCAGTGGCTCAGCCTTCCCAGTCACCTGAGCTGAGCCTTCTAGGTGCTCCCGTGTGGGCTGTGTGCACTGTCCTGTTGTAGTTGAGCCTTGGTTGCTGCTGGCGTCCCTGGGAGGAACTGACCCCCAGGCCAATTGGCTGTGAGGACCGGCTGCAACTACAGCCAGAGAGCTGCTGTGCTGGAGACACCCCTATGGAGCAGGATTTACTTTAGTGTGCACCCCTTGAGTGTCACTCGTGGATGTGGTAGGGTTGTAATCCAGTGTGGTAGAGTCTGATCACCAGGTGCACTGTCTCTGGGGCCTCCCAGGAGGTGCCAAGTCAGCCTCTGCCAGTGCCTTACCCAGGGCCACCCAACATGAGCTACACAGCAAACCGTAGTTGGATGCTACTTGTGCTGGGCTTAGAAGTGTCCAGGAGAGACCAAGCTATGAGCCAATGCAGGCTGATGCTAGTGCCAGGACTGGGGCCACTTATCAAGCTGTATGGGGGACGCTGCTGCTTGTTTGAGAGATTTTAGGAAAGTCCTAAGCATGAGGCTTGAGAGGCCACTTGCATAGAAAAGCCCCTGGAAATAGCCTGGATGAGCTGCAGGTGGGGAGGGGAGGGGCCAAAGGTGTGAGTCAGGTGCTGGTGATTCACATATGGCACCTGCCTGCTGGCTGTGTCGGGGAGGACTTGCCAAAGGAGCCATGGCCTCCGCCAGCCCTTCTGCCTGGGAGGAAGCCACCCTCCACCTCTCGCCCCGACTTAAGGCAGGTTAGTTCCTCCCCGAGTGTCCCAGGTCCTTTCAGGCTGCTGCCCGGCGCTGGGCTCAGAGGGAGCATCTGAGTGAGTCCGTGTGTGGGCCCTTTAGGAGGAGCTACTGGGGCTCCTGCAGCCTCCGCGACCCTCAGGGACAGACCCCGCTGGTTTCACAGCCCAGAGTTGTGGGACGTCTCTTCCCGGCCTGGAGCCCTGGGCTGGGGGCCTGCTGTGGGGCTGGGACCCCTCCCTCCTCTGGGAAACCTCTGCCAAGATTCTCTCCTGGGTTTGAACCGCGGCACTGGGTGTGGGCCCACAGCACGTCTTTGTGATTCAGCCCCGATCCGGCAGGATCTGTGCCCCTCCTACTGGCCTTGGTGCTTCTTCAGGTCCGTGGTTGTGGGGCTTCTGTTCAGCCAGATTTCAGGAGGCTCAGAGTGATGGTGGTTTTGTATTTTAGTTGTAATTTTGATGTGGTTGAGGGAGGCGGTGGGTGCAGCTGTTGTTACCTACGCCGCCATCTTGTTGCTCCTCTTCATTCTTTTTTCTTTCTTTTTGCTGTTCTGATTTGTATTTTTTGCTTCCTCATATTCCAAACTGCTGATTTGCATGCTTCATCTACTCTACTGTTGATTCCCTGTAATTTATTCATTTCAGTTAGTCTTCTTTCAGCTAGTGGTTCTTTTTAATAGTTTCTGTGTCCTTTTTATGCTGTTGAAGTTCTCATTAAGTACCTTGAGTATCCTTATAACCACGGTTTTGAGTTCTATACCTGGTAGTTTGTTTGCCTCCATTTCATTTAGTTCTTTTTCTGGAGATTTGTATTTTTCTTTCATCTTGAGACCTGTTTCTTTCTCCCCTCATTTTGGCTACGTCCCTGTTTTGTTCAATGTATTAAGCTGCTATGTCTCCTGGAATTGGTAGAGTGGCCTTGTGTAGTAGGTGTCCTGTAGGGCCCAGTGGTTTAGCCTTCCTGGTCACCTGCGCCAGGCACAACAGGTACTTCCCTGTGTGGGCTGTGTGCACTGTCTTCTTGTAGTTAAGCCTTGATTGCTGTTGGCATCACTTGGAGGGACTGACCATCAGGGAGATCTCCTGGGAGGACCGGCTGTCACTAGAGGAGCAGCTGCTGTTCTGGGGCCCATCCTATGGAGGACTTGCCTCAGTGGGGCTTTGGTACTCACTGAGTCTACCACTCAAGTGTGTCTCTTGAGGTGATATGGTTGTAATCCAGCGTGGTCTGAAACTGCCCACTGGGTGCACTGGTTCTGGGGCCTACCTGCAGGTTCAGGGTCAGCCACTGCCTGTGACCTGCCCAAGTCCACCAAGCACCAGCTACAAAATGATCTGCAAATGGCTGGAACTCGTGCTGGGCTTGGAGGTGTCCAGGAGAAGACAAATTGCAATCACAGGCCAGCTGCCACTAGTGCCAAGCTTGGGGCCACTTAGCAAGAGGTACGAGGTACACAGACACCAGATGCTGCTTGAGATTTTAGGAAAGTTCGAAGCATGAGGCAAGAGAGGCCAATTGTATGGAAAAGCCCCTAGAAATGGCTTGGATGGGCCTAGAAGTTAGCAGTGGGGTGAGGGTGGGGGGTGCCTCAGGAATCACCAGGGCAGGGATAACAGTGTGAGCTAGGTTGATGGAGACTCAGATATGGTGCCCACCTGCCACATCCATGGAGAAGGACTCAGCAAAGGAACAATGGCCTCCTACAACACTTCTGGGAGAAAGCTGTCCCCCCAGCTTTCACCTTGAAACCAGACAATTCAGTTCCTCCCCCTTTGTCCAAGGCTCTTTTTGAGATGCTGCCCCAGTGCTAGAGCTAAGAGAGCGAGTGCAAGTCCGTCCGCGTGGGGTCCCTTTACAAGGAACTCCAGCAGCCCTCCGTCTCACTCAACCACAATCCCTGATGGTTTTCAGACAGAAGTCATGGGGGCTTCTCTTCCTGGCACTGGAACCCTGGGCTGGAGGTTCCTATGTGGATCTGTGACCTCTCACTCCTTAGGTGGGAACTTTGCAGCCGATTATTTTTACCCACCCCATGTGCGGAGGACCAGCTCATTCAGCATTTCCACTCTTCCTACCAGTCTCGAAGTGGCTTTTTCTGTATATCCTTAGTTTCACCTAGATTTCAGGCATTTCCGAGTGATGGTTATTCTGTAGCTTAGTTGTAATTCTGATGTGGGAGGATGTACGTTTATCTACACTGCCACCTTAACCAGAAGCCTAAACTAATTTCTATCAGAGTAGGATTCCTGTAATTAAAATCAATTACTCATTCTTTCAATTAGCATCTGGACTAATCAGTGTTTTCTAGTTAAATCTGCACTTAAAATAATTTAAAAGTATCCCCAAGGTAGAATATAGCCATAAGCTATAGTGATCTCTACCTTAATTGCCTGTTATAAGCAGTTGGTATAGTAATGTTAAATTGTACCCACACTTCCTCTAGGACAGTATTTCTCAATCTTTTTTTCATTATAGCATCTCCAAAGGAGACAATTGCAGACACATCTCATTTTATTGCACTTCACTTTACTGCACTTTAATCGTCTGTGCTACCTGCCCCCAAAGTTTGTGGCAACCTTGTGTGTGCAAGTCTATCAATGCCACTTTCCCTATATTTGCTCACTTTCTGCCTGCCACATTTTGGTAATTCTTGCAATATTTCAGACCTTTTCATTATTTACATTTGTTATGGTGATGTGATTATCAGTGATCTTTGAGAAATTGTTTGTGAAAGGAAGTCAACCAATGCTGCCACCTTCATTGTCTTAGGAAATTGCCATAGCCACCCCAGCCTTCAGCAACCAGCATTTACCAGTCAGCAGCCATCAACACAAGGCAAAAACTTGCCACCAGCAGATTATGACTTAAAGACTCAGATGATGGTTAACATTTCTTAGCAATAACATATTTTCATTTATTTAAATATGTCTTTATTGATTTCAGAGAGAGGGAGGGAGAGGGAAAGGGAGAGATAGAAACATCAATGATCAGAGTCACTAATCAGCTACCTCCTGCACACCCCCTGCTGGGGAGCAAGCTCGAAACCCAGACATGTGCCCTGACTGGGAATCGAAATCAGGAAAGCACTGAATTCACTAAAATGACTCAGAGAAATTAGGAAAGCACATATATTTACAGTTCTATTATAAAGGATTCAAATTAGGAGGACCAGCCAAATGAAGACACACACTGGGCAAGGTGGGGAGGAAACAGCTTCCATACCTTCTTTTGGTGAAATCAAGGCACATCACCCTCTCAGCACATCAGTATGTTCACCCCTCAGAAAGCTCTACTGGGCTTTGGTGTCCAGAGTTCTTTAAAAAAATTATTTTTTAAAAATTGATTTTAGAGAGAGAGGAAAGGAGAGGGGGATAGATAGAAACATCAGTGATGAGTCATTGATTGGCTGCCTCCAGCATGCCCCCTGCTGGGAGTTGAGCCTGCAACCTGGGCATGTGCCCTGACCAGGAATGGACCTCAATCTCCTGGATCATAGGTCAATGCTCAACCACTGAGCCACGATGGCCAGGCAGTGTGCCCAGAGTTAACTGGGGCGTCACTCTTTAGGCACAGCCGATTAAATCATTACCCATGTGACTGAATGACTGTACTCAATCTTCAGCACCTCTCAGGTCAGGCCTGCCCCAAATCCCAACCCTCTAAAATAGACCTCTAAGGTCTTTCTGGTGTTTAGACCCATCATCCTAAGACTGTATAGGAGCCCACCACAAGCCACCTCATTAGAACCACAAATATACTCCCATCGCCCAGGAAACCCATAGGCTTTAAAGGCTTAGTCAGGAACCCAGGACAGAGACCAGATGCCTTATTATATATACCACAGTAGGAAGGGCTGAACTTAGAAAGATCACAAACCACTAATAATAGCTGAGATTCTCCACTACCCAAGAACCAGTTTTCACCCCCACTAATGAATCCTCTAAGACAATGAAGAGACAGCCTCCCAAAACCAGACTGGGATTTTATTATGTAAAGTTTATAGAAGTGTGACTAGTATTCCTCTGTACAAAGCACACAACAAATGGTTTTAAATAAAACAGAGAAATGCAAGTGCTATGACAACATCTGATACAAGCTGAACCATTTACAGATATACTAAAAAAATTTAAAATATCATCTTTCTCCAGAGTCCACCACGCATTTCTTGGAGCCGAGGTGGGCGCTCTAGCAGGTCACAAAGGCATCTTGTTGCCCTCGATGCTGATTTTCACTGCATGTGCAGATCGACTTTTTTTCCTGATATCTGTGAACTTTCTCATCTGTTTATCCAGTCGACTGATACCCTTCTTGGAGGTCCCCTGAAACTAAAAGTGGGGTAAAAATTAAAAAGCAATTTATTGAAATGTTTAAATCTAGTTTTGTCTTTCCCCTTTATTTATCTGGACAAGAGCAGCCAGAAGAGCTCCTAGCTCTGGGAAACCAGAATATGCTTTGGTGACCTCAGGAACCAAAGAGCAAGGGGACGCAGCAGCATTAGAAACAACTCTCAGTGAAGAATAATAATGTTGTGCCTGTGCCTTATTGGCAAATTTTGTCTCAGTCCGTGGAAATCTCCCAGATGAGAGGAAGGAGGAAAAATTGAAACTATGATACTCCAATTCCATCCAAATACATTCTGACTGTATGCTTTTCCTTTTCAAAGACTGAACGTGGAGTTGACCACATGACATATGCACCTTCAAACAGTGCTGGTGTAAAGAATGATGATCTTCTAAGAAAAGGAAAGTCACCTGAGAAAAAGCTGTAAGTATGATGACGGGGTCAGAGGGTTAGCAAAGCAAACCCACAAAGTGGTGGAGCCCTGGTTTCACACTCGGGGGAATCCCTGCTCTGCCTTAGCAGGTTCTGACCCTGGGAAGATCATGCCCCTGGTTGGTACTCCTTTCAGGACTGCTGGGAGAAATGAGAAAATACTGTCAAATATAAGGACAGAGGCTGGCACATAGTGCTCAAAATGAGTATCACTATGACTATTATTACTACTACTTTGCAGTCACTTAGATTTAGGTGTAGTAAGTGTATCTGACACAAAAAGAAAAGAAAATTAAGTCAACCCAAGGGGCTTCCTACTTCTTATTTCTCTTCTTGCTTGCCCTTTATGTCTAAAGATTTGGTTATTAGGTTTTCTTTTATATTGAAATGATTGTATGTTTTAAAAAGATGTGGTCTCCAAAAAACTGACCTTTTAGCAGTGTTGAAAAGGCCTCCAATTTATGTCCAAGATCAGAGTGAACTTTTTTTTTTTAAAACATTTACTTTTTTTAATATATCTTTATTGATTTCAGAGAATGGAAAGGAGAGGGAGAGAGAGATAGAAACATCAATGATGACAGAGTCACTGATTGAACCCGCAACCCGGGCATGTGCCCTGACCGGGAATCGAACCCCGATCGCCTGGATCCCAGGTCGATGCTCAACCGCTGAGCCACGCCCGGCCAGACCAGGGTGAACTCTTCTTGCTAACTAGTGTTGCTAACAATCCCAACCTTGACAAATGCTGAATGGTTAAGAGAGGGGTGCCTGGCCAGTGTGGCTAAGTGGTTGAGCGTCAACCTATGATCCAGGAGATCACGGTTCAATTCCCGGTCAGGGCACATGCCTGGGTTTCAGGCTTGACCCCCAGTAAGGGGCATGAAGGCAGCTGATCAATGACTCTCATCATTGGTGTTTCTCTCTCTCTCTCTCCCTTCCTCTCTCTGAAATCAATATAAAAAAAAAAAAAAAAAGAGGGGTTTTCTAATTCTTCTCCCCCAGGCTTACTAATAAATCACCTGTCAAGCTCAATGCAAAGAATGCTAAATGAAGGCAGGGCCTGGGAGATGACCCAGGGTCACTGCTAGTGTGGGGGAAGGGAAGCTCATCTGAATCTCGAGCCTCCCCAGTCGCTATCCCACCTCTGGACTCCAACTCCACACTCAGATACAAAGCAAGAAACTCTACAAGAATTTGAACATTCTTGAATAAGAGTCATGCTGATCAACCCTAGATTTTCTAGGGCTATCCCAATTCTAAATATTATTTTATATCAATGTTAATACTTAGCACTAATACTGAGTTAGCATAAAAATTCATTATCACATGAGAAAGCTATGCTGCCATCAGCCTACTGAATACCCGCTTGGTGGAAGAGAAGTGGAGGGATGACGAGAGGAGACTTCTGAACATCAGCCATTTGACCTTCAGGCTTCCTGAAGAGTCCCAAAATCCGACTTCCTTTCCGACAATGTAACCTGATTTACAGTACTGCAATCAGTCCACACCAAAAACCCTACCTGCTTGTATCTCTGCCAACTACCCAACTTCCAGCAGCTCTGCATACCAGCCTGGATTTCTCCTTGCTTACTCCCAGGTCCTCCTCTACAGTCTGAGCCCTCCCACCCCACCCACTGAAACACACACACCCAGGTCCTGCTGCTCTACTCCTCGTCGCTTGTAGCTGCCAGATGCCTAGTTACCCCAAGCCTGAAAACATACGAAACACTGTACTAACATGCTAAATTCAATGACCTCTTCTCTGACTTCATCAACTCTATACACTTCCTTAGGACAGTAAAAGTGCAATGCAGTGTTATTGGTGAACAGCTTTATTACTGTTTATCAGTGAAAAACCAAAAGTGGCCTAAAAGATTAGCAAGATGGGTTTGCTTAAAAAAAAAAATTATGGTACAACTATAGTCCGACACAATGTATGTCACTAAAGAATTTACTAAAAGAATTTTTACCATGCTAAGTAAAAGACAAACCCAACAAGGAATAAAATATGATCAAGATTTTGCTTAAGAGTTCAAAAACACAACATCAGTAATAATGTTTATGTATGCATATACAAAAGACCAAAAAGAAGGTAACTGGAAATGTTAATGTTAAGGTGTGGTGGGTTTATGAGTGACAATTTTATTTGTGCTTTCTGTATTTAAAAGTTCATATAAAAGCATGCATTGCTCTTGTCACTTTAATGTTATTGAAAAGCACTCCGTGGAATAAACAAACATATAAACATACAATGTAGTGTAGGTTACTGCATTATTTAGGAAAAAGCAAAAACGAGAGAGAAATGAATAAACAAGTTATAGACACACGATACACTATCATGCAGCCATTACAAACAATAAATCTCTAAGGCGATTTAATGAGAAGTGGTCAAAATTATATATAGCATAACTTAAGTAGCAATAGAAAAAAAGCAAAAAATATAACAAAGTGCTTTTGAATAGTGGGTGATTTTTCTCTTCACCACCCCAAATTTTTCTACAATTATAACAAGAAAAAACTAAGCTTGAAGCATTACGGGAGATATATTTAACACATCAAATTGTTATCAGTGGTGACTTAAGAGGACGGGCAGGACTTTGGAAACAAGATTATTCTACAGTGTTTAATGTTTACTTATATAATTTCAAAAATAAAAATGACATACAGGAGTGGGTAAAAGTAGGTTTACAGTTGTGAGTACACAAAACAGTTTATTCTTGTATTACTATTTATTAATTATTGTATTATTTTCCATATGAACAACAGTAAGTCTACTTTTGCCTACCCCTGTATAAAATAAAAATTTTACTGCAATGTAAAACAGAACCACCAGCCCCCAAACATGTATTTTTTTTCAAAAGAGCTCCATAAGCCAGACTCAGGCCTAGATAAATACTGCGCGTTATGAGTTTGCGATTGCTAAGGATGAAGGAAAGGAACTCTACTAGAAGTTCCCTCTCTGCCTGCTGGTCACTTCTCTGCTCCAGCAGGAGGTTGGGTCACCACTTCCCTCCGCCCTATAGCCCACAGTGAAGGTGGGACCAGAACCATCAACAGGAGCAGATAGGCACATGCCCTCAGGACAAAAGGAAGGCTTCCAAAGTAGAGGGGTCACACCGATTACTTAAGACATTTCCTTTGCCACACTGTAATTATCAATTCTCACGTGCGCTGGGGAAGAGAAAATATGAAAGAGAGGGATAAAAAGAGGGAAGAGACAGTGAAAAAAGTAAAGGTAAAAAGAAACAAGGGTATTTGGGGGCAGTGAAGGGATATCGAGGGGCATGGATATGGGTAAAAGAAAAAATGGGAAAGTATCAATGAAAAAGCCTGTGGCATGGAGCTGGTGCTCTTCTACCCTTTATTTATTCTAACAAATAAGAAAGCATACTTTGTTCTGACAGTAGCTTCACAGCAACGTGAACTGGCAGGAAGGTGAGTGTAAACCATGGAAGTAGCTGCCAAAGTGGGGGTTCATGGGGAGCCACAAAAGGCACACAGCATACTCACACGCTCTCGTGAGTGAGGTGCTCTATTAATCCCAGAGCATGGCAGGTCAGGGAGACAGGCTTTATGAACATTCCAGTCTCTCATTTCCAACCACATGCCGAATATGAATTAATCAAATTTATCTCCTAAATATTAAGTGTGAGGCTTTAAGCAGTGAGTCCTCAAATGCATGTTGCTAAGCCACTGACAATAGCAAAAGAAGGCACCTCTTCCCCATCAAGAAGCTACTAACCAGTTTATATGCTTCTAATATAGAACACTATGGTTCTAGGCCCTTAACAAAAGTTCTTTTAATACAAATGGGCACCAGACAAGAACAAAATGTTTATCAGGGAGGTAATTATCTATTGGTCTCTAGGTACCAATAAAGGAGGAGACAACTTCCATATCAATTTCTAAATGTTCAGGAAGACCTAACTGTCACCAAGTGCCTGTCAGGGTCATTATTTCGGAATCTAAAAGTGGGCCTGCTTTGTCTGGTTAAGCAAGCATACCCGCACACGTGTGCACACACACGGCTTCACTTTAGCTACCAACAATTCAAGCCCATGCACAGAGCACACCTCCTTGGGGATACCTCCTGGATATACTCTGGTAGGGCCAGGCCTACAGGGGCATCCTGTTGCCTTCAATGCTGAACTTGACAGCACGATGCACTCTGCTGAGTCGTTTCTGTTCGGCAAATCGCCTCTTATGCTTTTCCAATCGGTTTAGGCCCTTTTTAAGAATACCAGGCTAGAAAGAGTGGTTGGAATGGAGAATAAAAAAAGATTACTGAAAAGCAATGAAGATCACTGAGCAGTATTTACAATGACTACAGAGGAAGTGTCTACCCTGAACATTTCACAATAGAATTACTTAAAACAGTTGAAGAGAAAGGAAGGAGGACACTGCAGAAGCAGGTAAGTTCTGATTCTCATGGTTCTAAAAAACGACTGCATCAGAACACTCTAGGCTCCAAGATTTGGTTGAAATAAAGGGATGAATAAGAAAAAAACAACTTCTTGACTTGATAATGTTGCTTTAAGTCTGAAGTAAAGCTCATCAGTAATGCAAGATCTAGCTGGATAAAAGAGCAGAGAAAAGCTCTCTTGAAATCAGACAAACCTGAAGAGCAGTTAAGGATTATGCATGAAATAAAAGACAAAATAGTAATTTGCATTTGCAGTCCACCTTGCTGATCCCCTGCTTGCTTACCCTGGATGACTCCATTTCCACATTCCACTTGGGCCTGACAACATAGTCCTTGTTTGAGGGCATTGGCACCCGCGCACGGGCACAGAATCCAGGATCTCCAGGTCTAAGAGCCCTGAGAATAAGAAAAACATGCTGCTTATGTAGCCAACCACAGCTGGGCCCATTCTGTTCAGATACACACCTGTTGCAAACCTCCTCTGCCCTCCCCCAAGGTTACCCAACCCACCCTCCCCCTCAGTCTCAGGTGGCCTCATCATCACTTGTATTACTGCATGGATTCCTCAACTTCCCTCCCAGGGCCAGCTTCCTCCTCTCCTTTAGTGAATCCCATACTCTCAGCTACTTAGGTTAAAATTTTGGTTAGTGCCTATAAATCTAGCAACTCCTCCCCCACGAAGTCACCTACTCCTGGCAATTTTGCCCCTGCAAAGTCTTTTCAACCTCCTGCTTCCCTACTGCCATCTCAGTTTAACTATTTCACTGCCTTCAGTTACTCCCCTCCACCCTATCCTACACCACACCAACATCAGCATTCCAAATCAAATCTGATGATTTCATGTCCTTGCTCAAAAACTTTCTATGGAATCACAGAGACGTGGAAGTTCTTCATCCTGATTTACAGCTGTTTAAAATCTGGTCCACTTCCACATCTCCAACTGTACCTTCCACCACCTGAGGCACACAGTATTGCCCAACCACCCGTCCACATGCCATTCCTGAATCAGGCCGTGCACACGCTTACCACATCCTTGCTTGGGTTCTCCCTTTGTCTATAATCCCTCTAAAGACTTTTTGAGAGCATGGACTTTTAAAATTCAATTTTGTATTTCCAAAGCTTAATGCTGAAGTCTAGTACATAGCAAGCAGCAATAAAATCTTTATTATTATTTTTTTAAGGCTATTGCCACCACGTGACTTTGTTTTAAATTGATTCCAGAGAGAGGAAGGGAGAGAGGGAAAGGAAGAGGGGGGACGGGGGAGAGGGGAGAGAGATGAGAGAGAGAAACATTGACTGGATGCCTCCAGCACGTGCCCTGACGGGGGATTGAACATGCCACCTCCTGGTGCACAGGATGACACACCAACCAACTGAGCCACACAGGCCAGGTCTAAAATCTTTACCGAATGAACTATTTTTCAATCTTCATACCATCCAGAGCACCCAATACCATGCTTTATGGATATTCAATGAATGTTAAACTGAAAGGCATCCCTCATCAATGTGAACATACATCATTTCATTTGCTATTTTTCTTAACACAAAGCTGCAAACAGAACATTCTCTCTATATATTAGTCTAAGAAAAAAACTAATACAAAACCCTTACTTCTCCTCTCCTGTCAGCACCTTTTCCAGGTCTCTTCGGGGTGTCTGGCCACCAGTGCTGGGAAAACAGTAATCAATGAAATATTAGGAATGTTAGAATCTTAAACCTTTATAAGAAAAAAAGAACAAAGTGAAATATCAAACTTAGGCCACAATGAACTCCTTTACACTGGAAAAATAATTCCTAATCTTGCATACCAGGGTCCATTACGGGTGAATAGTAACTGCCCTGCATGCAACTGTATCCAGTTTATTGATGTAAACTGAACCAATATTTTTTTCTTCTAAGAATTTGGGACAGGATTGAGAAAGATAGAAAGTTTTTTCTGCAAGTAACCAGAACAAGAAAAGCAACCTCCAGAACTGTGGCAGAGGCCATACTCCATCAGATCAAACCAGAAGTCTGGGAGGGGGTGTGGGCTACAGATAAACAAGGAGGGCATCATGAACTACACAGACACATCAAGCTGAGAGGAAAGACACAGCCCTACCGCCGCAGCAGGCTTCCGAACGGCCTTGTGACAAACAGCTGTGCTGCCTGGCAGCCGCGCCTGCCCCTGCTCACCCTGCGCCCTCCTACCTGCTCATCCTCCGTCGCTGGGGCATCTGCTCCAGGTCTCTCTGCTCCCTTTCTTCTCTCGTCATTCCTTTGTAATTTGAGGTAAGGCCAAATATAGGCCGGGACCATTCATCTGTAATAAAACTGAATTATTTAGTCCACAGAGTAGTATTCCTCCTGCCATTTCTTGAAATATCTGCACTCCAGTGTTATGCCATATCCTAGGTATTTAGGATATTCTTTCCTTAGAGACCATTATTTCAGGACCATTTATAGGACAAACACAGCATAATACCAACATTGCAACTAGCTCCAGGTGACTCAGAAATTTCAATATAAAAAGATCATTAAACCTATGATCACCAGAAGCTTACTTTCTTACTCACTCTGACAGTCATCAAGTGGTATTGACATTTCATAGAGACAGCCTACTTTCTAATTTACTAAAAGGAGAAAATCTTGAAATTCTTCTACTTTCTTATTCTAAAAAAGTTCCCTTGTTACTTGTCAAAATGGTCTAATTCTTTAAAAATTACATTTTAATAGTGCAGCTTTAAAGTCGGTACTTCATTAAATCTAAGAAAGCTGCTAAAATGAACATGAAAAAATGTACCAAAGAAAGGCCCACTGTTTAGCCAGTGAAAGCCCAAAGGTACCTACACTGTGCTTTTACTTTGAAACACAATGTAGATTATTGTTGCATTTAATACACTATCAAAACAATAAAGGATCGTTACAGACAGAACACAGGTATTGTCAAACCAATAGGAAGCAGGAGTCTCAGGGGGAGATGGTCTAAGTGTCTTTGAAAACTGACCTGCCAGCCCCACCCTTGGATTCAGAATTACTGTGGTAATGAGTAATGAGTATAAGTTTTTAGTGTAAAGGACTTAATTACTGGGACTATTCTGCTTTTCTCAGTCTAGGGCAAAAAGAGGGTCGAGAAAGATCGCACAAAAGCACCAAAAGTTTATTATTTAGTAGGTAGTAAATTACAGATTATTAACAAGATTAAAGATATAATACTTCTCTGGTTTATTTCAAAATTTAAATTTCCCTAAAAGCTTTTAATACTCTTAAAAATTCAATAGAGACCAGCCGGTATGGCTCAGTGCTTGAGCGTGAACCCATGAACCAGGAGGTCACTGGTTCGATTCCCAGGCAGGGCATGCCTGGGTTTTGGGCTTGATCCCCAGTAGGGGGCATGCAGGAGGCAGCCGGTCAATGACTCTCATCATTGATGTTTCTCTCTCTACCTTCCTCTCTCTGAAATCAATAAAAACATTTATTTAAAAAATTCAATAGAAAAATAATTACTATCTTCAGATACAGAAGTAGTTGCACCCTGGAGGTGTGTTTGGAGCGTTGGCCCATGCACTGAAGGGTCTCGGGTTCGTTCAAGTCCCCTCCCACCTGTTGGGCGCGTGCGGGAGGAAACCAGTGGATATGACTCTCTCACATTGATGTTCTCAAATCCCCCCCCCCGCCCATCCCTTCCACTTTCTCTAAAAAGCAATGGAAAAAATATTATGAGGATTAAAAAAAAAAAAAAAAAAAAAAAGTTGCTTTTTCCATCTAGCTTGGGAGTTTAAAAATTCCTGCCCAACAGAGCACAGAGGGTTACAAAGAATGATGAAAATGCTCGCTTCTCATTCTTAAAACTAACGGATTCCATAATCAATATGGCGACTAATTAGATGAAGGCTTGGGAGACATTATAAAAGTAATAATAGTATTTCCTGAGTGCTTTATATATATATATATATATTGTACTTTACATATACTCTCTCATTTAATCTTTACAAAAACCCAAAGTAAATACACAGTTCTCCATTTTTCAGAGGAGGACACCAAGGTTAGAGCTTACATCATGAGCCTAAGGATATGCAGTGAGGTAGGTGGTGAATCCAGGATTTGAACCCAGGCATGATTAATGCCAGGACCTGTATTCCAGTACCTCTCTCACTATGTGCTCTTGATCCATGACTAGAAAATGCAACATTTTACTTGCTGTACTTAAACATACTGAGAAGCATTTTAAGTCTAAGGGGAAAAAGGTGGTGCCTATAAGAAGGTACCAAAATTTTTTTCTATTCCACTTTATTGATTCATTTTAACTTAAAAAAATATATATATACTTTTATTTATTGAGAGGAAGGTGGAGAGAGAGAGAAATGTCAGCGGTGAGAGAGTGTCACTGGCCGGCTGCCTTCCGCATGTCCCCTACTAGGGATTGAGCCCACAACCGGGGCATGTGCCTTGACTAGGAATTGAACTGTGGTCTCCTGGGTCCTAGGTCGATGCTCAACCACTATGCCGGACAGGCTACTGATTCACGTTAAATAAATATTATAAAAATACAGTTAGCTTTTATATATACGTAAATGCAACAAAAACAAATGTACATACTGATTAGTTTCCCTGCCATGTCCTTGTTGGACCTTGACTCCTTGGGATGTTTATAGAGATACATTACTGCTCGTCCAATCCCACTATGCTTCAGGGTCTCCTGGCTCACACTAGGTAGCTGAGAATATAAGCACATGCACACACATTAACCACACAGAAACTGAGTCCTGCCAGTCTATTCTAGAGGATCACTCTTAGACCTGGTTGATTCACAATAGAATAACAAAAAAAAACCACCACTCCATTTTCAGGATCTACACATACTGAACACACAGGTATTTTGTGTTCACATCAAGAGTTCAGTACTAGTGCTGAGTCCAAGTAAAACAACAACATGAGAAAATGTGAACTAAGCATACTCAGAGATTAGCAAATTAATATAAGAGTCAGCACTGGCCTCAGAATTAAACAGACCCGAACCCAAGCATAGCCATCTGCGAGAAACGTGACCTTCGACAAGTCATTTAACTTCTCTGAGTCTTAACTTCCTCATCTGTGAAATGGAGACGAGACACCTACCTGCAGGTTTGTTATGAGGAGTAAGAACACCTAGGATAAAGGTGGTTTCTCGAGAACTCCTTTACAAGTTAAGTAGCTTGCCCAAGGTCGTCACAGCCATGTAAAAGTGGCTCAACCTAAGATTCCAATGCAGGTTTATCTGGCTCTGAAGTTGGTACTCTTTTTACTTCAAGTTCCTCCCCCAAACATGCCGACTACTGTATTGCTCTACTTAGAAACCACAGCTACTCCAAGATCTTTTTCCCTTCAATACTAGAGTTACATGAAGTTGATCAGTCCCCCCTTTTATGCTCATTTTATTTTGCTACATTCCTAAAAAACATACTGAATAAAACTCTTCTGGCAGGCTATGGCAGAGAGAATGTATAAATACATGGTAAAATACAGAGATTGTAATAACACAAAACACATTAGATAATTAATGATGAGTGAACAATCAGATTATCTGCCTCTAACCTCTTGCAGAATCTTCAACAGCTCCTCTCGAATCTTCAGTGCTGGCAAACTCCTATCTGGGAGAGGTGAGAGCCATTCTTTGATGGCAGACATCACACCACTGTCAATAAATGTTTCTTTAAGGTCCTGCCTGCAATAACAATTAAAAAAAAAAAAAAAAAAAAGTCAAGTCTATGTATGCTGGTTCTGCTATCGCTTCCTTTGGATTTTCTTCCATATTTAATGATGTTTCCAAAAACTCCTCCCACAGAGTCAGTCATGCATTCATTATTCACTGTGCACCTCATTCACGGGTTTCAAAAGCAATATAAAATTTAATTCCTATTTTCACAGACCTGACAGGCAAAGACAATTTGTTAAAAACAAAACAAACCCAAATTACACCAGATAGGTTAATGCCAATATAAATGGTACAGACAGTAAAAATAATGAGCTCCAATTATTACAACTATAAAACTAATGATTTATCTGTCAGAAAAGTGATTCTTAAACTGTTTCAGGTGAAAGAAAACTCAGAATTATGCAAGACACAAGGAAGAAAAGCATTCACCTAGCAGAAAAAAATACCAACGAAAAACTGATATTTAAATTTCATTTTATGTACCAGAATCAATTACGTTAATAGAAAACATGACAACATTAGAGGCAGCCATTTTCTAGGGAAGTCCTAGCCCATGCTGTTGGCGCCTTGGTGTGTGAATGCATTTCTCTATAGCCGTCAAAAGTAGGCTGTGGCTAGGTTCAAGGGGAAATCAAACTGTTCAGGCACGTGAGCAAAACAACGGAAGACCATGGTAACCATGGTTCATTAAGAAAAGGTCCTTTTTCCACAAGGACCAGTGGCACAGTTCAGGACAGAACAGGCTATACAAGCCTTGCGCAACACGCGCTTCAGTCTCCCAGAATTTGCTCTGTTCTCACACCGGGAAAACACATGGAATTTTACCAGACTGAAAACTGTCTATAAAGAACAAAATTAGTGGTTTCCAAGCTTTTCTTTCATTAATATTAGTTTGCTATTTGTTCTGTTTGCATCAGGCATCAAGGTTTAAAAGAAATTTGTGAGAAGGTAATGTAACTTAGGAAATCTACTCGCTACCGTTCTACGACCTGACAGAAGGCAATCGTTCTTTAATCTCTCTAGAACACCAGTACATAATTTGACTATTACTCCATTAAAAGGAAAAAACTTTTTCAGTAAAACAATACTCACTTCTTAAGGTGCATAACCACAGTAGGTAATAATGTTAACTTTTTCAGTGCTGGCTTTTTTTGATTGTTCAACTGTCTGTCTTCCTATCCAGGGAGAAAAAGATTTAAAAAAAGAAAGAAAGCCATTGTTAATAATGAATTTCAACCACTATAATTAAACTCTAAAATAAAGCTGCAATTTCCCTGAGAAACTATAACTTTTCCTACAAGGAAAATAAAGTTAAAAACTGACTTTGTGTAGAGCCCCAAATTCTGTATTTGTCCATGTCAATCAAACCCATGAAGCCATCAGAATAGCTTTAACAATTACAAATTGAGAAAAATAGTTTTAACTGAAAATGCATAACTGTAAAGTTTTCCAGAGTTCATTTAAGGTATAAAATTATACCTGGGAAAATTTGGTTTATCATCAGAAAGAACTTTCCAGCTGCGAAGCCTGTATGATAATAAGATGCCATTAAAGAAGAGTTTCAGTATTTACTTGGGCATTTTTTAAATTATGAAAAATTTCAACTTCTACAAACACAGAAAAAATATATACTCCTGTTATGTACAATTAAACACACATGGTCAGTCTTATTTTAGCTATTTCTCTAGCTGCTTCCCCTCAACCATGAATTATTTCAAAACAAATCCTAGACACATATCACTGAATGTATAAATACTTCAGCAAATATCTCCAAAAAATAGAGCTTGTTTTTAAAAACAATACTTGGTCAATTAAAAGAATTGGGGCAGAATTTTAAAGTGCAATGAGTTAAATGCAATCTTTTAATCAGAGACAAAAGAAAGACATGAGTTTATAACAAAATAAACATTAGTTTCTGACTTTTTATATGTGAAGAAACATTAAACTTTGTGGTAAACCAGCCAAACTGGAGAGTAAAATCATTCCCCCATAAAATTAGCAAAGCCATTAGGCTAAAAAGGCTCATTTTACTTAATACTGAGTCTTCACTTTTTTCTAATCATGGTACTAAAAAATTAAAATTATTTCTGTGCTTTAAATTTAGAACACTAAATGCTTTATTACAAAAAACAGTATCTTAAATGTAGTTTAAGCAAGGGTTAAAAGCTAAAAAACAAACCAAAAAAAGCCACACAATTAAGTGGGAGAAAGATGAAGCTAGAAGTGAGCCAACTCACCTCGGCAGCTTCATTCATCTTGACGATCATGGCGCTCACCACATCGTCGGCATCACTAATAAAAGTACCACCATCACGATTGCGTCTGCGCTTGCCGCTCATGCTCTTTTTCCGCTGTAACATCATCTCAAAATCCGACAGAAAGTCCATACTAAGCAGTAACACAGAAATCAAGTAAAATATAAATTGCCTTCTAAATACACATTTCCTCTGATCACAGTTAGGAACCACCAACTTTCTTAATTCTAATTCAACGGAGAGCTACCTTCCTTTAAAGTACTGAGTACTTATAACTTGCTTTTATAAGAGCACGTGATCCTAGGTTTTATGCTCCACCTCTCTACCACCCTATCTGCTATGCCACTAAACACTAATAGCTCTACACTTTTCATACGCTGTGTTGACACCTGTGTGTGTCAGCTTGAGAAAGAACACCTCAAATTTCAAGTTCTCTTTCGGGGACACTGCCTGCACTTCCATGGTTCAGTTACAGCTGCATTGCCTTCTGGAGGGAAGTAAAAATAAACTGCTGCTTTTCAGGGATATAACTCAAAACATAATGTGACTGAGATAAAGCTGGATATCTACAGACTTGCTAAGTGCCTCAAACCTTTACGGCTTTCACCTGAATCATTACCCTTAAAGAGGAAGTTAACTCGCTCTCTGCCACTATCATATAAATGAGATACAATTTATGTGATAATTTCCAAAGGTATCACCAAGCTCCTTCACCATGTCACTAGGAATTAAAAAGGAAATTATCTTTTAAACCATTATTTTTACAACTGTAAATAGCAGCCAATGAATCTTTCTATATTTGGCACCTTTCAAGGTACTGGATTTTTCTGAACAGATTACAACCATCTCAACAAAAGTATGTGAAATACAATCAAGTAATATTTTGTCATTAAGACTTTAGTGTTATTCCCATCAGGACCCCCAAATCAGCTTTTCGTATTTAGCACATTTTTGGGAAGAGCTTATTTGCTGGGATATAAATTAAGAGCCTGGCACCATATAACTCCACCAATTACAAAAGCTGAGCACAAGGCAAATAAAAGAAAAACGAGAGCACACAGCTTCTGGACAGCACTGTATACAGAGAGACAAAGGAGAAAAATTGAACAGGCTCCTTCCTATACTCATCAGAAGCCAAAGTAAGAAAAAAAAGTTGGATAGTCTCTACCTTTATTTTTATATTCGCTTTAAAAAATTCCTTTTAAATAAAACAAACTTACTGTTTTCCTCTCTTTATATTATCATCAGAATCTGAATCTTCAGCTTCTTTGACCTGTGTTTCACTTTTTTCTTCTTCCAAATCTTCTTGGTTAAAACCCTAAAAGCAGGCTAAGTTAACCAGAGTTATCACAACCACATGACACATTTCCTTTTGTGTAACTACTCTTAATTTTTGTACTTTAACTGCAATGCATTCACAAAGAACGAAAATTAAATAGATATCGAAAGGTACATAGCAAAAAAGCTCCCTCCCACCCTAGCCACTAGTGTTACTAGCTTTCTTGTGTCTCCTTCCAGATATAGTCATTTAAACAAGCACTTTTACACATGCTATATTTACCACCTCTTCTATTACACAAATGGCAACATCTACTATACACACTAGGTGTATTGTTACACACTTCCCAAATATAATAAAATCTGGAGACCAATTCCTATCAGTATAAAGTACCCTCATTCTTTCGAAGGTTTTAGACTATTTCACCACGACTGCAATCATAGTTTGTTTATACATTCCCCTGTAGACATTTAGATATGTGTATTTGAAAGTTTGAGAAATATTTGCCAAACTGTCTTCCATAGAGGTTATGCCAATTACCTCTTCTTGCAGCAAGGCATGAATGCACTTGTTTTCCCACCTTCACAGGTGATCAAACACTGATATTTGCCAATCTCTGGACTGATAAAGCATCTGTGTAGCTCTCTTTGCACTCTGTTGTTACGAATAAGGCTGGGCATCTTTTTCCATGTTTAAAAAGCCATTTGCAATTCCCTGTGAACTCTCAATATCCTTTGCCCATTTTATGTTGGATCTTTGCCTCATTGGTGTGAAAAACCTTACAAATTCAGGAAATTAGCTCTCCTTAAGTGAAAGGAACTGCACAATCCTTACATCTGTCCAGTTAGCTTTTGCTTATGGTAATGTTTTCCAGGCATGATTCTTTTATTTATTTCAATTTTATTTTTGTTTAAAATATTACAGATGTCCCTTTTTCTCCCCAATGGCTCATTCCACCCCATCCCATTCCCCTCCCCAATCCCTCTCCCTCTCCCCACCATTGTCCGTGTCCTTGGGTTGTGCATATATGCATATAAATTCTTTGGTTACTCTCTCCCCCTCCATCCCTCTGACATTCATCAGTTCCAGGCATAATTATTATTATTATTTTTTAAAAAAATATTTTGATTTCAGAGAGAGGAAAGGAAAGGGAGGGAGTTGAAACAATGATGACAGTCATTGATCAACTGCCTCCTGCACACCCTTGACCGGGGATCGAGCCTGCAACCCCGGCACGTGCCCCAACAGGGAATCGAACCGCGATCTCCTGGATCAAAGGTCGACGCTCAACTGCTGAGCCACACCCGGCCGGGCCATAATTCTTTATGTAACTGAAATATATGGTAAATCTTTTCTTTATAGCTTCTCTTATGTCATATTTAGAAAGGCCTTCCCAACGGTTGTTGGGAAGTATGTTTTTCTCACTGAAATGAGCGTATAACAAAGCCGACGCTAACTCTCCAAACTAGAGAAACATATCTTATTTTTGTAAAATGCTTAACTGAGTATGAGCTTCATGAGGGCAATTTCTAAACAATCTCTGGCAGACAGGCTCTGAAATATTTGTTGATTCATCCAGTTTCATTCTCTCTTGCTTTAGTAATAAAAGATTTCTTTTTTAACCCAAGAACTGCTTAACAAGAAGTTTTAAATTTCTGAGTGACAAGGGTGTTAGCTGCTACTTTTGATAATTTTCAATTTCACTGCATTGAATTCAGAAATGTTGTCTATACTTTGTACTTTTTGCAAAAGCTTGATTTAAAATTTATATAAAAATGCAAACCAAGGAAAGCCAAGTCAATCTTGAAGAATAACAACCTTAGAGGACTAAATATAAAAAATTATTAATGGCGCAAGGATAGAGACCAACAGAACAGAAGAGATACTGCAGGAACATACTGGATAACACATATAGACACTTGGTCTGTGACAAAGATGGCATCATACGGTGGTGGGAACAAATGAGCTGGGTCAACCGAATATTCCAAATGGGGGAACCCTGGCTCTACCTCATGCGCACTACACAAAACCCACTCCAGGTGGACTGTACAACTGCATGTGAAAGACAAAACAGTCGAGCTTGTACCATGTAACTCAGGAGACTATCTTTAAAACCCTGGGAAGCAAAATCTTTCTTATAATTAAAAAGTTTTCAACATAAAGGATTGGTAAAGTTGATTTATATTAAAATTAAGAAGTTTTGTTCAAGACTCCATTAAGAAAGTAAAAAGGCAAGCCAAAGAAGACATTTTTTAGTTTTATAATCACCAAAGGACTTTTATCCAGGTTATACACATAAAAAGACTCTTCTGCAGTTTTTTGGTTTGCTTGTTCTGTACATCTGTCCATTCCTTTTTGCAGTTCTGTCAATTTTTGTTTTGTATGGACATGGCTAGGTAAAATTTAAAAAAAACTTTAGCAGTATAAAGTGATCCTGTGTATCTGAAATAATGTTGGGTGGTTTTTTTTTTACCTTAAGTCTACCTCTTTGCTATCCATACAGCCACACCAGTTTTCTTTTGGGTAATGTTCAGATAAAGTATCTTCTTTATCCTTTTATTTTCAACTTTTATCTCCTTTCAGATGAATCTTGAAATTAGTATACAGGTTTTTCAAAATCCAATCTGATCATCTTTGTCTTTTAATTGGAGAATTTAATGTAATTTCTGATATTACCAGTTTAAATCTGTCACCTTACTACTTTCTAATTGTCCCCCTGTTCAATGTTCCTTTTTATTTTTTCTTCCCTTCTTTTAGATTGATTAGCTTTTATTATTCCATTTCCCCCCCTCTATCAGGTTGGAAGCTACACATTCCAATCATCTTTCTAGTGGTCACCCTAGAAAGACTACAAAGGGCACCCTAACTGATCAAAGTCTAATGGGCTTTTACAAACATTTGCAAAGGTCTGTGAACACTTCAATTCCACGTATATTCCCAATTTATTACTGCTGTAGTTTAATTTTAAACCACACCAGACATAACTTTATTTTATATAGACAATACTCATTTAGACTTATCCACATACTCTGTTACCTTTTATCCCTCCCTATATTCCTGATCTTCCATCTAAGATTTTCCTTCTGCCTTTAGTATGTCCTTCAGTGGTATACTGGTAAGACGAAGAAAGGAGGAAATATATATTCCTGAAAAGTGTTTTTGCTGAACAGAGGTCTAAGTTTGCAGTTATTGAATTCTATTGTTTCTGTTGAGAAGTCAGCTGTTAGTGTAACTGCTGCCTCTTTTTCTGAATGTAATTTTCCCCTCTCTGGCTGCCGCTTCGGTGCTCTTTTCTTTGGTTTCTTGCAATTTTACTGGTGTTATGTAGGTGATTTTTTGGTATTTATCCTGCTTGTAACTTATAGAAGTCCTAGAATCTAACAATCAACCTATGTATCATTTCTTTAAATATTGCTTCTGCCATGTGTATTTCTTCCTCCTTTTGGGATTCCAATTCACTATGTTCAACCTCGTATAAATTACGTTTTATTCTCTTACATTTTCCACACTAATATATCTCAATACTTCACCCTAAATAGTTCCTTCTAGCCTGTCAGTTCACTCATTTTCTTTTCAAATATATCTAATCTGTTGTTAAATTCATTCACAGAGTTTTCAATTTTAGTTTTTTTTACAGTTCCAGAATTCCCCTCTGGTTCTTTTCCAAATCTGCCATGTCTTTTAAGATATTGTTTGCTCTGTCAAAACTTTAACCTTTTACCTCCCTAAACATAGTTGTTTTTTAAAGACATTATCTAAAATTCCTATATCTAGAGCCCTTAGGTCTATTTCTGTTGTCTATTTTTAGGGTTTTCTTTTTAACATTATCTATGGGGTACAATGCTGTGTTTTGAAAAACTATAGAAATAACTTGAGGCCTACAATTGTTACCTGTGTCCTAAGAGGATTATGGTTTGCACATGCCAGTGCCTAGGAACACTAGCCTGCCTGATGGGTTAAGAATCATTATAATCAAATTTCTGAGACCAATGTTCTCTAGTCGCTAGGTTATGCAAAGTTGGCCTAAAATCTGAGCAAAGGCTATTTCACTTACAGTTCACCCTTAACCCTAGGATTCTCAATCCAGAATAGGGGATTTTCAGTGTCCTCTAACATCAAGTAGGCCCTGGCCCCCAAATTTTGTCTTTTGAGCCTTAAACATATGATCAGCCTCTCAAGCCTGAACAGGCAAACATCCCAGAAAAAGCAGTTCTAAATGCTGAGCTTACCCTCTTTAGGTTTCTGTCTCTTCCTGATTTTGACTTAGCAATTCTCTGCTATCTTGTTCCTCTGATGATGAACATATTTTGCTACAAAGAAGTTCCACAACTACTGTGAATCTTTCTCTTCAGCATTACGAAGTGTCTTTTGTTGTCTCTTAATTCGTTCCTCAGCCCTTAATTCAATTCTGCCTGTCATTTTCTTTTTATGCCTTTGCACTCTTTTATTTCACCCTCTGAATCTCTGTGTTTGAGTTTTAAAAAAAAAAAAATTTAATTTCTGAAATTTAAAAAGTATTTTTATTGAATACATCATAGTTGTTTATTTCTACTTATTGAACTCACCTATTAGAGAACCACTGCCATAAAAGCAAACAAAAAAAACTATGGTCACAAAGGAAATATTTCCATCTTATACTTACCGTAAATTCTTCTTCCTCCTCATCACCAGATTCTCCAAATATGTCTGCGATAAGATTTCTAGACAAGGGAATACAAAAAACTTATCATTGGCGCTCTTCTCATCTGCATAGGAACCTAAAATCTTTTTGTCATAGGGTGTCATTTACATAGAGCAGAATGTGCCCTTCTTGCATCTATTTTAATGGGCTTTGACAAAGGTATGCATTCAAATAGCCATTACCCTAATTTAGATACAGAACAGTCTCATCTCCCCAGAAGGTTCGCCTGGGGCCCTTTCGAGTCATTTCCCACATCAACACCCTAGAGCGGGCCACTATTCTATCTCCATCACCAGGTCAGATTGGTTTTACCTCTTCTTGAACTTCACGTCCGTGAAATGAGACGTGTCTGTCCTCTTTACGGATTTCATGCAAAACAGTATTCTGAGATTCACCTGTGCTGTGTATCAACAGTTCAGGAACTAAAACCCTGAACCCCCAAAGTCGTGCAGTTAGGCAGGACACACCGTACTGTTCCCTCGACACAAGCTCTGTTATATGTTTTCAATCCTCAACCCAGGATATTTTTTCCTTTGCTTTTCAGAGAGTGGAAAAAAGAGGAGAGAGAGGGGACACACAGAGAGAGAAACATCAATGTGAGAGAGACAAATCAATTGGTTGCCTCCTGCACGCGCCCTGGCCAGGGCTGGGGATCGAGCCTGTAAGCCAGGTACGTGCCCTTGGCCGGCTCAAACCTGGGGCCCTTCAGCCTGAGGGCCGACGCTCTGACCACTGAGCAAAACTAGCCAGGGCTCAGCACAAAATTTTAATACAAGTTTAAATGCACCTCACATGAACCCTTGAGCAGCTGTGATCATGTCACTTACTCTTCTTCATTCCCTGACTCGCTGTCACTCCCAAACAGATCCTTCTCTTCATTTTTCTTATCAGACAACTCCTTCCCTGCTTCTTCTTCGCTGTCAGATGCTGTCGTCTTCTCTCTTTTGCCAGATTTGTCTGATACCACATCGCTGTCGGAGTCCTCTGCGTCAGAGACAATACGGCTCTTCTTTGCTGCTGTAGAAAAAAAAATCATCATTAATCTTACTCTGTCACAGTCACTGTGTGACTAGGAACAAGTACCTTAAAATGGCATTATGTGGCAAAATCAAAGGCCCCCTGACACATAGTTTAGAAAAAAAAGTAACTAAAAGGTTCATTCAGAGTCACCTTACAATTATTGTTTAGGAAAAAGTGGCCAAAAGATGGAAAGTGAAATAGCTACCTTTCCTTGTGGAGAAGAGAAGAGAGACTAGACTGATGTACATGAGAACAGTTTCTATGCTGCTCAGTACTAGCATAGTTTAAAGGCTGGACATTATTTTGTGGAGTCCCCATGGTCCCTGATCCTCACTGGTCTGGAATTTCTCATCTCGCTGAGTAAACCAGCACGTGTGGTGCTCTTTTCTTCTCCTGTAACAACTGTCAGGTTATAAGGGAATGTGTCCTTTCCAAAACAGTTTTGTAAAAAAGTAATCAAGTAGCAAAATATAAGGTCTCTAAATAAAGAGATGCGTACACACGAGAGCCCAGTCACTGTCAGGATGGCTTTTAGGCCATTAAAAGTCCCACAGCTAACTCTGGTCAACTCTTGGTTCTCTGAAATGTTACCCTTTCCAGTAAAAATACTCAATCTTTCACATCCCCACTGAAATGCAGTCTAGCTTACCATTCTGAGGCAGTCGGACCTAAGAAATACTATTAGAACACCTCGAAAGAAATTTAATATTAAGATTGGTCAATAAAAATCAGGGAAACTCATGTGCTGGTGATCCTTTGGAATGAAAGACTATAGGCCCAGCATCCCAGGAAAAGACACGATGCTTCAGTTACAAGCTTAGGCTTAAGTCAGGTCACGACAGCCCGCGCAGTTCCTTACATGCTCCCTCCTCTTCACTGTCGGAAAGCACGGCAGCCTTTCGCTTCGCTGCCTCCTCCCCCTGCTTCTCTGGCTCCTCATCACTGTCCATTTCTGGCCGTCTGGGGTCTTCCTCCTCGCTGTCGGAGCCGCGAGACCTCTTCCTGTCTCCCTGGCTATCTAAGCGGAAGGCGCTGTTCTGCACCTCTGCGCCCTCCCCCTTCTCCCCATCGCTGCCATCATCTGACTCTGGCTTCTGCTTGTGTCTGGAGGCTTCTGTGTCTGAATCACTGGCAGGTGCCTTCTGAGGCTCCTCACTCTCAGAGTCACTGACTCGGGGTTTGGGAAGCTCTTCATTTTCAGAGTCACTGGCCTGGTTCCTTGGGGGATCCTCACTTTCCGAATCACTAATTTGTGGTTTGGGAAGCTCCTCATTTTCAGAGTCACTGGCTTGGTGCCTTGGGTGATCCTCACTTTCTGAGTCACTGATACGGGGTTTGGGAAGCTCTTCATTTTCGGAGTCACTGGCTTGGTGCCTTGGGGGATCCTCACTTTCTGAATCACTGATACGGGGTTTAGGAAGCTCCTCATTTTCAGAGTCACTGGCCTGAGTCCTCTGAGGCTCCTCACTTTCTGAGTCACTGATTTGAGGTTTGGGAAGCTCCTCGCTTTCAGAGTCACTAACTTGAGGTTTGGGAAGCGCCTCGCTTTCAGAGTCACTGGCTTGGTGCCTTGGAGGTTCCTCACTCTCAGAGTCGGTGACTTGAGGTTTTAGCGCATCCTCTGTTTCCGAGTCACTGGCAGGACTTTTTGGGAGCTCTTCAGTCTCTGAATCACTGGCAGGGTGCTTTCTAACATCTTCATTTTCAGAGTCACTTGCATGCCCATTAAGAAGCTCCTCATTTTCAGAGTCACTAACAGGTAATTTCTTGGTCTCCTCACTCCCAGAGTCGCTCCCGTGGTGATTGACACCCTCATTTTCAGAATCACTTGCAGGAGGCTCTACATGATCTTCAGACTCAGAGTCACTGTCCTTTTGCCTTTGAAGCTCCTCACTCTCAGAGTCACTAGCATTAAGATTTGAGGGGTCATCATTCTCAGAGTCTGTCACATGATGTCTTTTATTAAGGCCATCTTCTCGATCACTAGGTTCATTCTGAAAAATGAGAGAAAGTGCAAAAATGTTTGGTAGTGAAATGTTAAATTTCTTACATTGTAGGAATACACACACCTAAATGCAGAATTCTTATCCTATACCTACACAGTAACATCCCACCTTACAGAAGGCCCTTTATCTGTAAAATGGCTACCATGGCTTGGATCCCAAAGTGGGGAAAAGATAACCAGCTTTCACCAACACAAATATGTAAAGCAATTTAAAGAGCTAAGAAAGAAAGCCTAACTTTCTCACATAATTCTAGCTCCTAAACATACTTTTCAAAGAAATACAAACAAACATGTAACCAAGTTCTTAAAAAAATTGTTTTTACAGGTTAAAATTATTTTAAGAAAAAGAAACATAAAGCTTTAATATATAGGGCATATTCTCCCAACAAACAAGGAGAGGTATAATTAACATTTACCAAGTACCTAAGCCAGATACCAAGTTAGAGGCTCTCCTATTAGTTCATTTACTCTGCACAATAGTACTTTTCATGGTAAGAAAACTGAGGCTTGATCATACATCTAGTAACCCAGGTAGAAAAGTTTGTTTTAGGAAAACATGACTAATCTAACTATAGAATGTTACTTGCAAGTAATCTGAAAACATATACACACTTGGTATACATATTTTATAGCTATGTTTTTTAAAATGCAGAGAAAAATATACAAAATTAAACATACAAAGACACTAATAAAGTGTTTTAAGATCTGGGGAATTTTTCCCCCACCTAGCATCTTTCAATAACAGCGATGACATTCTGGTTTAAAAAGTTAAAGTATTTCTGTGTTAAAATAAGTGACAAGATAAATGGCCTGACATGTTTTCACAACACCTATACTTGAACTGACCTGTTCAGCTGTTGTCTAATGAGGAGCCAGCCAATTATATGGTAACACTATTATGAAGGTATGCATAATTATTTTGAAAGCCTACAGGAAGTGATCTATATGAGACTAAGCTATAAAAGGTGTTTAACAACAGGTTTTTCTGTTAACATGTGATGACTGAGTTAAGAAGTTAACTAGATTACTTATGCGGAAAGGAGAGACATACAGATACCAGCAGAGGCAACTAAAGCAGGAGGCAAAAATAAAACTGTAACTGGCTTTTGGAATGCTTTTATGACATGCCCGTGACATATCTCTTAACACCATGTTTGTGTGTGACTCTATTTTAGTTGCAAACAACAGAAACCACCTCCAGAAAAAAGAACGATCTTCTCAGAATCAAAGTGGGATGAATGACTAAAGATTCAGGAAGGGTAGGAATACCAAGACAGCTTAGAGAGCTTAGAAAAGGGAACTCAAGGATCTTTTCACTACAGCATCATACAAATGAGTCAGCCAACCATGCTAAATTTCAGTGTTTGGGACCTAAAAGTTAAATTCCTGGGAGAGATAATCTTAGCAGCTATAGCAATACTAGATGCTGTGAGACTCAGTGATTCAATGGGTTACAGCCAGAACAAGGGCATAGCACTGGGAGCCATGCCCCAAGAAAAGAGAGAAACCAGGAAATGGGCATTCATTCCAAAACTTACCCGCTACACTCTACCTCGGATTTCCTAACACATGATGTATGCACGCCAGAACAAGCAACCATTACAAGGACGTTATATATGATAATTACTGAACTTATGAATTCCCATCAATTTTAAGGAGTTTCATAAAAACGGGAGTATCTATCCATTATTTGTGGCACAGTGGGAGAAAAAGGGTAAGAAATTACTGCAGTAAGAAAGTGCTATTCCACAGACTCGAGTTAAAGAATGCACTTAGGCAATGGCATCACTAGGTTTGGGAAAAGAGTATATTAGAAATTATACAAGCTTACAAGTTATCAAATAGCCGCCGGCTGGGTGGCTCAGCTGGCTGAGCGCCATCTGTGCACTGGAAGGCTGCTGGTTTGATTCCTGGTCAGGGCACCTATCTGGGTTGCTGGTTCAATCCCTGCTTGGGCATGTGTGGAAGGCAACCAATGGATGTCTGTCTGTCTCTCCCTCCCCTCTCCCTGGGAACCCCCTTGGGTGAGGATTAAAAACAACAAAAACAATCTTCAAAATTTTTAGACTGAAATTAGTTTAAATCGCAAACTTAAAAAATCCAAAGTACAGTTTAAGTCAGATATGAATACAGTAACTCAGTAGTAGAAATTGTAAAAAAATCCCCTCACTGTCACTGTCAGAGAAACTGAGCACTCTCAGGGTCCTCTGAGGCTTCAGAAATGCCTGCAGCACTCACATCCCCCCTCCTACAGCTACTCCCGCAGTTATAAATACCTGTGGGTTATCCACTTACCTCGGAATACCGACCAGGGCCACAGCACGCGCGCGCGCATACACACACAACTGACATTCTAAAATTACAAAGTAAACAATAAACTGTCTTAAAGCAAACACCAACTTGTAAATTTTAAAGTAGTATATGAATGTCAGGTAGAAATCCTTGTAAAGAATCAAACAACTGAGAACACTTGTTTGTTCCTTACTCATCAACAGAATAAAACTCAAAACTGTCGAATGTGCATACTAACCTCCCATTATAAAGTGGTAAACAATCCAGCGCCAAGTCACAGAGTAGATTCCATGAGGAAATACCTTGGTACCAGATGATATACTTGAAATCCTCATCTTATAGTTTGTCAATACCAGCTTAATTATATGAAAGAATCTGAGGATCCAGCCATAAAACAATACTTGACCTAGTGTAGCTTCTGGAGTGCTTCCTGCAAAGCTCTGATTTTGAGAACCTCGTTTTACAGCAAGCATACAGATGATAAAATGAGGCTATACACCACAGTCTCCTTTGTCTGTCAAAAGTTAGTTCACTTTAGAATCAGACAGTCAAACACAAAGCACTCCTGATGAGAGCACTGCAAAAAGAAAGTTGGACACAGAGCTTAAGAATTTATAGATGCAGCACACTCCCAACTACCTTCCAGACTCACTTCTGGCCTTTTGACCAACATCAACCCCATGCACTGTACAGCAGTTCCTCCACTCTGGTGTGCGTAAGAATCACTTGAAGAGCTCCGGTGAAAAACATAGATTTTTCGCTTCTCATCTCAGTATTAATCCAGTAAATCTGGGGAAGGGGTCAAAGAATCTGCATTTTGAAATATAATCCAAGTGATTCTGATTGCACTTTAGATAGAAATTCTACTCCAGACACATGAAACTAAAACTGGACAACAAGGGGTCCAGGCAGCCTGTCACCACTTGAGCCAATTTAGGAGAGACAAGGGTTGAATCATATATGAACGTTTATTCCAATATTGCCGGCAATATGGGAGAGCAGTAAAGTCATCCACGAAAATCTGCTCTCTTGCCTGCCTACCCCTCCCACCCCAAAAGCCAGATGCTTAGACTGTGTAGAAGGACAGACCAAATGGAAAAATAGGAAGTAGGAAATACAGACATGGGGAAGTAGGCAAAGTATAATGGTCACAGGGTTTCAGGAAATGTGGCTGTGGGTTGCAAAGGGCAGGTGCCTTCAAGACTCCATGTTTTGGAAACAAGGTTATCTTTCCATGATAAAAGATTGGATCGCTCCCATGTCCCTCAGGCGTACAACTCCCAGCCAGGTTAGAAAGTGCTTTTTCTAACTGGAACAGAACAATCAGAGTTAACAGAACGTGATTAATATTTCTTATAACTACAGCTAAAAGTCATGGTTAACAGAGCATAATGAATACTTCTTCCCCTAACAGAACTACTACTGACTTTATGATGTTACCTCCATGCCTTTACAAATGCTGTTCTCTTTGCCTAGAGCATTTTTCTCCTAACTTGTCCTATTTATCTCTCAAAACTAGGCAAAAATACCAGCTTCTTAAAGCCTCTTCCATCTTTCTCCATGTAGAATGGACCTCGTGCAACATAATGTGACAGTTAAGAACAGGGACTTTAGAGTCAGAAAGACCTGGGGTCCAAATCCCAGCTCGGCCACTTTCTACTGTGTGATCTAGAAAAATTTTCTTAACTTCTCAAAGCTTCAATGTCCTCAACCTGGTGGAGTTAGGAATAGTATCTATACTTTATGTAAAGCAGCTCAGTGCCTATGAGCATTCAATAAATATTATTAACCATTCATAACAAAATATCTTATTAATTACAAAACACTTGTGGACAAAAAGGGGCCACATGCTAATAAATCTGACAAGCTCAGGGCAGACCTGCATAATGGCCTTGCAAACTCAGAGACCTAAAGTAACCACAAAAAGATGGTCTGAAACTAAAACTTTTTAAACTAAAAGCAGTCTATGGTGAGCAGTCACGTCCTAAGGCAGTATTTTTCCCTAGCAAATGTTAATTTTCACCTTAACTAAGCCTGTCCATTTGTCTTTTTGCGGTAACATACCTGATTAACATGTGTTTGCAAAACAAAGTAATTTCCCCTTCAGGCACTCATTGGAGACCACAAAACCCCTCAATATTATTATAATGTTAATTGTAACTGTTAACTATCCAACACCCACATCCGCGTAAGAAGTGTGTCTATTATTTTATTTTTTATCCATCCCAGAGATTCCACCACCCCTTTGTTTTCTCTCGCCTCCCTAATTTATAATCAATGGGTTTCCTGTAACTCACTTATGTCTCCTCTTTTGATTGTAATATATAAAACAAGGTGCAAAATTGCCATTCTCAATCCGCTGAGATTCTGCTTCCCAGCAATTGTCGACAGTTTGGCTCAAATAAACTCACAAAAAAATTATACATCTGAAACTAATATAACCAATGTATGATTATATACCAACAATACTTAAACAATAAAAAGGGAAGAAAAAAACATACTCATTCATCTGTGAAGGTGGAGCTGGTTACCCATTCCTTCAATACCCCCATGTGCCAAACCCTTATTTCCTTTCTTATGCTAATGACGTCTCATCTGTCCATTTCAGTGTCCTCGACCTAAGAGTGGCTCTGGCCCCTCACTGAAGCGGGCATTTGTCAATGTCAGGAAAGGAGATGTTACTAGCATTTCACTTAATGCCCAGGAACCAAGACACTAAGTGTCCTGCAATATACATACCAGCCCCCAAATGCCTGCAGCTGGCTTACTCCAAATGCCTTGTTCAGGACAGCAGCACTAGATTGCGCTCTGTGCAGGGGTGGCCACAAACAGGACCCACACATAGGTAGGAAACCAAGTGAGATGAAATAAATCAAAGGGCCCAAGAAAGATTGTGGTAACAGACAAGTAAAGCCTTCTATGTCTCCCTGGGACTTCAACTGGGGAATATGGAGAGGTTTGACTAATTAATAAAAGAAATAAAAATGAAGCAGTTATAAGATAGAGGCCTTCTTCGCCCATTTACCTTTGTAAGATTATAAGGCTCACGACCTCTGGTGGGGAGATGTCAGCGTAGGTAGCTAGTTATTAATATGAGGAAGAAAGCAAAAGGGACTAAATAATCTTAATAAACTGGGAAGCCAAAGCAGGTAGCAGGGCAGCAGCAGCCAGCTAGTTTACTGGTAAACAAACACTCCAGGAAACTGCCACAGAGGAGACTTAATCCTCAGATGACAGGAAAGTCTCCCTAGGCCGCTAAAGGCTGCCCTCTGCTGGGCACATGCGCAGTAGACTACATGATGTAATGGAACTTTTGGACCTGCACAGTGAGTCAGGGTGATGAAACAGAGGGGCAGGGCCTAGCCTGGGAACAACTGGAAAGGTAACCGGATTGGACAGAGGACATGAAACCCCAACAGAATCTGCTGGGAGGAAGGCCCAGCCCAGGCCTGGGAAGTTAGAAACTTGGGTTAGTTCAAATGGTGCTCTGCCCTTTACCTGAACCAAGAAGATATATGGAGGATTAACAAAAGCCTCCTGGCAAGTGTTTAGTGACTGTCCACCCTATACGTCCGAGGGTGTATTAATTCCTCTTAACTCAATAAAATCTTTCTATCACATTTTAACTTCATGTCTGTGTCTTTAAAATTCTCTTCTCATGACACTGCAAAAGAACTCATTTTTCACCAGTAACAGATTGACAGCCTGAAAAGTTCCAATGACCTGCTTTGCTCCCCAGTGAAATTGGGTAAAAGTACTTAAAAACCACTATTGAAAGCCTCTGGAAATGGTCCTGTAAGCAAAGAACAAATGAAGAAGCATCTCTCAAAGATGATCTACAAACATTCAGTAAGGGAAGCAAGAGTCTGGTATTTCAACCAAGACCACTCTCTCTTCCAACCTCACAGTTCAGTGGAGGAGACTCCATTCCAGACGGCTGCAGCCAAAGAACACAGGGTACTCCCTTCCTCCAGTTCCCAGGTGGAGGGCTTTCATCCCAGGAAGCGGTTATCAGCATTTCTCATTCTGCCTCCAACTACCTACCATGAAATTAAGTTCCAGGTAAATGAAATCGAGAGGTGTGAGAATCCCATCTTATATTTAGCCCTCAATCGTGGAAAGAAGGCTCTACCTTCGGTGCAGTAAACTGAGAATACCTGAATGCCCTGGCATCAACTTTTGAGACGCGTGGTTCCATGCCAGAAGAGGTAAGCCAAGAGCACTGCAGGCTGCTATCCAATCCCCAACTGAGAGCTCAGTGTCTAGAGCTGGGTTTCACTCAGAAGTTTTCCATCGTCCCCCACCATAAGTTCAAGAGCCCTGGCTCACAGATTTTGCCTGGAGAAAAAGCAGGAAGTAAAAGAGAGAGCTCCTAATCTCTCCCCAAATAAACTGACTTCATTCGTCAGCAAGCCTGGGGAATTTCAGGCATTTTTAAGAATACTGGAAGACATTGTGGAAGGCATTTGGAAGGAGAGTCAAGGTAACTGTAAGATGGCCCAGGTACAGAAACCCAGATACAGAAACTCACCAGGGAAGGAAGCCTAGCAAGGGGTGAACCTGGGAAAACAAGAACCTTGGCCCCAGGGTAACCCATTCGCCTCTAGCATATCACTGTTCATGGGGTTTAGACCCCCTGACCTTTCCTCCCTAAAGATAACATCTAGGCCTCAGTTGTACTTCAGTTCCAGGCCCAGATAAGCAGTGAAGAAATGAAGAAATCAGACAAGTGGTGTTGTGGCTGCTACAGGACCAGATACGTTGACTAATGACCCCCTACCCTGGCACCAATCAGGGGAGACCACCACCCTGAAAAAGCACACCTGGAAAGCTGATGAATATTCTACTGAGACCCTCCCCTGAGACCTCCCCTAAGATTCCCACCTGCAAGAGAGATAAATACACTCAGGACAAAGCACCCAGTTGGTGCTCCCCATTAGGGGAGCACAACAGCGCCATCTTCATCCCTCCGAGGGGTCCTCACGAGACTTGCAACCAGGGGAACAATGGGCAGCAGCAGATTGTCCCAAGTTTACCCCCTGAACCTCTCTCCAAGGCCCCTTCTCTCTGACTTCTCAGTGAGCCAGAGCAGCCCAGCCTGGGCTCTCCTGTTGCTTCCTCTATGCTCTTCCTTGTCTCACTGTCCCAAGTATATTTTGCTGCCATCATGAATCCAATACCCTTGGCTCAGTGCTGTGTAGCCCTTCCCTTTGGATGTCCCCATCCCCTTTTAATAAATTTAATTTTTCTTTATTCACCCATCTGAGATGGCTGGTTAGCCTGCCTGCACCACCACATGAACCTTTCACTCACTACTGCCTTAGTGCAAAGTGTTTCAGCAAAGTTTCTTGTGTACACCTAGTTTGCAGGAGAGAAGCAGAGAATAAGATAGCAGGGAAGAACTATCCTGGGGTCAAAACAAGTATCAAACCCAGACCTCAGAAACTATTCTCTCAAAGGAGCCAGAATTTGACTAATCTGACTGGATTAGCTTGTTGATAAAATTTTGCTATAGGGCAATGGACGTCAGAAGCAGAGGGATAAAATATTCAAAGTACTAAGAAAAAAAGTCTGTAAATGAAGAATCTTATATCCAACAAAACCATCTTTCAAAAATAAATATTAAACAAAAAAAGAAATTAAAACTTTCTCATATAACCATAAAACAAGAGAATTTGTTTAGAAGACCCACCATACAAGAAATAAAGTTCTTCAGGCTGAAAGTAAGTGACCTCAGATGGTAATCCAAGCCCATGTGAAAGTACAATAAGCACCGGTAAAGGCAATTATATAATTATAAAAGACAGTACAAATGCGTGTTTGCTTCTATTTTAAATGATTTAAATAGCAGCTGGACAGAGTAATATGTAGATAGTATAGAGTTGGACCTGTAATATATAGAAAAGTAATATATGCATATTTGCCAATAACACTACAAAGGAAGTGGGTGGTAGCAAGGTTTTCTTAAGCTAAGAAAATTATTTCAGATGGTAAAGTAATAATTATAATAAAGTATTGTTCGATTTGTAACACTAACAGAGCTAATATGTATAATAATATTACAAAAAGAGAATAAAGCTATACAGTAGTAGTATTTCTACATACCGCTGTAACTAAGCCACTACAAATCTGAAGCTGATTCTGGTAAGTCACATGTGCCAAACTCTATAGCAACTACCAAAAGAACTAAAAAAAACACAGTGAAAATATTATTAAAAAAATTAAAATGCGCAAAAGGTTTAAAAATGAAGTTAGTTGTTATCGGCTTAAAAAAGACTTACAAATAGGTACACAAAAGGTAAAATGAAAGCACACCACTATAGAAAATCTTCAAACCACAAAGGAAGAGAGCAAGAAAAGGAACAAAGGAATTACAAAATAACCAGAAAACAATGAGCAAAATAGCAATAGTAAGTCTACACCTATCAGTAATTATTATAAGTGTAAATGGACTAAATTCTCCAATCAAAAGATATACAGTGGATGAAAAAACAAGACCCATTTCTGTATGCTGCCTACAAGAAACTCACTTCAGCTTTAAGGACACACATACAGAAAGCGCAAGGGATAGCAAAAGATATTCCATACAAATAGAAACCAAAAGAAAACAGGGATAGCTATATTTTTATCAGACAAAACAGGCTTTAAGACAAAAACTGTAGTAAGAGACAAAGATCATTGTATGATAAAGGAATTAATCCAACAAGTGTTAATACTTATAAATATTTATGTAACCAACATCAGAGCACCTAAATATATAAAGCAAAATTAAAAGACCTAAAGGGAGAAATAAGTCAGCAATACAGTAATAGTAGGATACTTTAATACCCCATTTTCAACAATAGATCATGCTACTAAATGACCAATGGGTCAAACCAAAACATATGGATGTAGCAAAAGCAATTTTAACAGGGAAGGTTACAGTGATAAATGTCTACATACCAAGAAAAAAGAAAGATCTTAAACAACCTAACTTTACTCCCCAGCGAACTAGACAACAACAACAACAAAGGAAGGAGATAACAAAGATCAAAGCAGAAATAAATGAAACAGAGACAAAAAAGACAAAGGAAAAAATCAATAAAACTTATAAACAGAAAAAGAGAGAAGACAAAATTATAAACAAAAGAGAAGACATTACAACTGATATACCACCCGAATAAAAAGAACCGTAAGAGACTAAAAACAATTATACCCCAACAAACTGGCAACACAGAAGAAATGAATAAATTCTTAAAAATGTACAACCTGCCGGCTGGGCGTGGCTCAGCGGTTGAGCATCGACCTAGGATCCAGGCGATCGGGGTTCGATTCCAGGTCAGGGCACATACCCGGGTTGCGGGCTGCAGCCAATCAATGACTCTCATCATTGATGTTTCTATCTCTCTCTCCCTCTCCTTTCCTCTTTCTGAAATCAATAAAGATATATTAAAAAAAAAAAAGAAAACTGAACAGACTTATTACTAGTAAGGAAATTCAATCAGTTATCAAAAACCTTCCAACAAGAAAAGTCCAGGAACAGATGGCTTCACTAGAGAATTCTACCAAACATTTAAAGAAGCACTAACACTAATCCTTTTTAAATTCTTCCAAAAAACAAGAAAGAAACACATCCAAACTCACTTTACCAGGCCAGCATTACCCAGATACCAAAACCATATTAGTACACAAGAAAACTGAGGCCAATATTTCTGATGAACAGGGATGCAAAAATCCTCTACAAATTTCAGCAAACCAAATTCAACAATACATTTAAAGAATCAAACACCATGGTATAATGGGATTTACTCCAAGGATGATTCAATTTCCACAAATCAATCAATGTGATATACTACATTAATAAAATGAAAGATAAATCATATTATCTCAACAGATGCAGATAAAAGCATCTGATAAAATTCAACATCCATGCATGATAAAAGCTCTCAACCAACTGGGTATACAGGGAACATACCTCAACACAATGAAGGTCATATATGACCAGCCCAAAGCTAGTATCATACTCCACAGGGAAAAGCTGAAAGCTTTTATTCTAAGATCAGGCAAGTACAATGCTCACTCTCTCCACTTTTATTCAACATAGTACTACAAGTCCTATACAGAACCATTAGACAAGAAAAATAAAAGCCTTCCAAATCGAAAAGCAGGAAGTACAACTGTCACCATTTGCCAACGACACAGTACATACAAAAAACCTTAAAGACTCTACCAAAACACTATCAGAATAAACAAATTCAGAACTGTTTAAGGATACAAAATCAATACATAAAAAACAGTTGTTTCTATATATTACCAGAAAAATTAAGAAAACAATCCCATTTACAACTGCACCAAAAAAGAATATTACTTAGAAATCAATTTAACCAAGAAGTAAAAGAGCTGTACACTGAAAACTAAAACACACTGATGAAAGAAATGGAAGATATAAATAAATGGAAAGATATTCAGACTCATGGACTGGAAGAACTATATTATAAAAATGTCCATACTACCAAACAACCTATAGATTCAATGCAATCCCTATCAAAATTACAATGGCATTTTTTCATAGAAATAAAACAATCCTAAAATTGCATGGAACCACAAAAAAACACAAACAGCCAAAGCAATCTTAAGAACAACAAACCTGAAGGGATCACACTTCTTGATTTCAAACTGTATTACAAAGCTATAGTAATCAAAACAGCATAGTACTGGCATAAAAACAGGCACAAAAATCAATGAAACAGGACAGTCCAGAAATAAATCCATGTGTATATGGTCAATTAATTTATGACAAAGGAGGCAAGAATATACAATGGGGAAAGTACAGTCTCTTGAATAAAGTGTTGGGAAAACTGGACAGCCACATACACAAAGATCAACTCAAAATGGACTCAAAACTTGAATTTAAGACCTAAAACAGTAAAACTCCTAGAAGGAAACACAGAGGGTAAGCTCCTTGACAACAGTCTTGACAATGAGTTTTTTGGATCAAATACCAAAACAAAGGCAATACAACCAATAAACAAGTGGAAATACATCAAACTAAAAAGCTTCTGCATAGCAAATAAATCATCAATAAAATGAAAAGGCAACCTAATGAATGGAAGAAAATATTTGCAAATCATATATCTAGTAAGAGGTTTATAACCAAAATAGGTAAGAAAAATCACACAACTAAGTCCAAACACACCCAGCCCCAGAGGAGGGAAGCACAAGCTGTGGAGGGCAGAAAACTTCAAATAGGGCTCTCAAGGACAGTCATTAACAGCATTTGACATTGGCCTGCACCAGAGACCATCCAAAAGACTGGGAGTCCTAGCAGATCTACCTAATACATAGAAAGAAATCCAAACAGGCAGCCAAAATGGGGAGACAAAAAAAAAAAAGCCTCAAATGAAAGAAAAAAAGAATTCTCCAGAAGAAGAGCTAAATGAAATGGAGATAAGCAATATATCAAATATAGAGTTCAGAATACTGATCATAACAGCATGAGAAAAGAAATAGAAACTATGAAGGAAATTAAGAATTACATAGAAATTAAAAAAACAAAACAATAAAAACAGCAGAAGGAATAAACAGGAGACTGGGGAAGCTAAGGATTGGATCAGTGAATTAGAAGATAGGATAAAAAAAAAAAAAATCAATCAGAGAACAAAAACAAAAAACAACAATTAAAAAACAGGAGGACAGTTTAAGGGAACTGAGGGACAACATGAAATATAACGACATTATCATAGGAGTACCAGAAGATGTAGAAAGAAAGAAGGGGTTAGAGAATCTATTTGAAGAAATAATGGCAGAAAACTTCTCTAACCTGGTCAAGGTAAAAGTCACACAAGTTCAGGAGGCACAGAGTCCCAAGCAAGAAGAATCCAAAGAGGCCCATGCCCAGACACATCATAATTAAAATGCCAAAAATTCAGGACAGAGAGAATCTTAAACGCAGCAAGAGAAAAGCAGTCTGTTGCCTACAAAGGAGCCCCCCCATAAGGCAGTCACCTGATTTTTCATCAGAAACTCTACAGGCCAGAAGGGAATGGCATGAAGTATTCAAGGTAATGAAAAGCAAGGATCTCAAACCAAGACTACTCTATCCAGCAAGGCTGTCATTCAAAATAGATGGTGAAATAAAGAGCTTCCCAGACAAAAACAGGCTAAAGGAGTTTATTACCACCAAACCAGCACTGCAAGAAATGTTAAAGGGACTGCTGTAATAAGAAGTTGAAATAGAGAGAATAAGAAACAGGCATAGGGAAATAAAATGGGAATAGATACGTACCTATCAATAATAACCTTAAATACAAATGGATTAAATGCTCCAATCAAAGGACATAGGGTAGCTGAAGAAGAAAATAAGACCCAAATATATGCTGTCTAGAAGAGACACACATCAGAACAAAAGACTCATACAAGCTGGGGGGAGGAGGGGAGAACGGGACAAAAAACCAAACCGAAACAAAAAAACTTCTGGAGGACTTTAAAGGAGAGATCAACAGCAATACAGTTACAGTAGAGGACTTTACCACCCCACTGACTTTACTGGATAGATCTCCCAGTCAAAAAATCAACAAGGAAACAGTAACTCTAAATGACACACTAGATCAGATGGATTTAATTGACATTTACAGAACATTTCACCCTAAAGCTGCAGAATATGCATTCTCTTCAAGTGCACATGGGACATTCTCAAAGAGAGACCACATGTTAGGGCACAACACAAGTCGTCTACAAGTACAAGAAGACTGAAATCATATCAAGCATCTTCTGGGACATTTACACAATGGAATACTATGCAGCCGTGAAAAAGAAGGATCCCTTATCCTCTGAGACAGCATGGTGGGACCCGGAGAGTATTATGCTAAGAGAAATAAGCCAGTCAGAGAAAGAAGTATCACATGATCTTACTCATATGTGGATTCTAATGAACAAAATAAACCAATGAACAAAATAGATCCAGAGACATAGAAGCATAGAACAGAATGACAAATCTCAGGGAAGGCAGGGGTGGGTGGGGAGAGATTAACCTAAGAACATATATGCATAACCCCTGGAAACAGATAATAGTGTGGTGAAGGCCTGGAGGTAGGGGTGCAAGGTCGAAGGGATCAATGGGGGGAAAAGGGGGACATCTGTAATACTTAAATAAAAACCTAAAATAAATAAAGGAAAGAAAATCACACAACTCAACAGGAAAAAAAAAGCAATCTGATTTTAAAAAGGGCAGAGGAATGGAATAGATATTTTTCCAAAGACATACAAATAGCCAACAGGTACATGAAAAGATGCTCAACATCAGCAATCATTAGGGAAATGCAAATCAAACCCACAATGAGATCACCTCAAACCTGTTAGAATGAATGTCATAAAAATGTCAAGAGGTAACAAGTGTTGGTGAGGATGTGGAAACACGGGAACTGTTATACACTGTTGGTGGAAATATAAACTGGTAGAGTCACTATGGAAAACCATTACAGAAGTTCCTCACAGAATTAAAAATGGAACTGCCATAAGATCCAGCAATTCTACTTCTGGGTATATACCCTAAGGAAATGAAGCCAGGGTACTGAAGGGAGGGCTGCACGGCCATGTCACTGCAGCATTGTTCACTATGGCTAAGACATGGAAAAGATCTAGTGTCCATCAACAGGTGAGTGGTTAAGATACGGTCTATACAAACATACATATATATAAGGGAATATTATTCAGCCCCAATAAAAAAGGAAACCTTACCTACTCCAACAACACGGATGGACCTTGAGGGCATTATGCTAAGTGAAATAAGCCAGGAGGAAAAAGACAAATACTACATGATATCTAAAAAAAAAGTCAAAAGCAGAGAAACTGAGAGCAGTAGAAAAGTGGCTGCCAGGGGTTGAAGGGTGGGGGAAATAGGGAGAAGTTAGTACAAGGGCACAAACTTTCAGCTTTAAGGTGAATAAGGTCTTGGGATCTAATGTGTAACATGGTGACTACAGTTGATTACAACGTATTGTACACTGAAATTTGCTAAGGAAACAGAACTTAAATATTCTTGCGCACACACACACACACACACACAAGATAAATATGTGAGGTGATGAATGTATTAAATAACCAGATGGAAGGAATTCTTTCACAATATATATGCTTATCAAATCATCACAATGTCCACTTTAAGTATCTTATACTCTTGTTAATTACATCTCAGTAAAGTTGAAAAAAAATTGCATATATGCATCATGTCCTCCCCCCTCAAAAAAGATTTGAAACTTTTTAATAGGACTGAGTATTCCAAAAAGCACAATGGTATGAGCTGATTTAACTACTAAAAAATTCAATAACTAAGTTGAATTACTCTAACTTATCTAAAAAAATCTCTTATTTTACAATGATAGAGATCTGTCCTAAAAAAATTTAAATGCTACATTAGAAAATATTCACTTAATGACAAAACATGTAAAGGAGGAACAGATTAACTACAAAAAGATACGAGATGTATAGAAAACAAAGTAAAATGACATACTCCAACTCTATCAGGCCAATCAGAAGACAGAGACTGGAATAAGAAGTGATCCAAATATATGTTGATCACAGGAGACACACTGTAGATTCAAAGACAGAATATATGAACTTAAGTACATATGGAACATCTCCAAATGTACTTACCTCAAGACCACAATGAAGTAAACTAGAATTAATAAGAAAAATGTCTGGGAACAATCTGAATATAAAATTCATAAAACAAGTACACTTACTAAGCATTAAAGAAAATAACACACTTAGGGACAAAATTAACAAAGAAATGCAACATTTGTACACTGAAAACTAAAAATTATTGTTGAAAGAAATTAAAGACCTAAATAAAAGACACCCCATATTCATGGATCAAGGGGCCTCATGCCTTCAAGATGACAACACTCACCCAAACTGATCTATGGATTCAGTGCAATCCCTACCAAAATCCCAGCTGACTTCTTTGCAGAAATTGACAAGTTGATTCTAAAATATATATGTAATTTCAAGGGACCCAGAATAGACAAAACAATCTTGGAAAAAAGTTGGTTTCACACTTCCTAATATCAAAACTTACTCAAAGCACTATGGCACGAGGATAGACATAGATATGAATGGATTAGAATCGAAAGTCCAGAAATAAACCCATATATCCTACAGTCAACTGATTTTTTTTACCATCCAAATTTAAAATTAATTTATTTAATTTTTACTGAATTTATTGGGGTGACATTGTTAATGAAATTATATAGGTTTTAGGCATACAGTTCTATAATACATCATCTGCATATTGTACTGTGCGTTCACCACCCTAAGTCACGTCTCCTTCCATCACCATTTATCACTCCTTTAGGTAAACTGATTTTTAAGAGGGTGTGCCAAGACTCTCCTATCAGACAACTGGATAGCCATGTGCAGAAGAATAAAATTGGATCCTTATGTAAGAGCTTAATCCATAAAATTCTTAAAATAGAGGGGTAAATCTTCATGCCTGGATTTGGAAAAGGATTGTTAGTGATGTCTCTAAAAACACAAACAACAAAAGAAAAAATGGATAAACTGGACTTCAAATTAATAAAAACTCTAGTGCTTTAAAGGACACCAACATGAAAAGACAAGACATATAATGCAAATATCTGCAAATCAGCCATCTAACAAGGACCTTGTATCCAAACTATTTTTAAAAACTCTTACAACTCAATAATAAAAAAGAAACATAGCCCAATTAAAAAATGAAGGATCTGGCCCTGGTCAGTATCACTCAGTGGTTAGTGTTGGTCAGTGCACCAAAGGGTTGTGGGTTTGATTCCTGGTCAGGGGGCACATAATTGGGTTGCAGGTTTGTAGTATACAGGAGGCAACCAATAGATGTCTCTCTCTCACACTGATGTTTCTCTCTTCCCTCCCTTACTCTCCCTAAAAATCAATGGAAAAAATATCCTCAGGTGATAGGGACAGGGAAAAGGGGCGGGGGGGAGAGACAGACAGACCTGGACATGAGAAACATCGGTATGTTGCCTCCCACACATGCCCCGACAGGGAACCTGGGCATGTGCCCTGATCAGGAATTGAACCATCGACCTTTCGCTGCACCAGACAACACTCAACCAACTGAGCCACAGGGGCCAGGGCAAATCTTTGTTGTTTTAAGCCACAAAATGTGTGTCAAATTCTTAAGACAGCAATAGGAAACCAATACACATCTTTTAGTTTTGGGACCTGTAATCTGCACTGTTCCTTTTAATACAATATACTCTTAACATACCATTAGCTTCTAAAAAACAATTTAAAATTTCTCCTTAGAAGATATTTTAAACAGGAAAAAGAGCATTAATACAGAACACAAGTACAACTGGCACTCTCAACCTACTAACCAATAATTAAGCAAATTAAGATAACATTTCTGCAGAGGAATATCTATGAAAAGCCTTACAATATCTTAGCCTTTTTATTCTGGCTAATTCTCCTGGTAGATTTCTAAGCAAGCAAAAAAAAATGAGGACAAGTGTTTATGTTCAAAATGTTCACAGTAGCTTCACTTGTAATGGCATAAACAGTCTAAATGTCAAAAATTAGGAAATTGTTGAATAAATAATGGTGCATCTATATTATTAAAAAATATTATTAAAAATTATGCTAGTGAGAATCTTTAGTGACATGGAAAATGTTATACAGACCCGATACATAGTAAAATCTTAAGTAAATTAAAGCAAATACATACATTATATACATGAGGGAGAAAAATGCAAAAGTAGTAATATATAAAAAAGTTAAGTCATTTCTGTAATAGAAGTATGGTAATTTTAATTTTCTCTTTAAACTTTTAAAATTTCCAAATTTTGACAACATGCACATTTATTTCATTATTTCCTCATCTGAAGATATTTTTTCCATTGCTTTTCAAAAAGAGTGAAGGGGGAGGAGAGAGAACCACTGATGTGAAAGAGACACATCAATTGGTTGCCTCCCACATGCACCCCGACCAGAGCCAGGTATTGAGCCTGCAACCGAGGTACGTGCCCTTGACCGCAACTGAACCCGGAACCTTTCAGTCCACAGGCCGATGCTCTAACCACTGAGCCAAACCAGCTACAGCAACATGTGCATTTATTTATTTAGAATCCATCTCATTACAAACAAGTAGTTTAAGGTGCTAAAAGGTAAGCCTTTTTATGGTTATAATTGAATCGTGATGTCATGAGTCAAGCTCCTGATGCTGTTTTCCAAAGCAGAAACTTAAGATATTACATACTGCCCGGACGGTATGGCTCAGCAGTTGAGCGTCGACCTAGGATCCAGGCGATCAGGGTTCGATTCCCGGTCAGGGCACATGCCCGGGTTGCAGGCTCGATCAATGACTCTCTCATCATTGATGTTCCTATCTCTCTCTCTCCCTCTCCTTTCCCCTCTCTGCAATCAATAAAGATTTTAAAAAAAAAAGAAAAAAAAGATATTGCACACTAAACACACTATAACAATGTTACATTATCAAGAAATTTCTACCTATCAAATAACATATTAATTAAAATTCAGTCTAAATGTTTAAGAGTATACAAAAACAACTGAGTGATAGTAAAACAACTAGAAGATAAGCCTTTCTCCCAGTCCGTTTAGCTCTCTCATCACTCCTCCATACCCCACTCTAGCCACACTGGCTCCAGGGTATTCCTTGAAGACATCAGCACAGTCCCATCTTAGGAATGTTCTTCCCCTGTATGGCCAAATGGCTATTACCTCACCCTCCTTCACGTCTTGATTCAAATGTCACTTTCTTGCCCAGCCAGCATGACTCAATGGTTGAGTGCTGACCTATGAATCAAGAGGTCACAGTTTGATTCCCTGTCAGAGCATATACCTGGGTTTTGGGCTCAATCCCCAGTAGGGGACATGCAGGAGGCAGCCAATCAATGACACTCTCTCATCATCAATGTTTCTCTCTCTCTCTCCCTCTCCCTTCCTCTCTCTGAAATCAATAAAAACATATTAAAAAAAAAATCAAATGTCACTTTCTTAATAACACCTACTGTACCTCCCTATTTAACACTGAAACTTGCCCTTCATCCTGGTATCCTTCACTCTGTTCTATCTTTCCCCATAGTGTTTATCATCTTCTAACTTTTTAAAAAATGTATAATGTTTAATGTCTTTCTCCTCCTACTAGAAAATAAATTCAAGAAGTGAAGGATTTTGGTGGTGGGACCTCATTTGGTCACTGATATGTCAAAAGAGCCTGACCCAACAGGTACTCAACATATATTTATTGAATATATGAATACACTAATGACATGTCAAGGAAAGAGTGAATAACACAATTATACCTAATACTTAAAAACTGGACAATTTTCTGCACATGCATAATCAAGCAAAATATATGGCAATATTAAGCTCTTAAAAAGAAAATTTGGCCATATTTATCATTCTTATGTGTTTTAGTTTATGTTTACCAAAAACTCATAGCTGACTTATTGAAAAGTATCCCAATTTTACTTTGTTAACATTGTGTGATACAGATGATATAACCAGGGAAGCAAATTAAACAGTTCCCAATATGCCAAGATTGGAAGTTTGATCACCAGTTGGGGCACATACAAGAATCAACCAATGAACGTATAAATAAGTAGAACAACAAACTGATATTGATCTCTCTCTCTAAAAATTCATGAATAAAAAATAATAAGTTAGGAATTTAACAAAACTTTTACTCTGAATGCTACAGAACATGTTGAAAGAAATTAAATTAGTACAAAATAAATAAAATATGTACGTATTACACCAAATATGTTGAAATGCTGTACACAAGATCCAATACTATTCTATATTACTAAGCAAAAACAACTTTTTAAGTTACGTGCCTTATTATTTCGTACACTGGAATAGTTCAGAAAGCCAAATTCTGGTAATTTTTGCCAGGTGATAACCCTCATAGCTTTTGATTTCAACTGGTATATCTTCGGTTTCCAAATGCTCATTGCCCCAATAAGTCATCAGTTTGGGAATGGGGAAGCATAGTCAAATGTCAAATATCAAAAGCCTGGCCCATTTTCTTAATAAAGAACTGCCTAATATCTGAAATGGGGCCCAACCCAGAACTTAATTCCCTGTGATTTCATAAGTAACCAAACTATCCCTACTTATTTTTAAAGTCGTTCTCTATAAACTTACAATCCTTTACTCCCAGGGTTTGAAGCCTAAACCTTGAGACAGGGTCTCTACAACCCCTAAATAAAACAGGTCTCACATAATGCAAGGGAAGCCTCCCGGAAGATGTTGTTTAGCCAATACCTCTGAATGATGTTCTACACTTCCAGTGTCTGATCCAGAGGGCTGCTCATTTACATCATCCTCAACGTCTGACCCTGAATCCCGTTCATCCTGTACTGGGGTAGCGCCACCATCATCTGCTTAAAAATAAAACAAAAACCCACTTCAGGTGTAAGATGGATGACATCTACGGATGAAATGAACACAATGAATCAAGAATTATGTAAGAGCAAAGGTCATTGATGAACCATAACTAATAATGCTAACGTTGTAAACAAGACAACAGTACAATACTCATAAACACCAACAATTGTAACATGTACTGTGACATATATGGCAGAAAAAAATAGACCATAAAAGGAATATGAAGATTAAGAAACATAACTAAATCAACAACCTCTAAGTAATAGTATGCTCTGTAACTATTTCAACTTTCTTAAAAACTGAGTCTATTCTGTCCACAGCACTTACTTACCAAATTCTAATGTACTACATGATTTATCAAGTAATTTGTTTAATGTGGTTCTGGCCTCACTTGAATGAAAGTGCCAAAAGAGCAGGGATTTTGGTTCACTGGTGAATGCTGGAGCCCAGAACAGTGCCTGGTACATGATGCACAGTGTTTGTTTATGAGTGAATAGCACAAGGAACTGCAGTTCAGAAATAGTGTGATCTCCTTCAAGAAAAACTATACTATACTATTACAAAATGGTAAAAATGAATTGGTACCTCACTTTAACCAATACTTTAAAAATATAAAGTAAAACTGTATTGAGAGGAATTTAGGGCTGTTGCAGAATATGGGAAGACCTGGTAAAAAGTTTAAAAAATATATTTTTTAAATGAAGCAGTCACCTACAGGAAAACAAAAAAGGTGCATAAGAGTGGAATCACTATCCTACTAAAGAGCAACTCTACTTAGGCTAAAGGGTAAAGAATAGACAATCATAATAAAACCAGTTATTTTGAAATTTAACAATTACACTGCAACAGCGACAGTATGGGGGAGAAAGAGGGCACATAAGATAAAATCCTGTCCTCCCATAATAGGAAATCATGGAATGCCTACAAACGAATCAACGAGAGAGCATAAATCAGGAGTAGGGAGGTAAACATCAAAAGGAGAATGTAAAGTTAGGGAACTGCTATTTTGCAGCACTTAATCTTTAATATGTATTACACACAATTACTTAAGAAATAATTTAAAACCACAAATGAACTGAAAATCTATTTTGAAAACATTTTTAGCAAAACAACAGTGCATGCTTAGAAAAGCGTTTGTAGTCATAACTATTCTGTCACACTTGGTGAGTCGAAGTGAACTCAGGACAGAAGAGAGGTTAACATTTAGACAGTTACTTAAGCACTTTGACAGAGAACAGCCAATGGAACTAGGGCACAAAGGGAAAGCGACCGTAACGTCTTCTCTCCCCACTAGGTCCTGCCTTACTCGCCTTCGTGCCCGGTGCCCAGCACAGCGCTGGCAGAGGGGGACCCAGTGTTTACCGAATAAACGGAAAAGGAGACCAAATTCAGGGAGCGGAAAGAGAAAAGATCTCAAGGTGAAGAAGAGGCACAAAACCCACCAGCAACTGCTACAGGTACATTAAATGTTTACTCTAAAACATTCCCTTTCCTGGGAAACCAGTGTTGCGAGTGGAAAGTCCAGGTAAAGCCCCGCAACCCGGCTCCCACCCGCACCCAGCCCCTGGAATTCTCAAACGCGCTCGGCTCCGCGGAAACACCCGGCAGCCGGAGGCGCTCCCGGGCGCGGTCCCAGTCTCACCCACGCCCCCGGGGCTCCGCGGCGGTGCCCCCCGAGTCCGCTCCCCCGGGGCTAACTTCCGGGCCCGCGGCGCGCTCAGGGCCGCCTCGCAGCCCACGTCGGGCCGGTCCCGGGGGGAGCGCCTCCGCGGCCTCCCTCCCTGCCGTCCTCCGCCGGGTGCCAGGCCAGCCCGCCGACCAGCCGCTCCCCCGGCCCGGCGCCCAGGTCCCGGCCCCACCTGACTGGTCGCCGCTGTAATATTCCGAGTCCATGGCAAGCGGGCTCTCGGCGGGAGTGTCCGCGCCCGCGCCGCCCCCGTCACCTCCTTCCTGGCGGAGCGACCCCCACCCCCGATGGCGCGGCCCGGTGCTCAGAGGTTCCGCCCGACCGGAGCGCTGGAGGGCGCGCAGAGTGAGACCGCAGCGGCGGCCGCTGCGAACGCCTCGACCTCCGAGCCCCGGCTGGAGCCCGTGCCCCGCAGAAGGGCAGGCGTGGGAGCCGGCGCTCCACTTCCCAGAAGCACCTCTGGGGCCAAAATGGCGCCTGCCCAAGACCCTCAGAGGGACGCAGCGCGCAGGCGCCGTGCCCTGCCCGCCGGCCAATGGGGAGGCGCAGCGGGAAGGACGCAGAGCGCGACGGGAAGGAGGGCGCCGGGAAAGGGGGCGGGGCGCCGCGCCGTGGGCTGCGCTCGCGCCTCGCTGGGGGAGCTCCCGAGTTCCTCTTCCGAGAAGCGAAGGCCCCCCAGTTACACTTTCCACCGTTCCGCCAGTTAACCGCCTTCCCGAGAGGCGGCGCGGCGCCAGCCTCCGTCCGTCCGTGCCGCCCTCCTCCGGTGCCTCCGGCCGTCCGCCGGGTCACTCGAGCCCTGCGGTCCCGGGAAGCGGGGATGGTTAAGCAGCCCCGACGCCGTGGGCCGGGAGAGGCTCCGCGTGGGGAGCACCCTTCCCGTGGCGAGCGCGCGCCCTCCCGGGCCGGAGCCTCGCGGTGGCCCCTCGCGCACCTGAGACGGGGTCAGACGAAGCCCGCCCTGCCCCGGGCCCGCTGCTGAGGGCGCGCTCGCCCCTCCAGGTCCTTGTCTCGGGGAGATGAGCAGAGCTGAGGACGGCGCTCCCTGAAACGGCCGGACGGGCACCGACACTCCGCGCGCCTGAGCGACGGCGAGTTCTGGGCGAACCCCCGCGGGCCGCCCCGCCCCCCCAGGCTCTCGGCACGGCCCCCGCCCCCGTCCCCTCCCCCGAGGGTCTCGGCACGGCCCCCTTGCCCCCCCCGAGGGTCTCGGCACGGCCACCCCCCACCCCCCCGGACGCCCTGAGCTTCGTGTCCCCGCCGCCCCGTGCCCGGCCCGAGTAGAGCCCGTTTCCTTACCTGTCCATTTAAGTGCTTTACACACAGAACTGTGTTGCCCTTCGGAGGAGGGACAGTGGAGGTGCAGGCACAGATCCCCCAGGAGGTGCCTGCTTGCGGAAACGGCCTTCCGTGGGCGGAGTGGACGCCCCCGCCGCCGGACTGCAGGCCTCCCTGGTGCCCGCGAGGCCGCCTCCGGCCCGGAGGCGAGGCGCGGCCTCCGCTGCCCCTGGAGCGGGGTCCAGCCCCATCCCAGCGGGGATCCTCCGGCCCGGAGGCGAGGCGCGGCCTCCGCTGCCCCTGGAGCGGGGTCCAGCCCCGTCCCAGCGGGGATCCTCCGGCCCGGAGGCGAGGCGCGGCCTCCACTGTAATGAGCGCGGGTGGATCCCGGCTGCGATCGTCCCGGCACCTGCTGTGAGCCAGTCCGTGGGCTGGCAGGACGGAGCTCTAGGCTTCAGAAAGGACGTGGGAAGGGAAGGAAGAGAGAGGTGCGGGTGACAGGCCATGGGTACTCCTCCCCTGAACTGTGGAAACAGCTTTGAAATCCAAGCCTGCCCCTCAGCTGTGGGAATGACATCTTCTCAGGCTGTTGTGAGAATCACAAGAGCAAGGAATTAACAGGATTTGGAACCAGACATACGAAATTTAAATCTTTCTTTCTTTGCATTCGATGGAAGAGACCCTAGGACCTAAGCTCTCCTGGAGGGCGTGAGACTGCACTGTGCCAGGGCAAGGCGGGCAGGGGCACTCCGAAGAGGCCGGCCACGGGCAGCGGGGCAAACCCTGCTGAGGAGGATATCGGGTTTCTTCAGAGGTACGGGGCCAATGGCCATGCAAGAGATTGGGATAAACAGTGCAATCACAAGAGGGTAATTAGTGGATTTTTAAAATAAAGATTCTAACTGTCCTGGTGGTTTGGAGAATGGAGATGAGGCAGGATAGAAAGAAGTTAGGGAAGGGTCTTGATAAGTGGTACGAGGAAGTAGGAATGGACATGACTGGCAGACAAGCTGCTGGGTCCTCTCACCAGAGCCCCCACCTCCAGGCATGATCAAAGGGAATCGGTTTATGGCAGAAAATTCCTCCGGTGGTCACAGAAATCAACAACACCTGGCTAAAACCAGGTCAATCCAAGATGGAGGAAAAATTGACCAGAAAAACGACCCCATTCATTATACCATCATTAAAATGAAAATTGACACCACAAGTAGAAGGGGGCTAAGAGGGACAAACACCATGACACTTCCAGGACAGACCATATTAGGAACAAGACCCCCTCCCAACTACAGGACAGAGACAGAATTTGGCACCACAAAGTTTAGAACAATCCACCCTTGGAAACACAAAACCCCAAGGCCTGACTGCAGCATGCAACTCATGAGTTCACCTGTGTCCAGGCGGACGTCTGCTTTTGCTGCTTTCGCAGAGGAGCCCTGTGAGACTTGCAAACGGGAGCAGTGGGGGGCGGCAGTTTGTCCTGGGCTTACCCCAATCCTGTCTCCAGGAACCCACATTGTGACTTTTCTATCAACTTAAATAAAACTTGCTTTTGCTTTCACATGGACTTGCTCTTGAATTTTTTCCTGTGTAAAGTCAAGAATCTGCAGGTCACAGAGTGCTTAGGGGCCCCATTTCGGGTCTGCCTCCAGTGACAGAGAGAAGCGGACTGAACACACGGCAACATACTGAGCCCCAGAAGGCTGCAAAGAGGTTTTTGTACAAAAGAAGCCAATAATCTAGTTAGTGAAGCAGGAAGCAATGTGCTTGTTAATGCAAACGCAGCTCCAGGAGAGCTCCCCAGAGCCCCTTTTTACCGGCTGGCTGTTCCTTAGGCCCTGACTGAGAGATGTAAAGCAGCACAGATAGATGTGCCTGCCTTAGTCTTGGCTGCCTTGCATTTTGAGGACTGCCATCTCACCAATCTCCATGGCTCTCTCCAACTCCAGCACAGTTGGTCCATGCTGGTGGTGGCGGAGAGGCACCCACAAGGGAGGTTGCTTTCCCCACCAAGCACATTAAACCCAGAAAGAGGGGAAGAAAGAAGTGAACCTGCAGCAGTCCAGTACTCTCTTTCCCTTGACTAATGATAACCCAGAGATACTGATTTCCCTTAGTGAATGCAAGATTTTTTTGGGCCAGCCTTTGAGACACTGTAACTTGCTGAACATGGCGGGGAGTGAGAGCTCACACAAAATAAGAAACAGCCTGGCACAGCTGCAGAGCAGGGGCTGAGAGCCCTGGGTTCTAGGCTTATTGTGCTAGGTGAGCTAGGACAAGCTAACAGCCTGCTAGGAGTCTCAGTTTCCCCATATGTCAAAAGAGGGAGTTGAATCAGAAGACTTCAAGGCTGCTTATTTTCATTATTCTATGTAGGAGAGGCCAGGTCTCCAAGCCTGAACATCCTTCTTGTGCTTGAGCCACCAGGGGGCCCTGCCGGTGCAGAAACAAATGAAAACAGGTGTGTCCTAAGCTTGCTTCCCGGCCATGCTTCTTCTCAAACGTCCAGACTCAACAACTCATTAGGACGTTGCAAGATTTGTTTGTAATATTGAAAACTGGGGCTCACTTGAAAGCCCATTAATAGTGGATAATGAATCACTAAACATCAGTCCATGGGACATCACACAGCTATGAATACAATTGACCAGGCACACCAGGCTGCTATGAATACAATTGAAGTGGATCTTTAGCATACAAATGTTGGGGAACACAATTCAGCCCATAACATTTGGTTGGGATAGTGTCTTCAAGGTTTTTCTAATGTCAAATTACTCTTTTTCTTTCTCCATACTTTAATCTTTGGAAATGAGTGACTAAGTCCAGCCTACAAGAGGAGGTTGTGGAATTCTTTAATTAAAAACAAACACGCAAGCAGAGTTTTCTTGGCACATTCTTCCCATGTGTTCTGTGTGTGTGAGCACTGAGGTGTGGGGACTGTGTGAGCCCTCTCTCCACACTGAAACCCAGAAGGGTTTACTGCAAAGCAGAGGCTCAATAAACACCCACCAAACAAGTGACTGAGTGACTCACCATTGAGGGGGTTCCACAACGGACCACCTCAAGACCCTGGACTTCCTTTTGGCTCCAATAGCCTATCTGAAGGCAGTTTGTATTCTTGAGTCTAGGTTTAACAGGAGATACAAAGCTGCAAAGATAATTATACTAAGAGCAGATTCAGGAGAAGGGCCTAGCGGTTGTATCCCTAGTTTAGGAACTATGCAGAAGAAAAAAAAGTTATTTTTCAAAGCCAGTTTAAAAGCAGTGAGTTTTCATGGACTGCTTGACACTTTTTCCAGGGCTCTGAATGATAAATACATACCAGCACGAAAAAAAAAATTCTGCCCTGCTTGCACAATTTGCTTTCAGCTGGCCTGCAGCTCCCTTAGTTAGGAGGTGTGGGTAACAGACAGCTCCTCTGCACCTGGCCAGCTTTAGATATCAGAACAGGTGAGATGGACACCACTGGTCCCTGCCCCAAAGGGGCTGCAGTTTCACTGGACATACAAGCTCATATTCCTGAAACAATTGTGATTAACATGGTATAATTTATTGGAAGGTCATTTATTACTCAAGTTCATTGGTTTGAATCCTGGCTCTGTCACTTTCTAGCTGTATGATTTTGGGCAAGTTACTTAATCTCTCTGTGCTTCAAGTTTCTCATCTAGAAGTTGGGGATAATAGTAGAATTAAATGTGTTTATATATAAATAATGATTTGGGGGATATATATGATAGTTATTATCATTACTATTCTCAGGTGCTGTGAAGATATAAAAAATATATGATTCTTGCCTTGAGAAGCTTACAATCCATCAGGAAGTCCTACTCTGAAAAAAATACATGCTAAGAGGTACATTCTGTGATTTGAGTAACAAGTGCCATAGGAATTAAAAGGAGAGTGAGAATAGAGTGAACTGTAGTAGTCAGGGCCAACTTCCTGCGAGAGGAGTGTTTGAGCTGGTACTTGGAAGACAAAAAGCAATTTGGATGGAAGAGGGGTCATGTTTCAGTCATGGTAGGTTGACTATTACAACAACACAACAAATTTCAGTGGCTTGACACAGACAAGTTTAATTCTTGCTTTTGTAAATGGGCAGTGGGGTCAGTGGCAGGGGTGGAGGGGGTAATCTTTTTAGCGTAGGCAGCTAAATAATACAGGAAGGAAGCAAAGGGACTCAGACGTTATGAAGCCTAATAAACTAGGGAGCAGAAGCCTTCTTGATTCACAGGAAGTTACAGCTTCACACGCTCCCCAGGCAGCCAACTGTCAGTCCTAGCAGCTGAGGATAGAACAAGAAAGGGGGAGGTGAGCACATGTGCAATAAGAGCCAAAATGGCAGCCATAGAAGCCTGTCAGTCCAGCCTGGGAAAGGGACCTAACCGGGTAGGACACAGGACCCCGGAAGCTCTAGGAAATGGATAGGTTAAGGGTGGACCCAGCAGAAACCACCCAAAACTTGGGGAGTTGACTGACTAGCTTGAAAAAGCGCCTGGTCTGTCGCAAGCCTGAGATACTATAACCTGAGCCTAATAAAGACAAAGCCCCCCTTCTCTCTCTCCCGGTCACTCTCCCTCACCATTGGTGCATTCTCTTTCCTTAGCAACCATGTGGCCTTAGCCGCCACGCCAACTCTGCAGACTCCAAACACGGGGTCCACACAGAAGACTGGGGACAGCAACACAGCAACAGATTGCAGCCGAGAACAGCACTGAGCTACCCGCACAGGGTCTGAGGCTGCTGATGCAGGGCCAATGGCACAGAATCTTTGGACACTGGCCTTTGTTTTGGCCTTGATGAAGATGAGGCTCAATTTTTTCCATGGCGAAATGGATAGAAATGAGACATTTGGCACCTAATGTCTTCTAACCTTCTAACCTTACCACACCACAACCTCCCACATGTGGGTCTCTAGAAATGCTTTCCTTGGGACTCCGTGAAAGAACATGATTTCCACTGGCAGCATTCTATTCCCTGCAGTCATCCAGGAGTCCAGGCTCTTTCCATAGTGTGGCTCTGCCATTCCCTAGGACCTCAGAGTCCACTGCTGGATGCTCTGTACGCCACCAGCTGAGGGGAGAAGAGAGGGTGCAGGATAGCACAGCAGGTTATAATGAGCCTGGCTTGCACTTGGAGCTTGTTACTTACCCTCATTCCATGGCCACTCCTAAATGTGAGCAAGGCTAGAAAGAATGTCCCAGCTTTGCAACCAGGAAGAAAAGAAAACTCATCTTGGTGACAAAGAGTATTATAGCCAGGGGTTAAGAAATCCATCCTATTGCTTCTTTTCTCAGAAATGAAACTTTTATCAATGAACCTCTCACTCTCAACCTCTCCCAAGAGCTAAACAAAGTATCATGATCACCATCACAATCAGAACCATCAGCATCTTTTACCTGGTTTATAGAGTTTGGCATATAATCAAGTTTTGCTTTCCCCTCCCACTAACTCAGGCTCCTCAGGGCAATCAAGTTAGTCACCAGGATGTAAAAGGCCATGGTCCTGGGGCAGAGGCCTCTGTTTATGACTAGTTGCCTAGGTTTAAATGCCAGGGCCCAAGACAGATTTATTCACTGGATTGCCCACAGCTCTTCAGAGAGGAGAAAGTGACTCTTACATTTTGAACCCCTACTTTGCCCCTCCTGTTGCCCTGGACAAACCTCTTGGTGGGTTCCTCAGAGGGTTATGGTGCTATGTCACAATCAGAAATGAGTCATTTCCTCCTGCACTGAGAGGGTGGACTAAGATGGCCTCCCCAATCAGGACTTTGGGCCTGGGCTCTGCCCAACCTAAGGACGACTATCTCACACCTGCTGGCCCTGGCTGGCCTGATGGCATTGATGGCAGGCCCTTTCCATAGCACACTGGAACCCAGGTCCTCTAGGGAGCACAAGTCCAAAAGGCCCCTCCCTGCACCCCCACACCTTCTGAGCCACGTTTTCCTGCCATTTGAGGAGGCCAAGTGTGTGGGCATCTGTTCCAAGACAACATCCCGTTCTGGCCCTTGCTGGCCCCCTCTTTCTCCCGGCCTCAATTGCACCTGGACTGTGAGCTCTACATTGGTTTTCAACTGGGCATGATCTTGTCCCCCAGGAGACTTTTGGCAGTATTCAGAAACATTTTGCATCTACTGGATAGAGGCCAGGGGTACTGCTAAACATCCTATGATGCACAGGACAGCTCCTCCTAACCTCCCAGCAAATAATAATTTAGTTCAAAATTTCAATAGTGCCAAGATTGAGAAGCCCTAAGCTACACAGATAGATTGTGCCCTGTGATCTGCACATTTGTACTGTACATGCGGTTTCCAGGGAAGCAAGGAAGCCCTGCTTTTCCCGATATTCCTCTGCCCTCACCCTGGAGACCATGGGAATGAACAGGAAAGGCCCTTCAGACCCTGGACTGGAGCAAACAAGGTGGGAAAGCACCTTCCCTGAAAATCTTTAAAAATAAGGTGTCTCATTCATCCTTGGGCGTGGGGAGAAGGGAGACCCGGTTAGTTTGAAGGTTGGTGTGGTGTACTGAAGTGCAATGAGTGCCAGCCTTAGAGTCAGGTCTACCTTGGTTCAAATATTGCCTCACCACTTTTAGCTGTGTGATCTAAGCAAGTTTCTTAGCCTCTCTGTTTTTAACTTTCTTACTATGAAATGAAGATAGCACTCCTAATTTGCAGGGCTTTGATGAGGGTTGAATGAGATGGCATATACAAAGAGCCCAGCACATCGAAGGCTCTCATGAAATGCTGGCTCTTTGAAACTAAGGATTCTAAAATTCTCTGATGAGCAGCTCAGTGACAGAGATCTGTGCTGGCCTTTGTGCTATGTTACAGCGTTAATGGATAACTTGTCTGTTGTAGGCTAGATGGGAAGATAAGGGCCACCAGGAAGCCAGGAAGCTCAGGTCACTCAGTGGTGTGTTGGTAGAGCTGAAATGAAATGCTCACTGTGCTCTGCTTTAGTTGCTATGACAATGCTACAATGAGGCTATATCCTTGGACAGAAATGGAATGAAACATGTTCCATAGAGGCATTTTGGCTCAACTCAGAAATATATTTTAAAGGTTAGCGGAATATTTGCATATTGAGAATTGTAGAAGTAGAACTAGGCTGTGGGAGAGCCAAGTTTTGTCACAGGTATGACAAGGAAGAGCCTGTACTGACTGCTCCTAGCCCATCTTCTTGATTTTCAGGGCACGGGGTACCTCAGTAATGGAAAACCTGAGGCCCCAGGAGAGCTGTCCCTCAGAGTGCCCTGCTCTGGGCCCTGCCAACTCAACACAGCAGTCAGGCCAGGTCCTTGCAGTGACGTGCACACCTTTTATTGGGAAGGAGGACTTGACGTCCCACTTGAGAGAGGTTAGCAACAAAATATTTGTGCCTCTTGTTTCCATAAGTTCCCTTCTCAAATAGTCCCATAATGACATAAGGCTAACAAAGCTGTGAGCACATATTGTTCACTGCAGTGTTGTGGATGACCGCAAAGGATTGGATGCCTGCTGATGTCTGTCCAGGGAGGATGGTTACCAAAAGATGGAGAGCTTGTAGGGTGGAGTATGTGCTGTCTTCAAAGCCTGGTGGTTCAAGTTCAGTGCAATGTAAGAAAAAACTCATGATATAATGCCAAATGTAAGAAGAAGCAGGAGACGAGTTTGTAAGTATCTAAAATGTATTTCTATTAAATGCTGCTTAAGATAGGCTCTGGATAGACATGTTTTAAATCGTTTTCCTCTATACAGATATATTCTGTCCCACTATTAAATTTTTTTTAATTTTTATTTTTTGCACAAGGGCAATGACAGAGGGCTGTAGAGTACCCAGACTAGTGCTCAGGCTCCCATTTCTGAAGCTGCCAGGACACACTGCCAATCCTGTGGGAACCAAATGGTATTTTTTAAACAAGAGAAGACACGTGCCATGTGAAGCTCCCAAAAAGCAAGTGTTGGCTCAGAAATTGGGTGAGATTTTAGGGGGTAGGAAGCTAGCTGGAGCCAGGGCAGAGCTTGAGCACAGGCTCCTGGTGGGTAGCAGGGAAGGGCTGGCTGAAAGGCTGAGAGCACAAGTCCTCCAAGGTCCCTTTACTAAGTCATCTCCCGTTTGTTTCCCTGCCTTTGTCATGGCTGCTAAGTTGTAAGAAACAACGTTCTTCAAGCTGCCTCGACAGAAGGAGCATTTAGCGGAAGGAAGCTGGAGCCTCCACAGACCTCTCCTCATCCCACCCCACAGGAGGTCCAGGAAGCCAGGGAGCTGTAGGCCAGGGCCAGCCTCTGCCTCTCCCAAGGGCACACATGCCCCCACCTCTGGGGCTCTTCTCTCTCCTACCAGCACTTGGTTTCTGTCCTCAAAAGAGGCCCAACATCAGGGTTGCCACCCTGCTGTGGCCTCAACTCTAAAAATGATAGCTAGGTCCCACACCTCTGCCTGCAGTCCCCGAGTCCCTCCCACATACTGGGAAAGGGAAGGAACCTGACTGGCCAACTGTTGGACCACCGAGGCCTCTCTTCACCTATGGAAAGGGCTGCAGCGAGCTGGCACCCTTAAAACCCTCACCTTCACACTCCCTTCCAGGGACTGCAGCGCCCTTCATCCAGTCTGGCCTCTCCCGAGGCACGCTGCTTGATGCCTTTCCCTTTGAAAGGACCTGTATTTGCCTTACAGCAAAAATCCTCCCTTTGTTCAAGTTCCAGCCTACTCTGTTCCCAGGACCCTACTGGGAATCTAGCTGCCCAGTCGCATTTAGCTCTGTTATAAGGCTTCCTGACTGCCCCAGCTGTCTACTGTGTGTGCGCCTCAAATTAGGACACGGGTGCTTGAGAGCAAAGCTCCTGCTTTCAGGTTCCTTGGAGTCCCCATGATGCCTGGGAAGATGCTTAGCTCCTGAGTGATCAGCTGATTGTCACCAGGGATTTTGCTGATGTTCAGCAGCAGGTATGTGAGGCAGGTATGTGATTGCCCGTGAGGCCTCTGCTGAAGAGGCCTGGGTTAAAGAGCAGAATGTGGTGAGGCTCTGCTCTCTGGGCTGCAGGAGCTTGGGAGTGGATCTGCCTGGATACCAAGGGCAAAGTTCAGTAATAAATTACGTGGGCCCAGAGTGCGGTGCCATTTCCTCCTGGGCCCCTCTGCTTCTCCCTGCTGTCCCTTACTCTCAGACACACCCTGCACCCTGGCACTGCCTGCGGTCCTGCTCTTTCAGAGTGCCTAGGGTGGAGGGAGGGGAGGCAGCCAGACCCCAGGCCTGACAAGGTAAGGGAACGCTTGCGGCTTCTCTCCTGTGGGATGCGGGGCCCACAGACCCACAGGACTAGTCCTGCCAGCTGTGGGAATGGAAGGAGGTCACCTCTCGAAATAGGGTGGCTGGGCCAGTAGGAAGTTGGGAGGCACAGATGTGGGGAAGTGCTGTAGGACTCACCGGGAGGCAGGGTGGGACAGACCAATGAAGTAGAGAGCTGACTGGATACTAGAAGCGCAGCCCAGAGCCTTGGCCCATCCGGCTATGGGGCTGCTGTCCTGGCCTCCACTAGAGGAAGGCAGATTTGCTGGCAGAGGGGGATGGGACGGTAGGCGCCCAGCCGCCCCAGCCCAGCAGCCTCCTCGGAGCAGGAGGGCCTCACGGTGTGGGTGGCGTCCAGGGCATGAGGCCTGAGGACACCTTAGGTGCGCTGCCTGGGCACCTGGTGGATCCCCCTGCGCAGCATGTGTCTCAGTGCCGCTCGCAGCACAGCAGCCTCATCGCCTCCGTTTGAGGATGGGGAGACTGAAGACCGTGGGTGCTGAGTGCCCACAGGAAGGAGCAGAGCTGGGGCTGAGCTCTAAAACTAGGGCTTCCCTGAGTCACATGGGTGCCGGCCTGGACAATTGTTACGGGTCAACTTAGTCACCTCTGGAGGGCCTGGTCCCCAGGGTGAGGCAGGACCCTGCCTGCCTGGTTTCCAAGCCTCCTCGGTGCGGCCTCTTGGTTGCTGGGGTAAGGGGTGGCTGAGGGGAGGCCCCCATGCTGCCTCACCCAAGCTGCTAGCAGTGAGCATCTGTCCCAGTCCCCAAAGGAGGAAATTTGAGACTGGGAGGTTGGTAGGGACTGGCCAAGATCAGGCTCTGGCAGGTGTGGGGCCCCTCCCAAATCTCCTACAGTTAGGCTCTTCTAGCTCTGGACTTGAATTTTGTTCTAACCCTAAAACCCCTGAATCCAGTTCAGGATTTTAGTTTGAAGAAAACCAAAACTCTGTGTGGAGCTCTCTAGGTCTGGAGCACTGAGTGAACCACTCAGCTCTGCGCACTCCCCAGCGGTAGCTTTCCCCATCGCCTGGCCCCCCAAGGCACCTGCTCGCTGGCCCTCAGGGGCCTCTTTCAGGAGGACCTACTCTCTGTGTGTCTGCCTTGGGCCCTGCTGCATCCTCAGCAGCAGGTGCGAGGGAGCCCAGGTCTGGGAGAGAGGCGACAGGAGGGACAAACACTTCCTGTTACCTAGATGGCGTTTCCGTAACTCCGCGCTCCTCAGGTCTTACCAAGGCTCTCGCTCGCACAGCCTCACTCAGTTCACCAACAAGCCGTGCTGGGGGAGGAGCAGTAGCTTGTCACCAGGGAAGCATTGGCATGAAGCAGGGTAAAGCTTTGCTCAGTTCCACCGGACGATGAGCATCTTACGGGCCCGGGCTGGACCGCCTCAGGACTGCTCTGTCCCCTTGTTTTTATCACACTCACCCAGGGCGGGGCAGAGAATGGGCACTTGGCAAATACATGTTGAATGTACTTTGTAGCAGAAGTAAAGCTGGGAATGGAGCCAAGTTTCTAATCCAGTGCCATTTTAGACCCTCATGTCTGCCTTCTCAGCCGGGCGTCGAGTTCCCTCATTGCAGGGTGGCAAGATGACACTGTGCAAAGGAAAAGGGGCCCAACAGGGGCATCAGGAAGCCAGAGGCGGAGATCAAAGGGGACAAGACAGCTTGGGGAGGGGCAGAGCGGAGAAGGGGGCTGTGGGGGAGGGGGGCCGTGGTGCAGGGCGGGGGATGTTCCAGGCTGTCGCAGCAGCACAAATACGCAGAGGAGAGAAAGTCCCAGTCCACTTGGGGTCTCTCAGCAGCACGTTGTCACACATGGCAAAGTTTCGGGCATTGGGAGTGACCAGGCCCTGTGCCTACTGAGGGAGGGCAGGCTGGAGGACTATGGCTTCACACCCTACCCCGGGGTTACATGGACAGAAGAGAAGGGAGCCCTGCTGAGGACCCAGGGGCATTTTGTCTCTGGGTCATGTGGGGAATAGGCAGTTAGCTGGTGGCACAGGACAGCTTCTACGTCTCTCAATCCCTCACCCACTTCCCAATGCCCTTCTGTCCACAGAATGCTCACCCTCACCCCCTTCCTGGGGCAGTGCTACGTCAGCCCTCCAGGGTAGGGACCTTTTCTGGCATTCCATAGACCAGTCTCAATGTTAGTTTTGCTCCTCAGATCCCAGGCTCCTCATCTGTGAGGTGGGATGTCTCCAGAGGGTTCTCGTGTAGTTTAAATGAGAGGATCTGGACAAAGCGCCTTGCATGCCACCTGGAACACTCTGACCCCACCCTGGTCTCAGCAACACTTTGATTTTCTCCCCAGCTCCACCTCCCCACTCACCTTTCATCATTTTCTTATCTACTCTCCTGTACTCCATTTCAGTGATGCCCCAGAAACACATTTTAATGGCGAGCTTTAGACCCCCAGCAGCTCTGAGGATGACTTTGGGAACCAGTGCAGCACTGACCCCCATGGCCTCAGTCACACTGATCTGCCTCAGGGCTGGAAAAGGAGACCTGAGCTAAGAAGACATCTCACCTCCAAGGAGCAGGACTTGCAAATATCCCAGGACATCCCCTTAAGGGCAACACCTTGCCTGCCTTCCTGGGATGAAGGGCAAGGTGATACTCCCAGTGGTTATTCATCCATCTACACACCCACACAACCATCTACCTATCCATCCATCCATTCACCCACCCACCTACCTATCCATCCATGCATCCACCTACCTACTCACTTATCCAACCATCCATCCATCCATCCATCCATCCATCCATCCATCCATCCATCCATCCACCCACCCACCACCCACCCACTCATCTATTTATCCAGCCATACATCTACTCACCCACCCACCAACCCACCCACCCATTCATCCCTACATTCAACAAGCATTTCCTGAGCCCCTACTGGGATGAACAAGGCACTATCCTGCTCTTAAGTCGAAAGTATGAGAGAGACACTCAATGGCACATTAAAATAGGATTAAGTGCTGAGGTAGAAAATTGCAGCTGCTGTGTGTGAGGATGTCTGTGCCTGTGTGTATGTACATGTGTGCATGTGTAGGTGTTCCTTCCACACTCAGACCCAGTACAGAGACACTGAAATAAGGGAAGATATAGGACATTTCAGGAATTGCATGAAGTTCAGTGTAACCTAGGGGGAAGAGGTGAGATACAAGGCAAGCTGAAAAGGTTATGATCCTGAGAGACCTTGAATACCATAAAAATATGACATGCTCAGTTTTTTGCATCTTCTAAAGATCACTTGGTTGGTGGGCCCTGGCCGGGTGGCTCAGTTGGTTGAAATGACATCCTGTACACCAAAAGGTTGCAGTTTCCCTTCCTGGTCAGAGCACATTCCTAGGTTTTGAGTTTGATCCCCCATCAGGGCGTGTACAGGAGGCAACCAGTTGATGTTTCTCATATTGACATCTCTCTCTCATATCTATGTTTCTCTCTCTTTCCCCCCTAAAATTAATAAAACCATACCCTTGGGTGAGGATTTTAAAAAAATCACTTGGTTGGTGGAATGGAGGATGGTTTTTGGAGAGACCAGAAGAAGCAAGTCCATCTAGGAGGTGTCTATTCTCCCAAGTGAAGGGTGATAGGGATTGAAGGGTGGGAATGAGGGGAGAGAGCCTCTAGTTTTCCCTTCTTCTAATGTGTTTTATCTAATTTTGGTATTAAGGTGATGGTGGCGCCATAGAATGAGTTAGAAAGTGTTCTCTTTGTTTCTGTTTCTTGGAAGATACTGTAAAGAATCGGTGTAATTTCATTCTCAAATGTTTGGTAGAAATCATTGGTGAAATCATTTCCTTGTGTGAGTTTTTTTTACTTTAAATAATTTTTTACTTTTTAATTACAGTTGACATACAATATTATATTACTTTCAGGTATATAATCCAGTGATTAAACATCTACATAACTTATGAAGTGACCTCCCAATAAGTCCAGTACCCATTTGACACTATACATAGTTATTACACTATTATTGACTATATTCTCTGTGCTGTATTTTACATTCCCATGACTATTTTATAACTACCACTTTGTACTTCTCAGTCCCTTCACCTTTTTCACACACACCCCCAAATCTCCTCCCATCTGGCAACCGTCAAAATGTTCTCTGAGTCTGTTTCTGTTCCGCTTGTTCACATATTTTTTCTTTAGATTCCATATATAAGTGAAATCATATGGCATTTGTCTTTCTCTGCCTGGCTTATTTCACTCAGCACAACATCCTCTAGGTCTACCCATGTTGTTGCAGATGGCAAGACTTCATTTTTTGTGTGACTGAGTCATATTCCATTGTATGTATGCATCACTTCTTTATCCATTCATCTATTGGTGGACACTTAGGTTCCCTATTGTAAATAATGCTGTAATGGACATATGGATATATATATTTTTTATTTAGTATTTTGAGTTTCTTCAGATAAATACCCAGAAGTGGAATTGCTGGGTTCTTCTTTGTCTGTTATACAGCCTTTGTTTTAAAATCTATTTTGTCTGGTATAAGTATTGCTACCTCAACGTTTGGTTTGTTTCCATTTTCATGAAATATCTTTTTCCATACCTTTACTTTCAGTCAGTATGTGTCTTTTGATCTGAAGTGAGTCTCATAAACAGCATATATAAGGGTATATTATTTTCTCATCCATTCAGCCTCTATATATCTTTTGATTGGAGCATTTAATCCATCTGCATTTAAAGTGATCATTGTGCCCTGGCTCATCTGGTTGGAGCATCATCCCATACACCGAAAGGTTGAGGGTTTGATTCCTGGTCAGGGCTCACACCTAGGCTGCGGGTTTGATTTCTGGTTGGGGTTCGTACAGGAAATAATGGATGGATGTTTATCTCTCTCTCCCTTCCTCTCTCTGAGAATAAATAAACATATTCTTAGGTGAAGATTAAAAAATGAATAAAGTAATTGTTGCTAGAGATATTTTTATTGCCATTTTATTATTCATATTTTTAATTTCTTCTTCTCCTCCTTCTTCTTCCCGCCCCCCACCCCTCCTCCTCCTCTTCATGTTCTTCTTGAAACCCTTAAACACTTCTTGTGACACTGGTTTGGTGGTGATGAACTCCTTTAGCTTTTTCCTGTCTGGGAAGCTCTTTATCTGTCCTTTGATTCTAAATAATAGCTTTGCTGGGTAGAGTAATCTTGGTTGTAGGTTCTTGCGTTTCATCACTTTGAATATTTCTTGCTACTCCCTTCTGGCCTGAAATGTTTCTGTTGAGAAGTCAGCTGACAGTCTTATGAGAACTCCCTCATAGGTAACTAACTGCTTTTCTCTTGTTGCTTTTAAGATTCTCTCTTTGTCTTTAACCTTTTGCATTTCAATTTGATGTGACTTGGTGTGGGCCTCCTTGGGTTGATCTTGTTTGGGACCCTCTGAGCTTCCTGGACTTATAAGTCTATTTCCTTCACCAGGTAGGGGAAATTTTCTGTCAATTTTTCACATATGTTTTCAATTCCTGACTGTATCTCTTCTCCTTCTGGCACTCCCATAATGTGAATGTTGATACATTTGAACTTGTCCCAGAGGCTCCTTACACTATTCTCACTTTGAGGGGATTTTTTTTTCTTTTTGTTCTTCTGATTGTGTGTTTTCTGCTTCCTCACCTTCTAAATATTTTATTTGATCCTCTGCTTCATCTACTCTACTGTTGATTCCCTATAATGTATTCTTAGTTTTAGTTACTGTGTTCTTCATTTCTGACTGGTCCTTTTTTAAAAAAACATGTCTTCATCAATTTCAGAGAGAGGAAAGAAGAGAGAGAGAGAGAGAAAGAAACATCAATGATAAGCAAGTCATTGATCGGCTGACTCCTGCACGCCCCCGACTGGAGATCGAGCCCGCAACCTGGGCATATGCTCTGACCGGGAATTGAACCCCGATCTCCTGGATCTTAGGTCCACGCTCAACCACTGAGCCATGCCCAGCCAGGCTGACTGGTCCTTCTTTATGTTTTTCTATCTCCATTTTTATGTGTTTTATTTTTGTTGTTGAAGTTCCCACTAATTTCATCTACTCTTCCCCTAAGTTCATTGAGGATCCTTATAACCAGTGTTTTGAACTCTACATCTGGTAGATTGCTTATCTCAATTTTGTTTAGGATTTTTTTACAGTTTTGTTCTGTTCTTTCATTTGGAGCATGTTTTTTTGTCTCCTCATTTTGGCAGGCTCCCTGTGTTTGTTTCTGTGTAGTAAGAACTGCTACATCCCTGGGTTTGGCAGAGTGGCTTTTGTAGTAGGTTTCCTGTAGAGTCCAGTGGTACAGCCTCCTGATCACCCAAGCTGGGAAGTCCAGGTGGGTCTCACCATGTGGGCTGTATATACCCTCTTATTATAGTTGAGCCTTGATTGGCAACTCAGTGGGAAGTATCTACACCGAATCTGATAGGCTGCAAGGACTGGCTTTGACCACCACTAAGGATCAGCTGTGCAGGGGCCAACCTCACAGAGCAGGATTTACTTTATTAGGGCTCTGGTGCCTGCTGAGTTTGCCTCTTGAGTGTGTAGCTTGTAAAAGTGGTTGGGTTGTGCTTTGATGTGGTATGAAGCTGTCCACAGGATGCACTGGCTCTGAGGTCTCCTTGGAGATGAAACCAAGGTCAGCTGCCACCTGTGTACTGCCCACGGCCACTATAAAGTGATCTATAGATGGCTGCTACTTGTGCTGGGCTTGGAGGTTCCTAGGAGAGGCCAAGCTACGAGCCAAGGCTAGCCGCTTCTAGTACCAGGCCTGGGACCACATAGGAAGAGGTACAGGGCACGCAGAGGCCAGATTTTACTTGTTTGAGAGATTTTAGGAAGTCCAAAGCATGAGCCAAGACAGGCTGTTTGTAAGGAAAAGCTATCGGAATTGGCTTGTGTGGGCCTAAAACTTGGGTGTGGTGGGGTTTCAATTAATTACCAGGGCTGGGGTAACAGTGTGAGCCAGGCTTGATGGAGACTGAGATATGGTGCCCACCTGCCGGCTCTGTGAGGAGGGGCCTCAGAAAAGGAACAATGGCCTCTTCCAGCTCTTCTGTCTGGGAGAAAGCTCCCCCTTCAGCTCTCACCCTGTTGCCAGACAATTCAGTTTTTCCCCATAGGTGCCTTTCAAGCTGCTGCCCCAGTGCTGGAGCTCAGAGGCAGTGAGTTTGAGTAAGTCCATGTGCAGGACTTCAGCAGCTCTCATACATTCAGCCACATACCTGCTGGTTTTTACATTCAGCAGTTATAGGGATTTCTCTCCCTAGCACTGGAACCCTGGGCTGGAGGGCAAGGTGTGGGGTTGGGATCCTTGCTTTTCAAGAGGAACATCTGCAGTTGAGCTATTCCTCCTGATTTTAACTGCCACACTTTGGTGTGGGCCCAACATGTTCCATGTCCTACCTCTCCTCTCAGTCTCAATGTGGCTGTTCTTTATATCCTTATTTGTAGGACTTGTGTTTAGCTAGATTTCAGGTGGTCCTATATGATGGTTGTTCTGTAGTTTAGTTGTCATTTTGATGTGATTGTAGGAGGATTTGAGTACCCCATTTACATACCCCACCATCTTGATTAAAAAGCTCTCCTTGTGTGAGTTTTGATAGATTGTGTCTTTCAGGGAATTGGTCCATTTCACCTTAAGTTACCAAATTTTTAAGTATAGAGTTGTTCATAATATTCCTTTATTATCCTTTCAATAGCCATGAGATCAAGTCAACTGTTCAAGGGTTGTCCCTCTTTCATTTCTGATAATTGAGATTTGTAGTCTTCTCTCTCTCTCTTTTAATCCTCACCCTAGGACATGTTTTCCATTAGCTTTTCAGAGAGAGTGGAAAGGAGAGAGAGAGAAAAAAACATTGATGTGAGAGAGATACATCGACTGGTTGCCTCCCGCATGCACCCTGACCAGTGCTAGGGATAGAGCTTGCAACTGAGGTATGTGCCTTTGGCCAGAATCAAACTTGGGACCCTTCAGTTCCAAGGCTGATGCTCTAACCATTGTGCCAAACCAGCTGGGGCTGCCTTCTGTATCTTGAAGACACATACACATTAAGTATTGTCATGTCTTCTTTGAGAATTGGCTATTATGTAATTCCCTTCTTTATTTCTAATAATTTTTCTTGCCCTGAAAATTTGTAGAGCTACTCCATCTTTCTTTTGATTCATATTAGATGGTATATCTTTCTCTTTCTCTCTACTTTTTATCTACCTGTGTCTTTATATCTAAAGTGAGTTTCTTATAGACAATGTATAGTTGGGACCCTCAAGTTTTTAAGAGAGAAAATATTCAGTTCCTAGCAATCATTTTAAGATGAGGATAATAGGAGGCCCCAAGTGTTTTCTTCAGCGATTGATAATTTCATTCATTGAGATTAAGAATGCAGGAGAAGAAAACCTGCCCAACCCCAGCAGAGAGAACCACAAGATGTAGAGTTCAGAGAGCTTCAAACAAAGTACTCAAGGTCAGTCACAAGCAGCGTCTGAAATTGGCCTGTACTAGGTCCAAAAGACTGGGAGTTCTAGCAGATCTATCTAATTCATAGAAACAAATCAAACAGGCAGCCAAAATGGGGAGACAAAAAACAAACAAACCAACAAGCCCCAAATGAAAGAAAAAAAGAATTCTCCAAAGAAGAGCTAAATGAAATGGTGATAAGCAATCTATCAGATATAGAGCTCAGAATACTGATCATAAGGATGCTCAACAGCCTGAGAAAAGAAATAGAAACTATGAAGAAAATTAAGAATGACATAGTAGAAATAAAAAAAACATTGGAAGGATAAACAGCAGATTAGGGGAAGCTGAGGAATGGATCAGTGAATTAGAAGACAAGGTAAAAAAAAAAAAAAATCAATCAGAGAACCAAAAAGAAAAAACAATTAAGAAACAGGAGGACAGTTTAAGGGAGCTGAGGGACAACATGAAACATAACAATATTCACATCATAGGAGTGCCAGAAGATGTAGAAAGTAAGCAAGATTTAGAGAATCTGTTTGAAGAAATAATGGCAGAAAACTTCCATTCACCCTTCACCCTAACCTGGTGAAGGAAAAAGTCAGGAGGCACAGAGAGTCCCAAGCAAGAACTCAAAGAGGCCCACACACAGAAACATCATAATTAAAATGCCAAAAATTCAAGACAAAGAGAGAATCTTAAAGGCAGCAAGAGAAAAGCAGTTTGTTGCCTACAATGGAGCTCCCATAAGGCTGTCAGCTGATTTCTCATCAGAAACTGTATAGGCCAGAAGGGAATGGCATGAAGTATTCAAGCTAATGCAAAACAAGCACCTGAAACCAAGACTACTCTATCCAGCAAGACTATCATTCAAAATAGATGGTGAAATAAAGAGCTTCCCAGACAAAAACAGGCTAAAGGAGTTTATTACCATCAAACCAGCATTGCAAGAAATGTTAAAGGAACTGCTGTAATAAGAAGTTGAAATAGAGAGAATGAGAAACATAGGCATAGGGAAATAAAATGGGAATAGATACGTACCTATCAATAATAACCTTAAATACAAATGGATTAAACTCTCCAATCAAAAGGCATAGGGTAGCTGAATGGATAAGAAAACAAGACCCAAATATATGCTGTCTACAAGAGACTCATCTCAGAACAAAAGACTCATATGCTGGAAAAAAAAAAGAAAGAAACTTCTGGAGGACTTTAAGGGAGAGATCTACAGCAATACAGTCATAGTAGGGGACTTTAACACCCCACTGACTTTATCGGTAGATCTTCCAGATAAAAAATCAACAAGAAAACAGTGACTAAATGACACACTAGATCAGATGGGTTTAATTGACATTTACAGAACATTTCACCCCAAAGCTGCAGAATATACATTCTCCTCAAGTGCACATGGGACATTCTCAAAGAGAGACTACATCTTAGGACACAAAACAAGTCTCTACAAGTTCAAGAAGGCTGAAATCATAGCAAGCATCCTCTCAGACATTCACACCACGGAATACTATGCAACTGTAAAAAAGAAGGATCCCTTACCCTCTGAGACAGCATGGTGGGACCTGGAGAGTATTATGCTAAGTGAAATAAGTGAATCAGAGAAAGACAAGTATCACATGATCTGACTCATATGTAGATTCTAATGAACAAAATAAACCAATGAACAAAATAGATCCAGAGACATAGAAGCATAGGACAACTTGACGAATCTCAGAGGGAAAACAGGGTGGGTGGGTGGGGAGTGATTAACCTAAAAACTTATATGCATATATACATAACCCATGGACACAGACAATAGTGTGGTGAAGGCCTGGGGGAGGGGTGCAGGGGGGAGGGGATCAATGAGGGGAAAAGGGGGGCATTTGTAATACTTTCAACATTGAAGATAAATTAAAAAGAAAAAAGAATGCAGGGAAGAGCAAGTTTGGGGATAGAGGAGATGAGTTGCAGTGATCCTGTTGAGTTTGATATGGCCATGGCACATCTGCTGGAGATAGCCAGGGCAATAGACCTTGGTGGGCCCAGAGCTCAGAATAATGATGAAGTTTGGAAACATTGATTTGAAACTCAGCTGTGCTTTGACTCTGACAGTGGCCCTGGTAATGGATGGGAATGCAAAATGGAAGTGTGCAGGCTGAAAGAGAATAGAATGAGGGCCACCAGATTAGTGAGAATTTCTTGGTTTTGATGACAGAATCCAAATAGCTTAGCTCAAATAATCAAAGTACAAAAAAGCAGAGACAGGATTTCTGTCTTTTGTTTTCTTCCCTCTCTTCCTGCCAACTTTATTCTCTCAAATAAGCTATTTTCAGAAAATTAGGAACATAGTTCCTGGCAGTCCTGGCATCACATTTTATAACATTAAGACTGAAGACGAAACCAATCCCTTGCTCCAATTCAGAACGTGGCAGGGAGAGCCTGTGATTGGCCCTTGCGTGGGTCTTATGCCCTCTCTGGGGTACTATAATTCATGGTCACTATCAGAAAAATAGTGCAGTGAAGGGGAGAAGAATTTTCCCCAGAGGAAACAGAGGAAGGCATGCCAGACAGAAAAAACAATCAGCATAGCCCTCAGGCACCAAGAGGTCAAGGTGAGGGAAAGGGCCCAAGGAGACCATTGAAGGTGTCCCCAGAGGCAAAGGGGAGGCAGGGAGGTGAAGTCTTGCAGAAGCCAAGGGGATGTGGTTAGGAAAGGGTGCGTGGCTGAGAGCCTCAGCAGAGACAGCAGGAACAAGTGGAGCTGTAGGACGTGGATGACGTGGGCTCTGGGGGTCAGTGTGTGTTTGTTGGTACACACGTGTAACCTAGGGCTGAGAAGACAAGAAAGGTGAGGCAGTGGAGGCAGCATGATGGGGCAACATTTTCTTTTTTTCTCTCCTTTTTATTAAGTTTTTTTGGGTGACACTGGTTAACAAATGTATGTGGGTCTCAGGTACACAAACCCACAACACATCATCTGTACACTGTGTGTGTGCACCACCCCACAAGCCTCCGCCCACCACCACGTATTCCCCTGTACCCTCCTCCCCCCCCCCCCCCGGCAGTCATCACACTGCTGTCCATGGGTTCTTTCCCTTTTCTTCTTTTTTGCTCAATTCCTACGCTTCCCCACCCCTGCAATCAGCCGCCCCCTGCACCCCTCAGCTCTCAGCCTGCTCGCTATCTGAGTCTGTCTCTGTTTTGCGTGTTAGTTTATTTTGTTTATTAGATTCCACATATGACTGAAATCATGTGGTACTTGGCTAATTTCACTTAGCATAATGTTCTCCAGGCCCATCTATGCTGTTGCAAAGGGTAAAATTTTCTGTTTTTACAGCCGCATATTATTCCATTGTGTAAATGCACCACAACTGTTTTATCCACTTATCTACTGATGGAACTTGGGCTGCTTCTAAATCTTGGCTATTGTAAATAATGCTACAATGAACATAGGGGTGCATATATTCTTTTAAATTAGTGTTTTTGGTTTCTTCAGATACATTCCCAGAAGTGGGATCCCTGGGTCATAAGACAGTTCCATTTTTAATTTTTTAAGGAAACTCCATATTGCTTTTTATAGTGGCTGCATTCCCACCAATAGTGCACGAGGGTTCCCTTTTCTCCACATCTTCGCCAACACTTTGTTTGTTGATTTATTGATGGTAGCTATTCTGACAGGTGTGAGGTGATATCTCATTGTTGTTATAATTTGCATTTCTCTAATGATTAGTGACATTTATCATCTTTCATATATCTATTCGCCATTGGTATGTCTTCTTTGGAGAAGTGTCTATTCAGGCCCTTTGCCCATTTTTTAATTGGATTGCTTGATTTTTTGGTGTTGAGTTGTATAAGTTCTTTATAAGTTTTGGATATTAACCCCTTATCAGATGTATCATTGGCAAACATGTTAAATGGGTTGTCTTTTCATTTTGTTGACAGTTTCCCGTGCTGTGCAAAAACATTTTAGTTTGATATAGTCCCATTTGTTTATTTCAGTATTCTCTCTTTTTTTTCTTGATGAGTCTGGATAAGAGTTTGTCAATCTTGTTTATTTTTTTAAAGAACAGCTCTTGGTTTCATTGATCTTTTGTATTTTTTTAGGCTCTATTTTGTTTATTTCTGTTCTGATCTTTATTATTTCCTTCCTTCTACTCACTTTGGGTTCTGTTTGTTGTTCTTTTTCAAGTTCCTTTAAGTGTAAAGTTAGATTGTTTATTTGAGATTTTTCTTGTTTCTTGGGATAGGCCTGTAATGCTATGAATTTCCCTCTTAGGACTGTTTTGACTGTGTCACATAGATTTACAGTTGTTGTGTTCTCATTTTCATTTGTTTTCAACTATCTTTTGATTTCTTCCTTGATATCATTGCTAACCTATTCATTGTTTAGTAACATGTTTTTAGCCTCCATGTCTTTGTGTGTTTTTCAGTTTCCTTTCTTTTGATTGATTTCTAGTTTCATACCATTATGGTCAGAGAAGATGCTTGAAATGATTTCAGTTTTCTTAAATTTATAGAGACTTGTTTTGTGTCCTAACATGTGATCTATCCTAGAAAATGTTCTGTGTGCACTTGAAAAGAATGTATATTCTGCTGCCTCGGGGTGAATGCTCTGAAGATATCAGTTAAGTCCATCTGATCCAGTGTGTCATTTAAAGCTGCCATCTCCTTGTTGATTTTTTGTCTGGAAGATCTATCCATTGATGTCAATGAGGTGTTAAAATCCTCTTGTTGTATTGCTCCCTTTATCATTATATAATATGCCTTTGCTTCAAAGTCTGTTCTGTCAGATATAAGTATTGCCACCCCAGCTTTTTTTCCTTTTCCATTTGCATGGAATACCTTTTCCATCCCTTTACCCTAAGTCTGTGTGTGTCTTCCATTCTGAGGTGGGTCTCTTGTAGACAGCATGCATATGGGTCTCATTTTCTTAGCCATTCAGCTACCCTATGATTTTTTATTGGAGCACTGAAGCCATGTACATTTAAAGTGATTATTGATAGGTACTTATTTATTGCCATTTTATTCTTTTAACTATATTCCTCTTCACCTCCCTCCTCCTCCTTCAAGCAGGCTCTTTAACACTTCTTACAGAGCTGGTTGGGTGCTGATGGACTCCTTTAGCTTTTTCTTGTCTGGGAAGCTCTTCATTTCTCCTTCAGTTTTAAATGATAGCTTTGCTGGGTAAAATAGTCCTGCTTGTAGGTCCTTGTTTTTCATCACTTTGAATATTCCATTCCAATCTCTTATGACATGAAATGTTTTTTTTGAGATATCAGCTGACAGTCTTATGGGAGCTCCCTTGTAAGTAAGTAACTGCTTTTCTCTTGCATCTTTTAAGGTTCTCTCTTTGTCTTGAATTTTTGCCATTTTAATTCTGATGTGTCTTGGTGTGGGCCTCTTTGGGTCCATCTTGTTTGGCACTTTCTACACTTCCTGAATTTGTACGTCTTTTTGCTTCACTAGGTAAGGGAATTTTTCAGTCATTATTTCTTCAAACAGGATCTCAAGCCCTTGCTCTCTCGTCTCTTTCTAGTATCCCTATGATGTGGATGTTGTCATGCTTCATGTCCCAAAGGTCCCTTAAACTATTCACATTAAAACAAATTTTTTTTCTTTTTGCTGCTCTCATTGTTTTTCCCTCCCTAGCCTTTCTTCCAAATTGCTGTTTGATCTTCTGCTTCATTCAACCTACTGTTTATTCCTTCTAGTATTCTTCATTTCAGATATTGTATTCTTCATTTCTGACTGGTCCTTTTTTATAGTATCTATGTCCATTTTACGCTGTTAAGCATCCTTATTACCATTATTTTGAACTCTATACCTGATAAATTGCTTACCTCCATTTCATTTAGCTCTTTTTCTGGAGAATTCTCTTGTTCTTTAATTTGAGGCCTGTTTCTTTGTCTCCCTATTTTGGCGGCCTCTTTGTGTTTGTTTCTATGTATTAGATAGAGCTGCTATGACTCCCAGTCATGGTAGGGTGGCCTTATGTAGTAGGTGTTCTGTGGGACTCAGTGACACAGTTTCCTTGATCACCTGAGCTGGGTGCTCTCAGAATGTCCCTTGTATGGGTTATGTGAGTCCTCCTGTTGAAATTGAGTCTTTTTTGTCATTATTAATCCTCACCTGAGGATATTTCTTTCATTGATTTTTAGAGAGAGTGCAAGGGGGGAGGAAGGGAGAGAAAGAGGAGGGTGGAGAGAGAGGGAAAAAACACACACATCAATGTGAGATAAATACATTCATTCGATCAGTTGCCTCTGGCACATGTGCCAACCAGGGCCGGGGATTGAACCTGCAACCTAAGAAGGTGCCCATGACCAGAATCAAACTCAGGACCTTCCAGTGCACAGGCGAACTCTTTAACCACTGAGCAACATCAGCCAGGGCTGTAATTGAGTCTTGATTGCTATTGGTCTGTTTGTGTGTGGGATTGACCCTCAGGTTGGCTGACAGTGAGGCTTAACCCCCAGCATGGCATTCGAGCTGCTGGGCAGATGCTGATCATATGAAGTGGAATTAGCCTCAGCAGGATCTGGTGCCTGCTGAGCTCTCCCTTTGGATATGCTTCTTGTGAAGCTTATTGGGTTCTGCTGTGCTATCATCTGAAGTTGGCCACTGGGTATATTTGTTCTGGACCTCTTGGAAGGGACTCTGATTCAGGTCCATGTCATATGCTGCCTGTGGCTGGCCCTGGGCAACCTGTTTGGAGGTATCAGTGATCCACAGTTTGTGGCTGCCTCTACTGGGCCTGGGTGCATGCAGGAATGACCAAGCTATGCACCAGGCTAGCTTTTACCAGCACTGGACCCAGGGGCAGGTCAGCAAAAGACCCAAAACACCCAGAGATCTGGCTCTGCCTCCCTTCACATGCTGGCTGCCTGTTAGGCTCCGTTATTGAAAGAGCCTCTGGCTATACTTCTCAGCAGGGTGTAAATGCCACAGGGTGGGGTGAGAGGGATTCTAAAGGCGGGGCTATAGTTTTCCCCCAGGCTGATGCCACACGGAGGGGAGTGCTCTGCCTGAGAAAGATGGCATCTGCGGTGTGGGGAAGTGACTCAGCACAGGGGTCCTAGCGGCTGACCCTTCAGCTGTCTCCCCAGAGCCACAAACCCCAGACTCCTCTCATGTGACTCTAGTCCACTCTACCCTCACTCTTCCAAAGCCCAGGGTGAGTAGCTATGAAATTAATTTTGTGCATTGGCCCTTTAAGAGTGTGCCTGTGTCTCTAGCCATCTCTCCCAAGACAGAAACCCGATTTCTTTTCACAGCTGGATGTTATGTGGCTGCCTTTTTCTGGCTCTGGTGCACTGGGCTGGAGAGCCAGCTTGGGGTTTAGGCCCCACCCTTTTCAGGAGGAACTCCTCTCAGCTGAGATAACCCTCCTGAACTTCAGCTGCTGCCTGTGGGAACTGGCCAACTGGTAGGAAGGCATCTCTGCCCTTCCTACCAGTCTCAATGTGGCTTCTGTAAATTCTTGGTTATAAGGCTTCTCTTTAACTGGTTATTGAGGATGATTTTTCTATAATTTAGTTGTAATTCCAGTTTGGTCCTGGGAGGGGGTTAGTGTAGCTTCCACCTAATCTGCCACCATCTTGGATCTTGGAGCAATTTTTCAAGCAGCTCAGCTGTGGAGCAAAAACAAGAGGAGGGCAATAGCTGGAAGGTGTCATGAGGTCAAAAAAATCCATTTTCAGGTGGACCAGGCCTGAGTTTATCTCTATGCAGGGCTAAAAGTCCAGGAGAGTAAGAATGAATGAAGATGTGAGAGGTGTATTAGTTATATTGCTGCATAAGAAATTATTCCAAAATTTTGCAGCTTGAACTACAAATATTTATTATCTAACACAGTTTCTGAGGGTCAGAAATCTAAGAGTAGCTTACCTGGGCATTTCTGGGCCAAGGACCCTCATGAGATTTGTATTAGTTTGCTTGGGCTGCCATAACAAAATGCCACAGACTAGGTAGCTTAAACAACAGAAATTTATGTTCTCACAATGCTGGAGCTGGAAGTCCAAGACCAAGGTGCTGGGAAGGTTGTTTTTTATTGAGGCCTCTCTCCTTGGCTTTCAGACAGCAGCCTTCTTGCTGCCTGGTGCTCATATGATCATCCCTCTATGCATGCACACCTCTGGTATCTCTTCCTCTTCTTACAAGGACACCAATTATATTGGATTAGGGCCCACCCTAACAGCTTTGTTTTAACTTCATCACCTCTTTAAAGGCTTTACCTCAAAATACAATCCCATTCTGAGGAACCAGGATTAGGATATCAATATGAGTTTGGGGGAATAAAATTCAGACCATAACAAAATTTCAGTCAGGATGTTGGGTGGGACCATGGTGATGAGACCTCAACTGGGGCTAGAAGATCTACCTCCAAGATCACCACCTGTTGACTGGAGACCTCAGTTTCTCACCACATGTGCCCTTGCTTAGGGCTGCTTGAGTCCTCATGACATGGCAGCAAGGTTCCCCAGGCCAAGTGGTCTTAGAGAGAGCAAGGAGGAAGCCACAAAGCCTTTGATGCACTAGTCCTAGAAGGTGTACTTCATCACTTCCACCCGATTACATTTGTGAGAAGTGGATCACTAAGTCCACACTCGAGGTGGGAGAATGAGCCTCCATCCTTTTTGAAGGGTGGTGGTTGAACAATTTGTAGATTTGTTTTAATCACCACAGTAACTGATAAAGCACAGGCCCTGATGGAGAAAGTCAGGGAAGGCAGAGCTGGAAGGGTGACTGTTGGGTGCCAGGGGTCCCTTCCCCTGGGCATACCCGTAAGTGCTCACAAGTATGGGAGAGGCAGGGAGCAACAGAGCTGGAAGCTGAATGTGCTTTCCCTTTTTTCAGTGATGCAGATCAAGATGTTTTGCAGAGTGAATGGTGAGAGGAAACTTTGAAGTAGGGTTTTTTTTTCGGTTTTGCTTGGTTTGGTTATTGCTCAGCAGGGCCCACATAAGGGTCCCTTAGAGGTCATTTCTAAAGTTCCAGGGGAGGTGCAGGCCATGAAACTGCCCTGGCTCTTGTTTTGGCGGGGATATGACCCATTCTTGACCGTGTTAAGCTTGGGGCTGGAACTTTGTTCACAAGAGAGTGGTGGACCAAAGGGTCCACACAGTGTGTGAATTATTGTAAATTTTGTGTTTATTTTGTTTATGGGTATTTGTAAAACCACTGGTTGGGATAGAAATTAAGCTAGAATGCAAACTGCTAGACAAAAGAGAAACAGGGGCCTAAGGGTCATGATGAAATGAGGGAACAGTTGCTCATGGGGGTAGGATGTGGTGCTGACTGGGTGTGGCTGGAGAGGGGCAGCCTACGGAGATGGCTTCAGGTGTAGAGCAGCCTGGGACACAGCAAGACCAGAGCCAGTCATGGGGGAGTAGAGATCACTGGAGCCTGGGGGTCAGAGTAGTGAGAGTCTAGGATGTGTGGCAGGTCACTCCCCCCCAGGGAGAACAGGACTGGCAGGGGGCACCTGTGAGGCAGACCCTGGTGTCTGGAGAGGGGTGACATGGTGTATATGGAGGTCAGGTGCCATGGGTGACAGAGGAAGACAGAGCCAGGAGCCATGGATAGGCCTCAGATTTCTACCTGGTGCGGAGAAGTGAGGAACCGGAGCGGCAATGGGGAGCCAGAGGCAGAACGATGCGCTCTGAGTCTTTCCTACCCACCCCCTCCCTGGGTTATGTGCAGTGGGAAAGCGGACCAGCCTCCCCTCTACAAAAGCTGCCTGGGAGCCAGGGTTTGGTTAAGGGCGTCTTCGCACTTTCAGACTCTAAACTCCCCTAGAGCAGGGGCAGTGGGGCAGAGCATGGATCTCAGAGCTGAGCCGGAGGGTCCCCTTCTTCACTTACTAGACGGACAGATTTGTGAAGTCTCAGCAGCTCTCACCCCTGTAGATGGGGACAGCAACGTTTCTTCACACAGCAGCGTATCTGGCACGGTCTCCCCCAGGGCAGCTGTTACTGCAGTTTGTCCCATTCGCCCCTAGTAAAAGCCTTACCTGCCTGGGTCCATGTTGACAGTGGTGGGCAGTCACCTAGACCTCTTCTCCTAGGACAGAAGAGAGGGAACCTGGGGGACCCTGTCAGCAGTCTCCTGCCTGGACATAGCTCCTCAGGGACCTAAGGAGTGCTTCCTGGGGAAGGCCTGAGGGCACGAACAAACATTTCAGGAGTCCCGGGTGTGTCTCTGACCTCACAGTGACCTTACGAACCCAAGCGGTCCCATTTCAGGAAGGAGCAGGCTAAATCAGTTGCAGGACCTGCTCTGGTTCCTGCAGCTAGTGAGTGGAAAGCCCCGCTCTCCCAGGCCCCTGTGGACACACCCTCACACAGGGACAGCACCGGGGCTGGGAGGCCCAGACACTGAGCCTCCTGGGGGCTGGGCTGCAGCATCCCCAGGGCGCCCTTTCCAGGTTCTCGGACTGTGCTGCAGGCTCTTTCTTCCCCTCTGTCCCCAGGGGACAAGAGTGTGGACAGGACTTGGGGAAGAGAAAACATGTTCCTTTGGGGTTAGGGAAGAAAATGTAAGTTTATATTGTCATTAAACATACAAATGCTTTTATGCACTAAATAAAAATTGGAATAAGAAAATTCTTCGTCCAATAGAACAGAGCGGCAAAAAGACTTGGCCACATTCAGGGGCCGCCTACACTCACGCTGTCCTTACCTCCCACTCAGTCTGCTCGGCCCAACGTGCTGCTGACCCTTCGCCTTCCCTGAAGCTGCCCTTTCCTAGGAGAATGCCCTTCCCTCCTCCCACTGTGAGTCCTGACCCACCTGTCAGAGCCATTGTCTCTAAGGACTTCATCCAGTTTCATTAACAGACATCTCTTGGGTCTCCCTGGAGGGGGTCTGTGCTAGATGCAGGGAGCTTGCTGAGAAAAAACACTGCTTAGCTGCTCCGTGTGATGTGACAAGGGCAAGGAGCCCGGGCTCCAGGCAGGGCAGGGCTCGGCTCCTCCTTCATGTCAGGGCTGTGACCCCCAGCCTCTGCTTGCTCGAAGCTAACCAGGCCCTCCCCAGGTGTGAAGGGGGCAGGTCTGGGTTGGATTCCCAGCTGACAACCAACGGGGCCACCTTCCTTTGTCAAGCCCCATGTGTGAAATGGGAGCACCTGTGTTTTGGGGTGCTGTGAGGATTAGATAAAGATGTCATGTGTCTGTAGCTAGGATGACTGCTCATCTTGGAGCTCTCATGGTGTACGGTGAGGCTAGTTTTCATGGGTGTCTGAGAGACAAAATTTGTGCTTCTGGGTGATAGGGATAGTGTCTTAAGTATGTTCAGAGCCACCCCCACTCCCTACATTGAGGCCAGGGCTGAGTGCAAAATAAACATTCAGTAAAGATGAGATAGGATGAAAGAAATCAAGAAAGTGTCTTCTTACATTTGGTGGGACAGTGACTTATTCATTTATTCAAGTCATTTCTTGAGCCAGGCCCCAGGCCAGGCACTCTTGCTGAAGAGCACACTCAACCCTCCAGGGGCTTGTCAGGGCCATGAGGACTGATGATCTGCTTTCTCTCTGCACACAGGCTCGAGGAGCAGCTGTCTCAGGATGTCGGTCTTCAGGCAGGTAAGAATTGCATCTCCTCCGTCTCCGGATGGTTTGTGGCAGCTCCAAAAGACTGTCAAATTACTCCCAAGGAAAGAAGAGAGAGGCAATGAGACCCTACAAGGAAACACCAGAGAGGTGGAGTTTAAGAAACAGGATAGATTATATTACCTAAAGAAAACCAATTTGGCCAGCCTCTGGGCCTCAGTAGGGGGCCACATGTGCTCAGTAATCCCTCACTTATATTCAGATTTAAAACATGCAGAGAGGGTGGGAATAAACATTGGGCCTTCAACTCAGCGAGCATCTGTCGCCTGCCTGCTGTGTCCAGTGGCCGGGAGATGCTCCAAGTGAGAAGAGAGTATCTGAGCCATGCATTTACTGTTAAGATGACACTTAGACACTGCCCTGCCTTGGGGTAGTGGTGGGGTGACAGGCTTTTAGGTAACCTGGGTGGGCTGGGGGAGCCCAGAGGAGAGCCCCCAAACCAGCCTAGGCATTCTTCCCTGCCCTCCAGAATTCTAGCCCAAACCCAGGAAGGCCAGATAGTGCTGCAATGTCCTCTTTGATAAGAAAATGATCCAAGTGTTCTCTTCCCGAATGCAAAGGCACAAAGTGGCCATCATCTCCTGGCTGCTAGGTCTGCACTCCTGAGACGGGGGCAGCACCCCCAAGCAGGGCTCCTGCAACTGAACCCTCAAAGTGTCTGAGTCACAGGATGGATGGCCAGGGTTGATTTTTTTCAATTACAGAGAGAGGTTGTTTCTGGCTAGAGAGAGAACACATGTGGTCTACAGATTCAGGTTGCAAGGGCTTTCTGTAACTCAATTGTAAACATTAGAATTTGGCACCAGGTGTGAAGGCAACGCCAGGCTTATTTCACACAGGAATGCTTTAGCTCCAAGGGTCCCGCTGGCAACGTGACTAACTTCAAGCAGAGTTTAGGAAGATAGCTCTTGAGGACATATCACTCTCAATTGCAATTATATCCTGCTCTGTCTTCTAAGATTGAAAGTGCCTCCTTCAGAGGGCCCAAATGATTGCTGGCTAGAAGGCAAAACCTTGCTGAGCTTATGACTGGCGTATCCTCTATCTGTGCCTGCTGTACTCTTAACACTATTTGGGCTCCTTACCCATGTTACATGCCATCTTTACAGCAGCCCTGAGAAATCACTGCTTTCAACAGATGAGGAAACTGAAGCTCAGAGAGGTTAAGTGACATGCCCAAGGCCATATAGCTCATGGAATGTAGGATAGGGATTGGAACCCAGGTCTGTCAGACTGAAAAGAGGTTTTCTATTAGTCTGTTCAGATGGCCGTAACAAAATACCACAGAAGGGAGGGCTTAAATAACAGAAATTCGTTCCTCACAATAAGCTGGAGGTCGAAGATCAGGATGCCCTCAGGGTTGGTGTCAGGTGAGACCTCTCTACCTGGCTCACAGATGCCCACCTTTTCACTGTGTCTTCACATGGCCTTCCTTCTCTGTGCTCACAAAGAGAGAGAGAGGAGGAGGAGAGGGAGAGAGATCTGGTGTCTCTTCCTCTACTTATAAGGACATCAATTCTACTGGATGAGGGCCCTACCCTTTTGACCTCATTTAACTTTAATTACCTCCTTAAAGGCCCTATGTCCAAATACAGTCACATTAGCAGTTAAGGCTTCAGCATATCAATTTTGGGGTGATGCATTTCAGTCCCTGACAGGCTTTATTATTTACTTAATCTCTATTATTAAGAAAATTCAAGCATATTGAATAACTACATCGTGGAAAGAGTTTATTTTTTTAAAGCAATTAGCAGTGGACACCCTAGGCCAGTGAACTCTGCTAGTATAATTAAAATAGGATTTGAGTTGGAGAATATTGATTTGCATGCTTCACAAGTATGAGGGCTTTGCCATTCGCTTGCTGTGTAACCTAGTCATGCCTCTCCATTCTCTAGACCTTAGTTTCACCAGCTGTCAAATAAATGGGTTGTCTGGGTTTTAGTCACTTTAATAAAACCCCCAAATGAGAACTATGAATGTTTACATACCTGTGGTGCAGAGGGACTGGGGACCCTTCAATGTACAAGACCAGAGGGAAGTAGCTTGAAATTCAAAGTGCCTGTTAGATTGGTACAATCCCCAACCCATGAAGCCATAAACACTTGTTGGGCTTGATGGCAAATCCTTCATTCCTATCCGCAGTCAAACATGCCCTAACAAACTTACTCTCCAGGGCATTTGAAATATTGCTTCCTCAGTTTGGCTCAAATAAACTCTTACAAAAAATTTTTTAAAAAGCCAACAAAAAACTTGCCTTAACAGATGGGATGGGGGTGGGGAGATCCAGCGACCAGGCACGGAGGAGGCGGGGGCGGGGACAGGGCCCTCACCACCAGCAGTTACCATGCTGTATGTCCTGTGGAGGGGCCAGGCCTCCCTGGGTCGGCTGATGGACCTGTGTGAGGGCTTAGACCAGAGAGGCCTCTGATGGAGGTGCCTCCATGCCCCGCCTGTAGCTGCAATGCTGTCTCTAGGCCCATCTCTTCTACAGGAAGAGGAAGACAGGGCCGGTGGGCGCAGGGCCCGTTTCGGCAAGTGGGCCAAAAGAGCCTGCACATCTTGGGACACGGTAGAGTGAGAGCACCCGAGGAACAGGTCTCCCAGAAGTGAGTTGTTCATGACGTCAGGTCTTTGGGTTTCCTGTGGTGATTTCTGTCTAGGCTGGAGGACTCCCACCTTCTCTCCCGCAACAGCTCTTCCTGCAGCTCAGGCTGCAGCTGTTGTCAGGCATTTCTTATCGAAGAGCAGTGAAGGCTATTTAGAGCTCTCTGATTTCTGTACCTCGGCCTCTATTTCTTGAATTTCAATGTAGGACTTTTACTTTGTTTGCCTGTTCTCTTCTCATTCGCTCCTTTCTTGATTGGGCTGCTTCTGCATAGTCACCTTCTTCTGCCGGTAGAGTTCATGAAGATGCTCTGTTTTCTGCTGGTTGCCCTCTCATTATTTCCTAGTAGAGCTTTGTCCAAATGGAGTGAACAAAAGTCATGTTCCAACTCTGTTATTTATTCTTGCAGGTCACGTCTGATTGACATCTCATTGCTCAGTCTGGATTACAAGTGGTCTTTCTGTTTATCTGTGTCTGTGACTTTCACCTTGCTTTGGTGATTTTGCACACTGCAACTATTCACACTGGAATTTCCTCTTGTTTAAGAAAGCTCCTCCTAAGACTCAGAGGTTCTGATGTTATTTAATTAGTTCGCTGAGCAGCGTCTGTTTCTCATGCTGGTCTTCTGCATTCTGTAGCAATTGTTCCTTGCTGTTCTTGTTAATTTAGCTTTTATTTCTATAAAGTTGTATAGGCACCCAGTTTAAAGAATCAGCCCCCCACTTCCTCTTCCCAGATCTGAGCACAGTCAACCCTTCAGGTTGATTCTTTGGTCTTTCCCTTTCTGTCTCTAAGGAACATGCTACAGTGCTACTTGGGTTTTTGGTTTCAGGCATCATTTCTTATTGACTTCCCACTGTGTAAAAAGGGCTTTAGCTTCTCTCCCATGACTCCCACCCCTGCACCCACATATGTACCATGTGCCTCTCCATCTTCCAGAGCTTGCTAAGCCCTAGCTTTGATCCAATCTGCAACAGAATTTACTTGTTTCACCTAAGTAAATGCTACTCTCAGCTGAGCCGTGCAGCACACTCTAAGTGCCTGTTCTTTCCTTTGCTAGACTTCATAATCTGCTTCCCCTCATCTGCTTAGTTTTCTATATATTTATCACAACTTTTTACCCCAACTTTCTCCCAGATATGTTCATTTCCTTTCAAAATGTTCTGATTCATTGGGAGTTCAATCAGTTTCATCCTCAGGAAGAAATCTCTCCCAGAGTTGCTGACCTGCAGTATCCAGACTGGTATCTTCTGTTTCTGAGGCACACCTGTCATCTTGGGATGTCCTTCAAGCTACCTGAACACCTCTTCTTCTCCCTTTTTCACTTAATCCCTTTTCCTGGACCAGAGGTCTTTCTTTCTCTTGGTTTATTCCCCGTTTTGATCTAGCAAGTCCTATAATTGCTTCCTGAGGAAGGGATACATTGGAGGTAAATGATTGTTAACAATTTGCATGTCTGAAAACATGTTCAATTTCATTTGAGGTTAGATGGGCATAAGATTCCATTCTGGATATAATTTTCCCTGAGGATTTTGAAGATATTTGTTCCACGTTGTCTTCAGGCATTGTGGTTGAGAAATCTGGAACTATTCTAATTCTTGAGCCTTTGTATAAAACTTGTGGGGTTTTTCTCTCTGAAACCTTTTATGCTCTTCTCTTTGTCCCAAGTATTTTTGAAACTTCCTGACCATGTGTGTTGACATGGATCTAATTTTCATCTTTTATATTGTTCATTGAAGTTTATCCCCTATTTGTTTTTTCCAGAAGGCTTATGGGAATAATACTGTATCTTCAAAAATGTTTGTTACCTTTGTACTGGAATGACAGTTTGGGTAAAAATTTATTAAATTGCTTTTTTCTATTGTGATAAAAACACATAATATCAAATTTAATATCTTAGCCATTTTAAGCATAAGGTTCAGTTGTGTTAAGTATATTCGCATTGTTGTGCAACAGACCTGATAACTTCATCTCGCAAAACTGAACCTCTATACCCATTGAACACTTTTGTCCCTTCTCCTTCAGCCCTATCTACTTTAGTTTCTACGATTTTGACGACTTTAAGTGCTTCATATGAGTGGAAAAATACTTCATACAGTATTTTTCTTTTTGTGACTGGCTTATTTTGCTTAGCATAATGTTCTTGAGATCCACCCACACTGTAGCTTATGACAGAATTCCTTCTTTTTTAAGGCTGCATGATATTCCATTATATGCATATACTACACTTGGTTTTATCTGTTCATCTGTCAGTGGACGTGTGGGTTGCTCTCATTCATTGGCTATTGTGAATAATGCCACAGTGAACATGGGGGTACAAATATTAAGTTGAGATCCTGCTGTGAAATCTTTTGGATAAATACCCAGAAGTGGGATTGCTGGATCATAAGTGGGATTGGTAGTTCTATTTTTAATTATCTAAGGAGCCTCCATACTGTGTGCCCCAGTAACTGCACCAATTTACATCCCCCCAACAGAGCACAAGGGTTCCAGTTCCTCCATATCCTCACCAGCACTTGTTGTTTTCTGTTCTTTTGACAGTAGCCATTCTAATAGGTGGATTGCTTTTTCCTGAGAGCTTTTAGCAGTCGTTCGGCCCTCATGCAGGATTTGAATTTGTCCTAAATTTTCTCCTTATAAGTGAACTGATCTTTTTGTCTGCCTACCCCTCCCCCCAAATTATTTCTTTGTTTCTGAAGTCAAATAACCTTTACTGGTGTATGTCCTGGAGTTGATTTCTCTTTGTCATTGTTTCCTGGTGTGCTTTCAATCTGTAGATTCAAGGCTTCTTTAATTTCTGGAAAGTTGTTTTAAATTATATCTTTAAATAATCTTTCCCTTTTTTTTCTAGTTTTCTTCTTTAGGCTTTCCAATTATTTGTATTTTTGCCTGTCCTCCATATCTATTCTTTTCTTCCTGATTCTAATCTTTTTAAATTTCTATGTCCTTTTGCTCACTTTTCTCTTTCCTGTTGTTAACCTAAAAATAAAAGGCCAAAGTGAGAGGAAAGAAGCATTTATTTGAGATCAGAGAATAGTGATTTGGGAAGCACTGATTCAGGCAGAAGCCCAAATAGTTTTCCGATTATAAGACAAAAGCAGGGGGTGTTTATGAGAATGGGAAGGGAAACAATGACATCAGTAGAAGGAAGGCATTTCTATCGGTGCAGAGAACATAACATGGTGATGCTAATTCTAAAGATTGTTTTGTTTTAAATTTTCACTCTGGGAGTCATCATATCTGCTCTCTTGTTATCCTTGCAAACAGTTCTTTGGAATACGGGTTGCTTTAGGCCCAGTCCACAGGTTGTTTTGCCCTGTTTTAGCATCACAGAGGCCTGAGGAGTAAGGTGTGCAAGTCAGTTCCTTTGGCCTGGCAGCGCCAGCTCCATCTTACAGTGGCTCCTTTCATCGGGTTGTTTACATTGTCGTCTATGTTTTCATGCTTTTAGCAGTGCTGTTCTGTTCCCCCGCTGTTGTTCCCAGTTTTGCTGTCATTTCTGACCTGTGTTTATTGCTTTCCCCCGTCTCTTACATGAGCTGCCGGCTAAAGTGTTACCTTCCAACGGTCTCACCACCTCTTTTTTGCTTCTTCTCTGCACTTCAATCAGTTTTTGGAAGTCGCGATGAAATACTTGGCGACAACTTTGCACTGCCCTGTGGCAGTTCTGTTTGTTTCTCCTGGGGCTAGCCGCCTGCTCCATTCCTCCTTTCACATTTCAGATTCCTTGCATGTAGGCCCCTGCTGGTCCCTTTGGGTTTACTCTTCTTTGAATAGGGTGAGCTTTGTGATCACAAGGAGGTCAGTGTGGGTCAGTGACATGTTGCAGGCTAGCAAAAACCTAGTGAGGTTTTAGTCTTCACTTCTCCCCAGCCAATGGTTTGGGTAGTACAAGGTCATTCACAGGGCAAAGACTCTCTTTTTCTACCTCACAGAGAGACTGCTTCCTGCAAATATGGCTTGTCCTCTTTTAGAACCAGCTAGACAGAGACACGTCTGCTACCACTTCCCATTACTATCCTGGCAAGAGTGACCAGGACAGGGAGGGAGGGATGGAAAGCCGGGAGAAGAAGGAAGATGGAGGGGAGAAAGCACCCAGCTGCCTTGGGAGCTTTCAGTTGGAAGGGATGGCTCCCAGGAAAGGTAAGTCTTGAGGGGAAAGAGAAGGTGGGGCAGGGATCCAACGGCAGTTTTCTCTCTGCCCTCTAGGGTGACCATGTGTGGCTGAACCCCACCTTTGCCAACGAAACCAACATTGCCATTGGGGGCATCGTCAAAGAAATAAAGCCTGGCAAGATCTTGGTTGAAGATGACGAGGGCAAGGTCAGTGGCCTTGCTTTCCCAGGAGGCTGGGCCCAGCCTCCCCAGGGCTCTGAGCCCCTCTCCTTCTCTAGTGCTGCTCCCCAGTATCAGAAGTTCCAAAGTCCAACTGAGGGCCTGTGAGGCAGGCCAGCCTGTAAGGAGTCTTGCCACGGCGAAGTTGCCTGTCTGTTTAGGTGACTGTTTCGTAGTGAAAATGCAGGTGGAAACTCGGACAATTAGGGGAGCAGGAAGGAGTGACGTGGATAGGGGCTGCGCAGAGAGGAGGGAGTGCAGAAAGCTGGTTTGCCAAGTAAAGGAGGCTGAGCTGGAAAGATAGGAAACTTAACCCTCGGCAGCCTTCTGCTGATCTTAGCAGCCCTCCAGGGTGAGGGTGTAGAAGCTCAGCTTCCAAGGAGATGCCAGGCTGTGGCCTGGGAGCCCATACTGTGTAAGCCAGTAGAATGGTAACAATTGCATCTCTATTTGCAAAATGATGTTATGCAGTTAAAAAAACACTTTTACTTGCATACTTTTATTCCAACAATCTGTTAGGCTCCCAGCTGCAACCTGCCCTCAATACCAATCACAGCCAAAAGTAACCTCTGGCTACAAGCTCCTCTGACCTTGGTCTGAAATTCACCCTTAGCCCCCAGCTGTACACTGACACCTGGCCCTGGGCATGTGCTGACTCCAGCCATAGACTAACCTGATGCTGTCCCAGGTGTTCCTTGACCTTAACTACAGACTGATCTGGTCAGAGATGGATCATTAGGTCAGCTAATCTGTTGAGAATTTGGAGGAGACGTGCAGGGGGTTGGCCCATGCAGAGCTTGCCTTTCAGGGGAGTCTGTGCCCTTCATTCTAGGAACACTGGATCCGAGTAGAGGACCTTGGTACCCTCAGCTCCATGCACCCCAACTCGGCCCAGGGTGTGGACGACATGATCCGCCTGGGGGACCTGAATGAGGCAGGCATGGTGCACAACCTCCTGATCCGCTACAAGCAGCATAAGATCTATGTGAGTCCCCATGTCCCTGTGGGGCTCCCCACAGGAGGATCTGTCCACACATGCTGGCCTCCTGGCTGGGGAGAAACACCTTGCACCAGAGGTGTGCAGCCAGGCACACCTGGTTCAATCCCCACTCCCCCGCCCTCCCTGTGTAACATGGGCAAGGTGCCTAACCTTTCTCCATCTGCTCCCTAATCTGAAAGAGGGTGATAATGTTTTGGAGGGCACAGAAAGCTCCCGAATAGTGTGCAAGCGCAGTGCCTGGCACACAGTAGGTGCTCAACTGATGCTGCCTCCTCCCTGAGCAGAAGGCCTGCTCCGATGCCCAAGTGGACCAGAGGTCATGGGGACAGGCACAGTTTTCTGCAGGGCCCCTTCCTAGGCATGTGGCAGAGACAGGGTCACAAGGTCATCCTGCCTCCTGTGAAGTGAGTCTTGAAACAGCCAGGAGGGCCTTGTGGATTGATGGGGTTTCTTTTCCCAGATCTGGTGGTGGATGGCAGGTTCAGCCCAGCCCTAAGGCTCCCATCCCTGTTCCAGTGCAGACTTTCCCAGGACAAGTAGTATTCCAAAATTGACACCAGCCCCGCCCTAAGTGGGTGTGGCCTGGGAAATCCCTGCATTCCAGGGCCGTGGGGGAGATGAGGCTCTAGTGGCTCTTCTGGACCGCTCAGAAGAGTGGGAGAGTGACCAGGGTCCCCGAGCAGGAGGAGGGCTGAGAGAAGAAAAGGAAGTGGCCCTGTGGGGAGGGGGCACAGGGCTCTCTGAGCCACTCCTGCTGATAAGCATTAGAGCTCCTAGGTCTGATAACGCAGTTAGCTTGTCTTCTTTTGTCTGGCTGTCACAGTCCCTGCAGCGAGAAAGCTCATCTTCTCTATTCCCAAAACGAACTAATGGTATGATCCTGTGACTTGCAGAGGTGGCTGCCCTGTCCCACCCCCAGAGGGGCAGGCGGGGCAGGTGGGGGTTGCACCTGAGCAAGTGCCCCAGGAGGGATCAGTGGGGGCTGAAATTGTTGACCAGCCTCAGGAGGCCTTGTGGGAGACAGTGACCCCCACCTCATACATCCAGCCCCTTTTTATCCAGGTTCTAAATACGCCATAGCCTGGCAAGCTCCCGCCATGAGCACCTCATGCAATCTTCCTGGGAATACACGCCCACACCGGAGTTCTCACTCATGGTGAACACCCTGTCTTTCCACAGGAAGGATCTGAGCAGCTGAGTGTCTTGTTTCCCAGCCAGAATCAGACCCTTCCCCATGACAGTCAGCCACCCCAAGGCCGAGGTCAGGGCTGGGAGCACTGGCCTCGGAGTGGAGGGCACTGACCTCCCGCTCCCTTCCCCAGACGTACACAGGCTCCATCCTGGTGGCCGTGAACCCGTTCCAGGTGCTGCCCCTCTACACCCGGGAGCAGGTGCAGCTGTACCACAGCCACCACATGGGCGAGCTGCCCCCTCACGTCTTCGCCATCGCCAACAGCTGCTACTTCAACATGAGAAGGAACAAGAGGGACCAGTGCTGCATTATCAGGTGGGGGCGGACTCCACAGTCCTGGGACTGGGCGGATGGGCCCGGCTCCTCCTCTGAGCATCGTGTAGCGGGAGGAGCACCTCCTCTCTCTAAACCTCTCCCACAGACCAACCTGTGATTTAGGGGCTCCCGTTCAGCTGCAAGCATCCTCCCCAAAAGTACATGAACCCTCAGGCATCTGGCCCTGCTGCCCCTCTTCCCTTCCAGGACTGCCTTCCTTCAGAACCTGCTCTTCCACTGTGACCAGGGCCTCGGCTGCCCCACCTTCAGTGACTGATTCTGAGACAAGGAAGGATGGGGTGGCTCACTTAGATATGGAACCTAGCATAGGCATTTGGGGGAGCCGTGGTCAAATGCTGAGGTCTCACTCAAAAAACAGCAAGAACAACTCAGAGCAGGCCTCAGGTGAGGACAGGGCAACAGCAGCTCCAGGGGGTAGCTCTCAGGTCACTGGGGCCCAGGAAGAATGTGTCCCCTCCAGTCCAGGACCTGACCCTGCTCCAGAGAGCCCTCCCCTGGCTTCTGCTTTTGACACAGACCCTCCTGGTACCAAGAGAAGGGAGAGTGAGAGGAAGGAGGGGGGAGTTTGACTCCAGGGCACATTGCTTGGTGCTCTAGTAGTCTTCATTCATTCATTCATTCATTCATTCATTCATTCTTCATTCACGTACTTATTGGAGGTACTGTTGCGGTGCAGTTGTGTGCCTCACACCATGCTAACATGGGGACACCACAGAAAATGGAAGGGATGACAATCCCTGCCTTGAGGGGCTTACATCTTATAGAGGGAGACAGACAGGCAGACAATAAATAAGCAAGTTTTTCCAGCAGGTAATAGGAGCTTTGAAGAAAAGCACTGCAGGGAAAGAGAAAAGGGAGTGATGGGACCCCTGCTTCAGGTGGAGGGCAGACCAGTCACAGCCTTTCTGAGGAGATGTTGGAACAGACCCTGGAATGAAGTCCCATAGCATAGGTTATCTCGCTTCACATTGTCAGCAACCCCCTGAATAGGCATTCTCATTCCTGTTAGACTGTTGGGAAAATCTACAACCAGAGAGGTTGAGATCCCTTCCCTGGAATTGAAACCCAGGACCCTGGAAAAGAAGACAGAGTGGTGGGGTGATTTTCACTTCTCCAAGTGACTGGGGTTTCTGTGCCAAGTAGCTAGTGCTATTGTTACCGGAAACGGAACTTGGCCCTCAGCAGGTCTGCCTAGGGCCAGACAGTAGTGTGTGGGTCTTGACTTCGTGCAGGAAAAATTTCACAACATGAGTCCAAGTGACTGTGAGGGAACGTTTATAAAAGCTGAGGACAGTAATACAAGAAAAGGCTTATCACAGAAGAAGCAACAGGAGAGCCTAGGCTGGGCTGCCTGAGGCCTCTGGGAAGTCAGAGGAAAGGGGCCTTGGGGACAGGTTCAGGGGATTAGCCTGGGACTGTCCTGGCCACCATTGCCAGAAGAATATACCTAAGGAACTAACAGTAAAGGTAAAACAAGATCCCTACTGTACAGGACAAGGCCAGACAAGCTAACCCAATAATGACTGCTCCCCGAGTTCCCATAGAAAGAACAAACCAGTCACGCTCCGGCCCAGTGTAACCCCATTACTCATTGTAAAACATTGTGTTTAAATTGTCCCTTTTGTGTTGCTAAAGGTCCCCCCTTGTTTCCTGTAACAAAAGCTGACAACCTAACAAATTCTTGGAAACCCCTTTACCACAGTGCCTTTGTGATTACTGAGTATAGAATGAGGGAAGACTAAGGGTCAGGGCTGCAGTTGGGCTCTTACGTGGGTGAGACGCTGCAAATGTAGCCGCTGATCAGCTAATAAAGGCTCCAAAATTCAAACACAAACTCTGGTGGTCGTCTGTCGAGGGTCGCCCCAGAACAGGACGAGCCGCCTCTGCCCACTGCTGCCCTGGCTGCAGGTCTCGTGGGGTCCTTTACAGCTTAGGAGATGCCTGCCTGTGGGGGAAGAAGTGGGGAAAGGAGGGGGGAAGGGAATGGCGGGGCTGCTCCCCAGAGGGAGAGCATGCGCTGGGTCCTTTGTCTTGAGGCTTTTCTCTCTCTTGGAGGCGGGAATCTTAGGGGACCTTAGGGAAGGTCTCAGGGGAGGGTTTCAGCAGAATATTCCTCAGTTTTTCCAGGTGTGCTCCTTGAGGGTCCTGGTCTCCACTGATTGGTCAGCGTCAGGGCAGGGGGTTGTCAGTCATTGCAGCTGGTCCTGGTGTTGCCCACCTGGTTTTGCTGCTTTTCTGGGTCTGGAGCTGAAATACAACTGAGGCCTAGATGTTATCTCTAGGGAGGCGACCTTCTGTATCTGCTGTAAATTGCTCTGTCAGTTTGTTCAGCTGTCTGCCTCAGTTTTCACTTGTCTTACTGGCCTGTCTCACTCTGACCCCTCTCAGGCTTTGCCTGCCTGGGTAACACCCTCCCAATCTGCCCCTTAGACTGGGAGCCAGGGGCCTTGCCACCAGAGGCCTCCAGGAGCTGGGCCCTAGGCTGGCTGAGAAGTTCACAGGACTCACCTTCTCACCTCCAGGGCTCAGGGCCTGAGAAGGGGGCAGAGCACCTTGGTCTTCCGCCCTTTGTGTGAACAGATCTCTCGGTCAGTCGAGTTGCCTTCTGTTTCGGCCCGCCCCGGGCCATGGGCTGACCATGCGGCTCTCTGCCCCTACTTCTGTCTGCAGCAGGGGTTCGCAGAGTCTGATTCAGCGGCTCAGTGAGACGGCTGACTTCACTGGCAGAGCGAGTGTGCAATTTTGACCAAAACTTTTTAAAAAATTAATATTTTCGGATGAAACAATATTTGTCTGGGATTGGCTTCAAAGTAGTACAAGAGGCAAACCAAAATTCACCAGGAGCAGAAGCTGGAAACAGAATTGTGGGAGTTCATTATGCAGCTGTAAAGCACAGGAACCCCCTGAGGATCACGAGGAAATGCAGATTCTGACTGAGCAGAGCGGGGTGGTGCCTGGGAGCCTGTCACTCAAGTGACAGCACTGCCGGCCTGGGGGCATACTTTTATTTACACAAAAGTAACATTTAACCCTTAATAATAATAGTAATATTAATCATTACAAATTTGAGTGTGTGCTATGTGCCAGACACAGTATATTTTCTAACTTAATTAAATGTCCTAAGTAATTTTTTAAAACTAGTTTTCATAACCATGAAATTAATACATATTCACTATGAAAATTTTAGAAAATTTCAGAAAAATATTCTCAGAAAAAAATTGCGAGATATTTTTGGAAGAAAAGACCTTCTTGGTTGAAATTATACTGAATAGCTCCAACATATGTCCTTTCCTGTGACTCGTAAGCATGCCCACACGCTGCAAGCCCCGCAGACTTGGTGGGAATGGCTGCATCGCGTTTTCTGGCTGGATGGACCATAACTAATTTGCCCTGTTTAGGTTACTTCTGATTTTCCACAATTGCAATAATAAATAATGCTTAAATGAGCAGAAAACTGTGGAGAAAGCTTTTTCTGATTTTAAGATTATTTTCTTAGGCTAAAAGCAGGATAATCCTGAAGTTTTTGATACCTGTGCCAAATTGCTTCCCAAAAGACTAATGCAGTTTCCCTCCAGCCAACACAAGCTCGCCGCTCACAGAGAGAATGTCACAAGGCATCGCGTCAGCTGGTCTTTTTCACGCATCTGTTATCACTGAGCACTGCCTGTGACCCTGGAATGAACCAAATAGACCCTACCTCCCAGGGCTAACAGCTGAGCAGGGTCAAAAGACAAACACAGCAATAACTAAGACAGTATAGACAGTCCGAAACCACAGGGGACTTGAGGGCAAGTGCTGTGGAATTCTGCACAGGGAGAGACCATCTCTGTTTGGACTATCCCAGAAAGTAGGCCTGTGGTGGGTTTGCAGGAGAGTTAAGATGTGCTGAAAATCTTATTTTTCTCTTGACTAATTCCCTGCATACTGTCTTTGCAGTGGTGAGTCTGGGGCGGGGAAGACGGAGACCACCAAGCTCATCCTGCAGTTCCTGGCCACTGTTAGCGGTCAGCATTCGTGGATTGAGCAGCAGGTCCTGGAGGCCAACCCCATCTTGGAAGGTAAACTGTCACCTCAGGACCAGCCTCCTCCCTAGGCCTTCTGAGTTGTTTATAGTTTCTAGTGCTTGTGAATAAAGCTGCTATCAACAATTGCATGCAGGATTTTGTGGGAATATGCTTTTCTCTTAAATAAACATGCAGGAGTGACACTGTTGGATGGTAAGTGAGCGATTTAACGTTTTCAGAAACCGCCCCCAGCCTCGTCAGCACGTGGTGCTGTCAGGTGGCCTTCTGCACTCTGCCCTGAGCCAAGAGGCATCTCACCGCAGCCCTCCAGTGCCTTTCCCTCGCCGCCACGGCTGCTTCTCCTGTGCTCATTTCCCGTCCGTGCAGCTTCTCTGGGGAAGCATCTGTTCACAGCTTTTGCCTGTTTTTTGATTGAGATGAGTCCTTATTTATGATTTTGTAAGAGCTAGTTCTGGATACAACTAACTCTTACAAGATCGGTGTTTTGCAAGTATTTTTTCCCCAGTCTGTGGCTTGTTCTTTTATTCTCTTTACAGTGTTTCTGTAGCGCAGAAGTTGAGATTTTGATAAAGTTCAACTTATCATTTTTTCTTTTATTGATTATGCTTTTGGTGTTGTAGCTAAGAAATCTTTGCCTAACCCAGAGATTTTTCTCTTATGTTTTCTTCTAGATGTTGTGTAGCTTTAGGTTTTACATTCAGGTGTATGACCCACTTTGTGTTAATTTTTGTCTGTGGTGCGAAGTATCCGCTGAGTATTTACTCTCTTTTCTTTCCTTCCTCTCTCCCACCCTCAGTTCCTTCCTTCTTCCCATAAGGATACCCAATCTTTTCAGCCCCATTGTCAAAAAGACTATTCTTCCTCCACTGAATTGCTTTTGTACCTTTGTCTAAAATCAGTTGACCATACATTAGGTCTATTTCTGGATTATCTAATCTACTCTATTCCTCTCTGTTTATCTTTTCTGCAATACCACACTGTCTTGCTTTCTGCAGCTTTGTAGTAAGTTTTGTGATCATGTAGCACGTATCCTCCAATTCTGTTCTTTTTCAAACTCAGCTATCCTAGGTCCTTTGCCTTTTCATATACATTTTAAAACCACCTTGTCATATACTGTTCTTTCGTGAAGAGGGATGTGCCACTGGTTTCAACAACATTAGGCAGGTTTCTGAGTGGCAGCCCTTCTCTGAGCCCCTGCTGTTCACTGGGGTTCCTCCAGGGCAAGACAGTCAGTTTGACCAAGGAAGCTTGTCCTGGTCTCATGGGGCTAATGCTGCACCGTGGCACAATAATTTCACACTGCACCCCAACCACCACTGGGCTGTGCAACGAGTTTAAATAGCATAGAACAGGAAATCCCCCAGCACACTGCTCTTGGTAAGAACCATGCTATTTTCTCTTAATTATGGGTGCAGGTGGGGGGTGTACGTACTAGGACCTTCCTTCCTGTGGGCCACCTCTGAAAAGCCTTAGAGAGAGCTCTATGGGATGCCCTTTGGTTCATGTTGCAGCCCAGTGCCTCCTGGGCTGACCTCCTCTGTGCCCTGGCCTGTGCCAGCCCCTGCCACTTTCTCCCTGCAAGCTTGCCCTCTCTAACCCAGCCTCCACTCTGCAGCTTGAGTGATCTTTCTAAAATACCTATCTGCTTCCACGTTCCCTCAGAAGCTTCCCCATCTCTCCCATCACTTGTGGAATTAAAGCCAAATTTCTTAGCCTGGCATTCAAGGCTCTGTGCCTCTCAGGCCCATCTACTAATGAGTTCTTTGTCTTCCACTGCCTTCCTCCTGTACCTTGTGCTCCAGCCAAATTTCCCACTCTGCAAGCACACCCCATGCTTCCTGACCTCCAACCCTTTGCCTGCACTTAGCCTTCCTCTTAGCAAACCCTTGGTTGCCACCACTGTCCAGTGCAATCCGACCTAGTCTTCAATTCTGGACTTCGTCACCTCCTCCGAGAAGCCTTCCCAGATGACCCTGCCAAAAGTACCTTTTCTCCTCTCTTTTCCGATCACGGGCACCGCCCTCCGGCCCTTAGCTTTTGGAAATGCCAAGACGATCCGAAACGACAACTCGAGCCGCTTCGGGAAGTACATTGACATCTACTTCAGCCCCAGCGGGGTGATCGAGAGCGCGCGCATCGAGCAGTTTCTGCTGGAGAAGTCCCGGGTCTGCCGGCAGGTGAGGCGCCGGGCGCGGGGGCCAGGCGGGCGCGGTGCCAGGCGGGCGCGGTGCCAGGCGGGCTCGGGGCTGCGGCTGCCGGGAGCCGCCGCGCCCCCCGCCCCCCGCAGGGCCTCCCGAGGCCCCGAGCCGGTCCCCGGAGCGGGGCCAGGACGCCGGGGCGGGACCGCGGGCCCCGGCGGCACGGAGGCGGGGGAGCGGGTTTCCGCTGGGGTTTCCATCCGCGGGTCTTTTTCTTTCTTTGGCGCCTACTCCTCCTCGCCTTCGCCGGAATTAATCCCTAGGCGGCCCGTCCTCCGGGGGGGTGGGGGGGCGCGTATCCTGACGTCACTCCCTGGCTTGTGACTTTAGGGAGGGCACCCTCGGGGCTCCGGGCAGTGCCTGGGGAGGGGTCTGGCGGGGGGCGGCCGCGGCCGGGCCTCGGGGAGACGACCCCGCGGGAGCCGGGGCTCTGAGCGCCGCCGGGGCGGGGGCGGGGGCCGCTCAGAGCTCGCGCCGCCCGCAGGCCCCGGGGGAGCGCAACTTCCACGTCTTCTACGGGCTGCTGGCCGGCCTGAGCGCCGCCGAGAGGGACCTGCTGCGCCTGGGGACGCCCGCCGACTACCGCTGCCTGACCGCCGTGAGCCGCCCGGCCCGCCTCTGCCCGCCCCTCCCCTCCCCGCCCCGCCCCGCCCCTCCCCTCCCCGCCCCGCCCCTCCCCGCCCCTCCCCTCCCCGCCCCGCCCCTCCCCTCCCCGCCCCTCCCCTCCCCGCCCCGCCCCGCCCCTCCCCGCCCCGCCCCGCCCTCCCCCTCCCCCTCCCCTCCCCCTCCCCTCCCCTCCCTCCCCTCCCCTCCGCCCCTCCCCTCCCCGCCCCTCCCCTCCCCTCCCCTCCCCGCCCCTCCCCTCCCCTCCCTCCCCTCCCCTCCCCCCTCCCCTCCCCCCTCCCCTCCCCCTCCCCCTCCCCTCCCCCTCCCCCTCCCTCCTCCCTCCTCCTCCCCCCTCCCCCCTCCCCTCCCCTCCCTTACTGTCCTCCCCTCCTTTCTCTTTCCCCTCCCCCTCCCCTCCCCCTCCCCTCCCCCTCCCCTCCCCCTCCCCTCCCTTACTGTCCTCCCCTCCTTTCTCTTTCCCCTCCCCCTCCCCTCCCCCTCCCCTCCCCCTCCCCTCCCCCTCCCCTCCCCCTCCCCTCCCCCTCCCCTCCCCCCCTCCCCTCCCCTCCCCTCCCCCTCCTCTTCTCTCCCCTCCCTCCCCCTGCCCCCTCCCTCTCCCTCCCCTCCCCGCCCGCCCCACGGCCCCGCCCCCAGCAGCTCGGGAGCCGGAGGGAGGAGGGGCAGCGGTGCTCCGCCCACCTTTGCTTAGCGGCTGAATTGGGTGCCCCCCACCCCTTTCCGCGGGTGGTTTCCGCTCCGTGCGACCCGGAGACCTACCCTGGTCTGGGGCTTCCTCATGCCCCTCACCTTCCTTTGGAACCAGTGGACAAAAGGCTGCCCACCCCGTGGGTCATGGGCAGGTGTCTCCACGTCCCCCCACCCGCCGCCCCCACTAGCCGCCATCCTGTGGGTGCGCCTAGAGCTTGAACCCCGGGAGAGCAGGGACCTTGCCTGCCTGGCCCGGGCTGCATCCTTGTCCCCCAGCCCGGGCTGCATCCTTGTCCCCCAGCCCGGGCTGCATCCTTGTCCCCCAGCCCGGGCTGCATCCTTGTCCCCCAGCCCGGGCTGCATCCTTGTCCCCCAGCCCGGGCTGCATCCTTGTCCCCCAGCCCGGGCTGCATCCTTGTCCCCCAGCCCGGGCTGCATCCTTGTCCCCCAGCCCGGGCTGCATCCTTGTCCCCCAGCCCGGGCTGCATCCTTGTCCCCCAGCCCGGGCTGCATCCTTGTCCCCCAGCCCGGGCTGCATCCTGCCCCCCAGCCCGGGCTGCATCCTTGTCCCCCAGCCCGGGCTGCATCCTTGTCCCCCAGCCCGGGCTGCATCCTGGCCCCCAGCCCGGGCTGCATCCTGGCCCCCAGCCCGGGCTGCATCCTGGCCCCCGGCCCGGGCCGTCGGCACGGGGCCTCCGCGGGGTCTGCCGTCGGGGACCGCGGCTTCCCTCGGCGGCCTCTCCCCCCTTCACCGCCTCAAGGCCTCCTCCGCCCTTGCCCGGGCCGGGGAGACCCCGGGTCCCTCCTCTGACCTAACTTGTCACCTACCCCGCAGGCTTGACCCCACTCTATCATTCATCCCGCAGACTTCCACACGGACGTCTGACGGACCCCATCTCCAGTGGCAACTCCCCCACGACCCCGTAGCATGGTTTCCGATCCCTCCAGATCCCACTACCCTCGGACCTCTCCCTCCTCCCCATAAATCCCAACCTCCTCCTAATCCTGGGTCCTGCGCCCACCTTCCCCCCAGCCCAGCTGTTCTCCGTGGAGACCTTCTCTCCTGAGCCCCCTGAAGCTCACCTGGGGGCCAGCTCAGGAGCCTCCTCCTGGAAGCCTCACCTCACTTGCCAGTGGCTGGTGCTGCCTGCCTTGGTCTGGGCATCTGTAACCCTCTGAGACCGTCACCTGCCCCCGCTTGCCCCTCCCGCCTGCACAGCACCCAGGGTGGGGCCGGGCGCTTTGTGCCTGAACTCCCAGCAGCAGCACAGAGCCCGGCACACAGTGGGCCTTGGAAAGTGTTTATTAATTGAACCCGTGCTTTTCCGCAGAGAGGGTAAAACAGGAGTTGCTATGAATGGGTGACACATCGGCTTAGAGAAGCTGAGTCGCTTGACCAAGGCCACCCAGTTACCAAGTCCCAGTGCTGGTTGCAGAGCCCCACACTCCTTCTGTGCCTCTGGACCCCCCTGTGGCCCCTCAAGGTCCACCCAGAGCATATGAAGTGTCACTTTTCAGGTCCCTTGGCTGAGTCCCTGAGGCTTCTCTGCCTTGATGACCCTACATGAAGGAGGTGGGGTATGGGGTGGCCTCTACCAAAAGCTGAGATGCCCAACTCTGCAGGGGAACTGCACCTCCTGTGAGGGGCTTCATGACGCCCAGGACTACGCCCACGTACGCTCAGCACTGAAGATCCTCATGTTCTCTGATGCTGAGAACTGGGACCTCAGCAAGCTGTTGGCAGCCATTCTCCACCTGGGGAACGTGGAGTTTATGGGTAATGATCTCCTCGGACAGCACCACTGGGGGAGAAGAAGGGAGCCAGGAGAGGAGGGGAAAGAAATCTCTCAGGCTCTCACCTGAAGAGCCCCCCGAATCACATGGTCTAACCCTGCCCTAGAAAAACACATGGAAAGTAGCTATACTTGTGGAGGCCTTGAGAGGTTAAGGAAAAGCTGTCAAAGATTAGGGCACTCCAAAGATCAAGACTCGATCAGTCACCCCCCACTTTTAGCCAACACCCCAAAGGGCTACCCCTCAGGGTGAGGGTAGAGCAGAGTAAGCGGAGCCGCGTGGGCTTGCACACCAGTGCGTAAGCCTCCAGGCGGCCTGGGTTGCCCTATCCTGCCAGCTCCGGGAGCCCCTGCCCTGGAGGGCACAGTGAGGAGACCAGCGCACCTTGAACTGGGGTCCTAAGGAGAGGGAGAAAGTGAAAACATGGGGGGGGGGCGATGATTCATCTCCTCCCTTAATAGACCCCCTCCACACCCCACACCCTGTAGCCCGGCCCAGTCCAGTATTTGAAGAGACTACGGTTAGCTCTAGAACTCATGAAACACCAATTCACAGAGCAGTGGGGAAAGGACAGACTTTTAATAAACTGCTCTGGGGCAACAAGAACCTGGGCCACTGTCTCACACCATCCGAGGAAAGCTATCCAGTGAGTTGTGGCAGGCGGCCATGTACTGTATTAACCAAACCGGGCACTTCTGCTGGTGAAAGGGGGCGACAAGCAGGGGCACCGGGTCGGGAGGGGGATTTTAAATGTGATGCTGAGGAAATGAAGCCAGGCACAAAGAATGCAGACCTTCACATCACCCTTACACAGAGTTTAAAAACCAGTGAAACTAAATGCTGTTCAGGGATTAATTATATAGATAGTCAAAAGATGACAAAAAAACAGGGGCGTTTTTCCATGACCCTGGGGAGAGCGGTTATCGGAGAGAAACAGGGTCTTAGCAGGAAGGGGCTATGCTAAACTCCGGGGGCCCGCAAGGCTCTGTATTTTGACTTTAGTAATGGTTGCAGTGTTGACCTAATAATTACTCATTGTAACATGCCTTTGGGTTTTATGCATTTTTTTTATCTGTATGCTTCACTGTGCAATGTTTTAAAGTTAAAAATTACACACACACAGAAATCACTCCTCTTCCGCAACCCTGGCAGCCCTAAGGTGGAGGCTGACTCAGAGAGGAGGAACTTGAACTAGGGAGGCCATCGGGAGACTTCCAGGCTCGTTAACGTTGTCTTATCTGACAAGGAACAAGCGAATGTCCAGGTTTCTATGGACTGCAGAGCGTGTTGCCCTGGAGACATGGGGGCGCGATGATTCATCTCCCCCCTTATTAGACCCCCTCCACACCCCCACACCCTGTATGTAGCCCAGCCCAGTCTACCAGGCTTCTCTCCCAACGAGCCAGAATTTCTTCATACTTCCTTTTGAGCCAGGCCTTGATCTCAGGAGCTGAAGATGAGGGACCTGGGGGAGGTAGAGCCTCAGGGCTGGGACTGGCCCAAACCTGCCCTCAATGGGGCCTCTGTTGCGTCACTTCAGGGTGCTTTGCCACTCAGGGTCATTCTTCTCCCTACAGCCGCGGTCTTTGAGAACCTGGATTCCTCCGACGTGGTGGAGACATCTGCCTTTCCCACAGTGGTGAAGTTACTGGAGGTAGCTTGGCCTCTATGTCTGCCAGCTTCCGTCTTTGTGAGGGGCCCCCAGGGGCCTGGGCTGAAAGACCCCTGACTCCTGATTCTAATAATCCTTCCCAGGCTCTCTTGCTCCTGTTTCTGACCCCTCTCCCAGGCTCTCAGCTCAACCCATGCACCCTTCTGCCCATGGCAGGCCCTGGGGTGGGAAGCAGAGTGAGGCAGTGTGAGCTAACCGTTAAAGTAGCAAAATGATGCCTCACTCTCCACCCCACTCATCTCCAACCTCTCCCTCTGGGCCACCTGACCCAGTGACCTTACCCTTGATCTTCCCCAGCTCCCATCAAACTTCCCTGCTTACAGCCTTATCCTTAGGGCTTCCCCATGAGCCAGGCTGATCTGGGACAGTGAGGCGTGCTCACACCATCAGCCCCCAGCGTAGTCCAGAGAGAAATGGATCCTCACTTGGAAGGCACTGCGGGCTTGGGCAAGGACATGTCTGCACTGGGAAATCGTGGTGACTTCCACGTCACACTCCACTGGCTGTTCTGGTGGGAAATTAATAGAATCAGAAGCACAAAAAGGAAGAAGGAAAGAAGGGAGAGAGGGAGGGAGGGAGGAAGAAAAGGGAAGGACAAACAGTCCCATTTAGGAACGTTTGCTGCTTGTGTTGGTCATTTGGAGCAGGGTTCTTAGGAACTTTGGGGCTTTGCCTGCTCGGTCTTCCTTGCATGGTGGGGCCCACCCATAATGTTGACTCTGGTCCCATCTCGCCTTGCCCTCGTCATAGGCATCTCCCACCCTCAGGCATTGGGCATAAGGTATTTGTTCCTGAGAGGGAATAAGACATGGCACAGTCAGGTCAGAATCCTGGAACCAGGCCCTGTCCTGCAGCTGTCTACCTGCCTTCCCAGGTGACACACCAGGCGCTCCGGGACTGTCTGATCAAGCACTCCATCATCATCCGCGGGGAGTTCGTCACCAGGCCTCTGAACATCGCCCAGGCTGCAGACCGGAGGGATGCCCTTGTCAAGGTGCAGGGCTGTGGGAGAAGGGGCAGCTGCCTGTGGAGCATGGCTCCTTGCCCCATGGGCGGAGAGCAGGACAGGGCAGAAACAGCTGGTCAAGTCCCAGTTCTGCCGGTCACCTGCTGGTGACTGGGCCTCCTAGCCTCTCTGGGCTTGGCTTCTTGCCTTTAATGTAGGGATGATAACCTTAGTAGATCTGTGAGGGCAGCCTTTCTGGGTGGACTCGGAGGAGGGAGCAGCCTCCTCCTGTGCTTCACAGCCCATTGGCTGTGCCCCATGTCTCCTCAGGGCATCTACGGGCACCTCTTCCTGTGGATTGTCAAGAAGATCAATGCTGCCGTTTTCACTCCGCCTGCCCAGGACCCCAAAAATGTGCGAAGGTCCATCGGCCTCCTGGACATTTTTGGCTTTGAAAATTTCCACAACAATAGGTATGAAAATCTCAGTTCACCTGCTTTCAGAAAATAAGCCGGACTCCTCACTGAGCAAGCTAGAGGTCAGCCATTGTTCCCCCTGGGCTCCCACCTCCAATCATAGGTGCCAGGGTGAGTCCACTGGGAAGACCTGAGTCTTTCTGTAGGGAGAACATCTGTGCATGTCCCCTGGCACCCATAGCATGTCTAGAGAAGGCCCCATAGCTACAAGCATCCCAAGTGCCAGGCCTCTATCACCCCTCTTGAGCCATCTGCTCTCCTCATGAACCTGAGTGAACTGTCCCGTGAGGTTGGGGTGAAAATGAAAACCAGTAACATCGACTTGACTGCATCTTTAGGTGGTATAGCATCCTAGGTAAGGGAGAAGGTAGGGGACTTGTTGACCATCCCTGATATTTTAGTGTGGTGGGGGTAAGGCAAGGCAGGACACGGCTGACCCAGTGTCCCAGCAGCCCCGATGGAGGCTGAAGAGCTGACCGGGAGGCAGGTCAGAGGAGCTACCCAGCGGTAACTGGTGAGGCTGGGATGAGGGGAGACAGGGTGGTGAAGGGGGCCAGGCGGTGGAGGCAGATATGGACAGCTGATGTGCTGGTACATTATCAAATGGCAGAGGAGGCCAGGTGAAGAAAACGAAGGTGGGACAAGCAAGCAGGAAGCACCTCGATACAATCTAGCAGACTCCGGAGCCCGGTTCATTAAAGGACTTGGCAGGACAGAGCCTAGGACTGGTTCAAGAAGTGGACACCTCTGGGTACCGTCTGAGGAGCTGAGGGGCCATCCCCACCTTCACTTGCCCCTGCCCAAGGCCCCGTCTCAATGTGAAGTCTTAGAGGCCCCCTTGGTGAGCCGGGATTGTCAAGACACAAGCCATTCCCAATGCAAGCACACTGAGTGGTAGGCTCCCAGGACCAGCTGTGCAGGCAGGGCAGCAGCATGGAAGGACTGGCAGAATTAGGCCCAGTATGATGGGAGCTCTAAGGCCTGGTAAACTAAAATGTGGTCTGGATGATTGGTTTCTGTCCTCAAGGGGGACAGGTGAGCAGACCAAGCACACCCTGGAAACCTCGGAGGAGCATGAGTAGTTGGTTGTGGGGATCTGGCCACTTATGCAGGGACCCCTCCCTGAAGGAGCCACGGCTGGGGTTTGTCACAGGGCTGCAGTGGGGACCCTGGCCCAGCACCCAGCCACCTACTCAGTCATGCCTTCTGCAAGTGTACCCTGAGCCCTCCCCAAGCAATGTGTTGGGAGTGGGGAGCATGGCCGACCTGTGTCCTCACCTCCTGGGTTAACAGATGTTGAACAAGTCCAGGCATGATGAGGTTCTGCATGAACTGGTAGCCCATCCTGAGGCAGAAATGCCTAAGTGAGGCCCAGGGGGTGAACGAACTGGGCCGTGTGGTGAGGAAGGAGAGGAGCGGCAGCAAATGTGTGAAGACTCAGAGATGAGGAAGAACTGGGGCCCTCCACAGCACCTCAGAAGTCCCTGCAGCCACCCCCTGGGACAGAGGCAGGCTTCCTACTGTGCCCCTGTCCGGACCCTGCCTGAGGGGCAGGGAGAGCTGGGGCCGGCCTGTCAGAAAGCTTCCTCTCCTGGTGAGCTGGAAAGGACTGAGGGGCAAGACTGAAGCCTTGGGAGGCCAGTCCCCACTCCAGGTGGGCAAGGAAGGTAGCAGCAGTAGGAGTGAAAAGAAGTAGAGGCCAGGGCACTGTGTTGAACAGAGCACGGACCAGACTTGGACACTGATTGGAAGTTGGGCAGAGGCAGAGGGAGGTGTCAAGCATGACTTCTTGTTTTCTGACTTGAGCCAGGGGTGATGCGTAGATGGACCCTCTCCCAAGGTGGGGAGCCCGGGAGGAGCCCTGCAGTCAATACTGAGTCTCCAGAAGCTCCTCTTGTACCAAGGCCACTTGCCCATAGGGCTGGGCTGTCACAGGACACATGGTTTCCCAAGGATTATTTCCACGTCAAGATAGCAGACCTGGCAGAGGACCCTGTAGGGGATTGGTAAGGAGCCCAAGGCAGGGACTCCATGGCTCGCCTTCATCAGTGAGGGCCTTCTCCTTTCTTTTTGCTTGTTTGCCACAGAGTGGAAGAGGCGAGGTGATGAGGCAGAGGCAGAGAGCAGAGGGAGGGTGTGTGTCCTCGTGCACACAGGGCTCCATGTGAAAGGGATGTGCGTTGTGGGCACATACGTGTGGCTCCATGCAAACACACACACGGCTTGTGTGCCACGGTTCACACCAGCTGCAGCAGGGACACACTGACCCAGCTCCGCCTGGTGGCGGCGTTGCCTCTGCAGCTTCGAGCAGCTCTGCATCAACTTCGCCAACGAGCACCTGCAGCAGTTCTTTGTGCAGCACGTGTTCACCCTGGAGCAGGAGGAGTACCGCTCAGAGGGCATTGCCTGGGACTTCATCCAGTACACAGACAACCGGCCTACCTTGGACCTGCTGGCCCTCAAGCCCATGAGCATCATCTCCCTCCTGGATGAGGAGAGCCGCTTCCCACAGGTGTGTCCCCGAGCCTCCCACGCTCTCGTTCAGACCCCCCCCCCCACGTCTCTGCCTGGAGGTTGGGAAACTCCCCTGGGGTGGCTCATTTGTTCAGAGGTTGCTGAAACCTCTGTTCGGAATTAGCAAACTAGCCTCAGCTCATCTCCAAACCAGACCTCCTCCCCTTCAAGGCCCACCTCAGGCAACCCCACCCCCTGCAGGAGGCTTCCTGATTCTACCCTCACTCCCACTCCCCAGCAGAATGGCAGCTCCATTATTGGTTAGATTCAAGAACGCACCCCAAGAGAGGGCTTCCTAAGCACCTGTGGGCCAAGGGCTGCATAGGGTACAGAGAAGGAAAAACTTTTATTCTTGCCCTTAGGGAAAGCTGCCTGTCCTTGGGGAGATAGACTTTCAAATGCAGTCAGTAAAAGCTCTTAATCCAGAGGAGTGAAAACCAGGGCCAGGGTACCTGGGCAATTGTAGGGAAGGGTGGAGCCAGAGAGCTGGCAATGGAGGTTGGCAGACCCAGTGTCTGCTCTGGCTCTGCCCTTGCTCACTGTGACAAGTCATCGACCCCTAGACCTCCGTTTCCTGTCTGTAGAAAGACCATCGGTCATTCTGAGCTCAGTTGCTTTGGGCCCGTGAGAGAGCCCCTGAGCCCTGTGGATGTGCCAGCTGACCTCCCTGTGGCTGGGCTCTGGGAACTCAGCCCATAGGGTGCCTGTGCTCTTCCAGGGGACAGACACCACCATGCTGCAAAAACTGAACAGTGTCCATGGCAACAACAAGGCCTTCCTGCAGCCCAGGAACATCCACGATGCCAGATTCGGCATTGCCCACTTTGCTGGTGAGGTGTACTACCAGGCAGAAGGTAGGTGCAGCTTCTCACTACACCCCCTTCCTCCAGATCTGGAGTGGGTTCCAGGAAGGCCACTGAAAGGAAGCTGAGACAGTTAAGTCATTTTGCAGAGCTAGCAGTGGGAAAGAGGGAATTGAATGGACCAGGCATGTTTTGTTTTGTTTGTAGTAGTTCTATTGAGGTATAATTCACATACCATGCAATTCACCCATTTTAAGCACACAACTCAATGATTTTTAGTATCTGCATAGAGATGCATAACTGTTGCCACAATTTAAAACATCTTCATCACCCCAAGAAGAAACCTCCCATTAACATTTATTCCTCATTTACCCCCAACCCTTCCCTGCCCCCAGCAACCACTCATTTCTCTATGAATTTGCCTGTTCTGAGCATTTAATAAGAATGGAACCACACAACGTGTGGTCTTCCTGACTGCCGTCTTTCACTGAGCACCATGTTTCCAAGGTTATGCATGTTGTGCCATGCGTAAGGACTTTGTGGTGTGTTTTTTTCCAAATATGTTTTTATTGATTTCAGAGAGAGGAAGGGAAAGGGAGAGAGAGAAACATCAATAATGAGAGTCGTTGATCAGCTGCCTCCTGCACACCCCCTACTAGAGATCAAGCCTGAAACCCGGGCATGTGCCCTGACTGGGAATCAAACCCTGACGTCCTGGTTCATAGGTAGACACTCAACCACTGAGCTACGCCGGCCAGGCAGGGCTTTGTTTCTTTATATTGCAGCATAATAGTCCACTGTGTGAATTGGTCACATTTTACTTATCCCTTCATCAGCTGATGGACATTTGAGCTGTTTCCACTTTTTGGCTATTTTGAACAATGCTGCTATGACCACTCATGTACAAGTTTTCAGTGTGGACATATGTTTTCACTTCTTTGGGATATATACCTAGGAGAGGAATTGCTGGATCATATGGTTTAACTTTTTGTGTAACCACCAGGCTTTTTTTCCAGAATGGCCCCACATTTTACACCCCCCCCCCCCCACCAACGTATAAAGGTTCCAATTTCTCCAGGTCCTCGCCAACACATGCTATTGTCTGCATTTTTTATTATAGTCATTCTAATGGGTTTAATGTAGTGTCTCAATGAGGTTTTGATTTGTGTTTCTGTGATATTTAATGACGTTGAGCATCTTTTCACGTACTTATTGGCCATCTGCATATCACCTTTGTAGAAATCTCCATTCACATCCTTTGCCCATATTTTAATTGGCTTGTCCTTTTATTGTTGTGTTGCAAGAGTTTTTTATGTATTCTAGATATAAGTACCTTATCAGATATATAATTGTAAATATTTTATTCTGTGGGTTATCTTTTCAGTTTCTTGATTGAAGCACAAAAGTGTTAATTTTTATGAAGTCCAACTTAACTATTTTTTTGTTGTTGCTCATGTTTTTGGTTTCATTACTTGGAAACCATTGTCCAACCCAAGATTTACCCCTGTGTTTTCTTTTAAGAGTTTTCTAATTTTAGCTTTTACATTTAGGTCTTCCATCCATTTTGAGTTAATTTTTGTATATGTTGAGATAGGGTTGAGCTTGGTTTTGACTGGAGAAACAAGGGCCTGGGGTGGCCAACCCTTTGGTGTGCTTAGAAAAGAGAGAAGGTGGCCAGTGTGCTGCTATGGTCAGGAAAATGGGCAGGCAGCCATAGTGTCACTCTGTGGCTCATCTGGAGGAATGAGAATGTGTCCTGGTCTGTGGAATCAGCTGGAGAGACAAGGTGCACATGCTCACTGTCCTCATTCTAGCTCTGTGGGCTGCGTGCACCCCCAGGGCTCCTGCCGCAGTCCTCCTGCTCTCATAGGCTCCCTTCCCCTCTCCTACCCTCAACTCAGTCTCCCCAGGCCTCACACCAGGCTGTGCGGGTATGCACAGAGCACTCCACTAAAAGGTGAGGTGACTTACAACGGGCAGAGTGGGAGAGGAAAGTCGGGGTCCTGCTCATGCAGAGTTAATCCTCAGAGTCCCAGGAGCACAGCCCCTCAGTTGAACCTGGCCCTCCTCAGCCTGACTTGGAGAAACAGCCTCTTCAGCTCCTTTCCAGTGGGGTTTTGTCCTCCTTGCCCATGATGAGAGTGGAGGGTGGTGTCCTCTCTCTGGTTGGACCCATGCCTGTGTTGTTGCCTTGGGCTGCCATAACAAAGTTATGCAGATGGGTACAGAAATTTATTCCTCACAGACTGGAGGCTGAAAGTCCAAGATCAAGGTGTCAGGAGGGGTGGTTCCTCCTGAGGCCTCTCTCTTTGTTGATGGAAGCGTCTTCTGGCATCTTTTCTGTGTCTGTGTATCTGTGTCTTATTCTGCTCTTCTTACAGCACCAGTGCTATGGATTAGGACCCACCAGAATAGTTTCATTTCAACACCATCAGCTCCTTAATCACCTTTTATTTCCACATATAGTCACATTCTGAGGTACTAGGGGTTAAGACTTCAACATATGGGTTTTGGGAAGACACAACTCAACCCATAACATTGCCACTCCCCAATTTCTGGAGGCTCGGTCTTCAGACCCCTGGCCCTAGCAGAGCCTTCCAAGACTCCCAGAGTAGGGCTGGTGGAGGGACCTTGGGGCTCCCAGGCTCTCAGGGTCTCCTTAGTGAGTCACACATGTACTTGTTTCCTAAACATGTCTGCTAACGGGCACATATGCTCACACACACAAATGCTCTCTTTCACGCACACATGCAAATACACGCACACTGCCTGAGGGCACACATGCATTTTCAAGGCCTGTGCAGTGTAAACTTGTCCTGAGGAGGGAAATGACTTCCAAGGAGCTCACAGTCAGTAAGTCACCTGGACATCCTTGGAGCCAGGAAGCCAAGGGTGTTTGATTTCTTCCCTTCTTCCATTTTGGTCTTCCGGAAAAAGCAAAGTAGCTACCACCCCTTGCTGGTTTCCTGGGGGTTTTGAAGCTGCTGCTCCTGTACAGATTGGCCACACAGACTCTCCCAGAGCTGCCTCTGGCCTCCGGGCTGGGCCGAGGGCAGGAGCAGCGTGGCCTCTTCCCCAGATTGCCAGCTCCCTGGGCATTACCAGGCTGCCAAATTTTCAAAGATTTGCAGGGGGGTTGAGGGGGAGGTGTCTTCACTTTCTCCTTTCCCTTCTTTTCTTATTTTAGCTCATTTATGTAAATAAGTGGTTGCCTAAGTCAGACTTGCCCAAGGTCAGCCGGAAATGTTGTGGGTCAGAGCCCTGATGCAAGCTCAGGCCTCTCACTGTAGAGAATGTGAATGGCAGGGTGTGTGGATGTGCTGTCCGCCATGGCCAGTGGTCCATACCTGGTGCATTGGCAGTTAGGGGGTGGCTGTGACTAGGGAGAGGTGGAGGGGAGGGGACTAGCTCCTGTACATGGTAGTACCCCCCAGGCCTGCACCCAGGGAATGCTGAGGCTGGTGGAGGAGATGGCAAGTCCTCAGAGCATCCCTGAACTGAGCAAAGGGCCCAAGAGAAAGTTTGCCCAGGGAGAGGGGAAGCCCTGAGGAGAGCTCTTCACCTCACCTGTGGGCCAGGAAAGCCTCCTGGAAAAGATGGTGCTTGAGCTGGTCTTGAAAACCAAGCAAGAGTTGGCCTGAGTGGGTTGGGAGGAAATAGCATTCCCAGAACAGCTTGTGGAGGCCAGAGGCATTGGAGAAAGAAACCTTCTGGGGGTGACCAGGAGCCAGGAGGCACAGGGCCCTGGGGCCCGCAGGAGATGGGAAAGGGGTGGGGTTGGGATGCCAAGGCAATGTGCGTTTCAGGAAGGGTCCTCAGGGGCCTGGGGAATGTGTGGGACAGAGAGGCGGAGTAGGCAGAGAGGTAGGAGGCCATCAGAGGAGTTCAGACAGGAATGGCAGCCGCTTAGCCAAGGGGGTATGTAGTGGGATGGTGAGTTGTAGGGTGGGGGTTATCTGTCCACGTGTCCTGACTTGGTGCTGGGTGGAGAGAGTGGGTGCTGTGCCTGAGTGCAGGCATCTCTGTTGGCTGGACTGGGAGACCGAGGTAGGGATGGAGAGGATGACTTCAGAGGGGACTCCTGGAGCCTCCTGTGTGACCAGCTTCCCCTCCCCCCAGTGCTTCCCCTTCCCCTGTGGGTCACAGTGAAGCTGAGCTGGGGTGGTGGGCGGGCTCTGCTTTCCCCACAGGCTTCTTGGAGAAGAATCGAGATGTGATGAGCACAGATATCCTCAGCCTGGTCCACTCCTCCAAAAACAAGTTCCTGAGGGAAATCTTCAAGCTGGAGTCGGCAGACATGAGGCTGGGCCATGGAACTATCCTCCGGGGGAAGGCGGGGAGCCAGTTCCTCAAGGTGGGCTGTGGCTTCCCTTTCAGGGCCTTTCTGTCCTCAGGACCTTGGGCGTAGACAGGCATGTGCAGGGAGAGCCTGTCACCTGGGGTCTGGGTTTCTCAGTCGGGGCACAGAAGTGAGTGAACAGGAGTGTTGCTGTTGCCGGGTGGGCAGGCTTGAGGGACAGGTGCACAGGACGGTGCCCACCTCTGAGTGTGTGTTCCTGCTAGGGCACGTGTGCTTTTGCTAACATTGTCATGTGTCTATATTGGTCTGTGTGTGTGTTCGAAGTGCTATAAGTGTTGTGTGTGCATGGCTGTGTGTGGCATCTGTGGGGGTGTGTATGGTGCATGTGCTGTATGTGGTGTGCATGGGTGTGAGTGTGGGTGTATTTGTAGTGTTGCCAGCGAAAGTGATAGGCTCTTTTGCAGTGTCATGAGAAGAGAATTTCAAAGACACAGACGTGAAGTTTAAATGTGATGGAAAGATTTTATTAAGAGGAATTAATACACCCTCGGACGTATAGGGTGGACAGTCACTAAACACTTGCCAGGAGGCTTTTGTTAATCCTCCATACATCTTGGTTCAGGTAAAGGGCAGAGCACCATTTGAGCTAACCCAAGTTTCTAACTTCCCAGGCCTGGGCTGGGCCTTCCTCCCAGCAGATTCTGTTGGGGTTTCATGTCCTCTGTCCAATCCGGTTACCTTTCCAGTTGTTCCCAGGCTAGGCCCTGCCCCTCTGTTTCATCACCCTGACTCACTGTGCAGGTCCAAAAGTTCCATTACATCATGTAGTCTACTGCGCATGTGCCCAGCAGAGGGCAGCCTTTAGCGGCCTAGGGAGACTTTCCTGTCATCTGAGGATTAAGTCTCCTCTGTGGCAGTTTCCTGGAGTGTTTGTTTACCAGTAAACTAGCTGGCTGCTGCTGCCCTGCTACCTGCTTTGGCTTCCCAGTTTATTAAGATTATTTAGTCCCTTTTGCTTTCTTCCTCATATTAATAACTAGCTACCTACGCTGACAGTAGGAGATAGGAGTGTGTGGGGGGGTGTTGTTGCTTTTTGCTGATCATCACCCGAGGATATTATTTCCCTCAGTTTTCAGAGAGAGCGGAGGGATGTTAAGAGACAGAGAGAAAGAAACCTCGATGTGAGAGAGACACATTGATTGGTTGCCTCCCGCACCCCCTGGACCAGGGCCGGGGATTGAGCCTGCAACTGAGGTACGTGCCTTTGACTGGAATCAAACACAAGACCCTTCAGTCCTCGGTCCAATGCTCTAACCGCTGGGCCAAACCAGCCAGGGCTGTGTGTGTTTTGAGTGGTATGTGTAGTATATTGCATGGTGCATGTATGTGTGCATGTGGTATGTATGTGGTATGTGAGTGGTATATTTGGCATGTATGTGACTGATATGTGGGTGTTGTGTTTGTGTGGTGTGTGTATGGCATATGTGTATTTTTGCTACCAGAAACAGAACTTGACCCTGAGCCAAGGGCCAGACCGTAGTGTGTGGGTCTTGACTTCGTGCAGGAAAAATTTCGCAACACGAGTCCAGGTGACTGTGAGGGAACGTTTATTAAAGCTGAGGACAGTAATACAAGAAAAGGCTTATCACAGAAGAAGCAACAGGAGAGCCTAGGCTGGGCTGCCTGAGGCCTCTGGGAAGTCAGAGGAAGGGGCCTTGGGGACAGGCTCAGGGGGTTAGCCTGGGACGAGCCGCCTCTGCCCACTGCTGCCCTGGCTGCAGGTCTCGTGGGGTCCTTTACAGCTTAGGAGATGCCTGCCTGTGGGGGAAGAAGTGGGGAAAGGAGGGGGGAAGGGAATGGCGGGGCTGCTCCCCAGAGGGAGAGCATGCGCTGGGTCCTTTGTCTTGAGGCTTTTCTCTCTCTTGGAGGCGGGAATCTTAGGGGACCTTAGGGAAGGTCTCAGGGGAGGGTTTCAGCAGAATATTCCTCAGTTTTTCCAGGTGTGCTCCTTGAGGGTCCTGGTCTCCACTGATTGGTCAGCGTCAGGGCAGGGGGTTGTCAGTCATTGCAGCTGGTCCTGGTGTTGCCCACCTGGTTTTGCTGCTTTTCTGGGTCTGGAGCTGAAATACAACTGAGGCCTAGATGTTATCTCTAGGGAGGCGACCTTCTGTATCTGCTGTAAATTGCTTGGCCAATTTGCTCAGCTGTCTCGGTTTCCCTTTCCTCTAGCCCTGGTGAAACTGGACACAGTGGGTCCGGGCTGCCTGTTGCCACTTGAGCCACTTAAGCAGAGACAAGGTTGAATCATATATGAGTATTTATTCCAATAATGCCAGCAGTATGGGAGAGCAGCAGGATCCATCCACATAAAATCTGCTCCACCCCTCCCCATAAGCCAGCTGCTTATATTGGGTAGAAGGAGAAAGATTACAGGGGGAAGTGGGCAAAAGGAATAAGTGGGAATAATGGTTACAGGTTACAGGTTACAGGAAATTTGGGCTGAGAGTTGCCAAGGGCAGGCCCCTCCTGGACTCCATTGTTTCCAGAGCAAGGTTATCTTTCCATGAGAAAAAGAGAATGAACAGCACTCCAAGGTCAACTCCCATTTCTGGGGGAAACAACTCCCAGCCAGGTTTGAAAGTGGTTTTTCTACTCAGAACAATCACAGTTAACACAGCATGATTAATATTTCTTACAACTGTAGCTAAAAATCATGGTTAATAGAGCATGATTAATATTTCTGCCCCTAACACTGGCTTACTGACCTGTCTCTTTTTGTGTGGTGTGTGTGTGTATTATGTGTGTGTGTTTTGTGGTGTGTGGTATGTCTGTGTGTCTCTGTGTGTATGGGGTGTGTGTGGGGTATGTTGTGTGTGTGTGGGGGGGGGGTGGGAGGTGGGCCACAGAGAGCCCCTGATGCTCCTTAGGACAGCCTAGGATTTCCTGGCAGGGTAGGGGTCTGCCTACCCACTGCCCCCTCATAACACCCTCTCTCATGCCTCCACCCCTTAACCGTGACTGTTCCAGAAAATCCCTGTGAATTTTTTGATGAGGAGCCCCACCCCCACCCAGGATGTTGAGCCATCTGAATAGCTGAGGAGTTGAGAGAGCAAAGCGACTCCCTCTCTCCATGCCACAAATTCAGCACTGACCACACTAAAGTGTCCTTGGCCTTTATAGCTCCCAGCCCCCTCTGCAGGAGCTCCTGAGGCCTCCAGGCGCATGGCTATGTGCAGTGCAGGTACAGAGAGGCACCCAGGAGCCCTGGGCTGTGCAGGAGTCACCCTGGTCTGAAACCAGGTGTAATCAGGCCCGACTCTGCAGCTGAGGCCAGAGCACAGCCTCGTCTTGGCCCTGCAGATATCCAGAGCATGACTTGGAAGTTCAGGGAGCAGGATGGCAGTGGAGGAAATGCATATTGTTTTACAAACCAGGACAAGAGGAAAGTGCTGCCCATTGTTATTAAAAAGCCCAGTGATTACATCCTCTCCTCAGGGGTGTCAAGATGTGAAGACCTTTGTGTTTCCAGACAGGTGCAATCTGGCAGCACACATCTTTGCTCAGGTGCATTTGGCTTTGGGAAGGCTTGTTCAAGGAGCATTGCCCAAGATTAGTATTGCACGAAACAAACACAGCTCATGGCAAGGGGCTTGGGCTTTTGCCCCCTCCTTGCATCCATAAGTTAATACATTTATTTTAGAACGATGTACATTTACTATAATGCATACAATGTATAATATAAAACATTAAAAAATATGTTTAATATAAAACATTAAAACCTAGACAAAAACTGGAAATGTAGAAGGGAGAGTAAAAAAGTGAATGTTCCCAGTTCTAACACCCTCTTCTCACCCTGTTCCATTGTCTTGTGCATCCCACTTGGGGGAACCCCAACTCCAGACAGGAAGCAGTTGCCCCATCTTACTCCCCTCTCGGTCCCCATTATCCAATGGGGGACCTGCAAACAGTAGGCACATGGGGAACCTGTGATGGTTGAATGAGTGCACCCCAACCACCTGAGGGACGTTGGCAGAAACCCTGACTCTGCTGTGGTCAACTGTGCCCCAGGCAGTACCCCCCAAACACCCACTTGGATCTTGTGCTTCTGCCCACAGTCTGCAGACTCCAGCAGGCGGCCCGCCACCTTGGCAGGCCAGTTCAAGCAGTCCCTGGACCAGCTGATGAAAATCCTGACTAACTGCCAGCCCTATTTCATCCGCTGCATCAAACCCAATGAGTACAAGAAGCCTCTGGTAATGAGGGGAGGCTGGGCACACAGGAGGGGAGTGGGGGACAGCTGCTGGCTGAGTCTGACGGCATCTAGGGTCCTGTCGTCCTTTTCACCAGGGCCTGGACAGTATTAGAGCTGTTATCGGCCCCCATTTTATAGGCAGGACACTGAGGTAAGGTGGCTAGTCCAGGCCATTCTCAGATCAGTGACCTTCAGGGCTTAGGTCACCCAGACCTTAGTAGTCTTAGCCCTGCCATCTGCGTGCTGTGTGCACTTGGCCAGGTGCTTCCCTTCTCGAGTCTTTTCTATCAAGTTAGAATGACATCTGCCTGCAGGAGGCTGCAAGGATTGTACTTGAGGCTTCTGGCACATCTGCATATGTAAACTGCGCTCAGTTAGGGCCACAACTAGTACTAGGGTTTCAGAGGTTGAGGACCACTCCTGGTTGCCCTTGGAAAGCGTCTTTATCTGCTTCTGTGTGGTGTGGTGTGGGGTTGGAACCTGCTTCCTGCCTAGGAGCCCTTGACCATGAGCTTGGGAATTCTCCCCAGAGGCTGCAAATACAGGACTCCCAAAACCAGGAGATGCCATCTGAAAGGAAATAAAATGACCCCCTAAAAAATCTTACAAGGGAAAAATATTAAATAAAGAGACTTTTTGAAAAGAAGAAAATTATATGAAATTGAGGCTGTCCCAGGCTATCCAGAATGCATCTTCCAGATAGGCACAGTATTCCAACGTTAGGTGAGAGCTGTGCTCCAAGAGGCCCTCTGCCCACACCCCCTCTCTACCTTAGGAGCGAGACAGGTGCAAGGGGCCTGAGGCTGGTGCTCAGATCCTCACAGGTGGTAGCTGCTGCGTGGGTGTAGGGGTCAGGCAGGCTCCGTTCTGTACTCTAGCTCAGCTACTTAGGAGTGGCCTAAGGCACCTCATCTTGAAATTGGAGCTAAGTGCCCCACCACACAGGGCTGTTGTAAAGATTAAATGAGAAATAGTAAATAAATGGGGGCTAACTAGTTGCCCCAGACTAACTTCTGTGGCCTTGGACCCCACAAGCCATTGCTCTGTGTTTCCAGGTAGGTAATGGCTGCTGATGGCTTCTCAGGTTGGAGGGTTGCCCCTAGCCCCCAAGACTCCTGGTGACTTAAAGGTTGAGGGCAGGGGTCTCTAGAGGACACCCCATGCAAAGTTTCAGGGCATCTGCAAATAACTGCACATCCCGAGCAGGAGGGAAATATTCAGCGGTGTTGCAGGTGCCACAGTTTCCGTTACCGACTTGATATCCTCGCAAACACTTTAAGGACTCTTCAGCGACTCTGACCAAATATTTCTCTTCAAAAGGGAGCTCTAATGAAAGCGAGCCCGTTTCCCAGCGTCCCGTCTTTGGGGTGGTTGCAGGGTGGGAGGGCGGCCGTGTGAGCCCGTCGCCTGCCCGCAGCTCTTCGACCGCAGGCTGTGCCTGCAGCAGCTGCGCTACTCGGGCATGATGGAGACCGTGCGCATCCGCAAGTCGGGCTTCCCGCTCCGCTACACCTTCCAGCAGTTCTCCCAGCGCTTCGGCCTCCTGCTGCCCAGCGCCGCCCGCCTGCCGGTGAGTGCCCGGCGCCCTGGCCCGCGGGCGGTGCCCCGCATCCTGGGAACCGCGGCTGTGGGCTCCCCCAGGACCCCAGGTCCAAGAGGTCCCTGCGGCTGCCCCTCTGATGCCCAGGGCCCCTCCCTGGGCCCCAGACTTTGAAATGAGTGTGCTCGTCTTCCCTTCGTCACCTCCTCCCTTCCCCTTCTGGAGTGAGGAAGGGGCTGGCTCACACTGGGCTCCGGAAGGCTGGTGGCTGCACCAGTTCTTTCTGTGAGCGTCTGCAGTTTGAAGCAAGCACTTGTATGTGGCAGGATGTGGGGGAGATGCTGTGTGGCTGGGGGGCAGGAAGTCCTCTGTATCCTTCCTCAACATTCAGCTCTCCTTTGGGATGCCCAGGTGTCCAGCGGCCACGTGGAGGTCCCAGGCCCTGCAAAGTGTGGTGGCTCATGATCCCAGAGCCTGAGTGCTCCTCTGGGCCCCAGACCTGATCTCAGGTGCCCTGCGCCTGTGCCCCGCCCAGCAGCCCCTGACTGGGAAGCCTGCAGGAGGAGGAAGACTCAGATCCCCAGGAAGCCCTTGAGGAGGGACCCTAAGCCTCCTGCCCATCCCGCTTTAGCTCCACCCAGCCACTCCTGTTTCTCTTTGGCAGCTTCGGGACAAGTTTCGACAGATGACACTGTGCATCGCTGAAAGGTGCCTGGGAACAGACAAAGAATGGAAAATGGGAAAGACCAAAATTTTCCTGAAGGTGAGACCCTGAACATGCCGGCCTCAGCCTCCTGAAGCATGTGGGGCCAGACTGGTGCTCCCTGGAGGCACTGGCTCACTCACCCAGCTCTGAGTGTGGCCCCCACTCGGAGGCACCGAGCTGTTGTAGAAAGCAGTGCTGGGGGTAAGGGAGGTAGGGGAGTGTGGAGAGAGCCCAGCCCAGCCTGAAGAGGTTCGGGAGGCTTCTCGGGACATCCATGGCAAGGCCTACGGATGAGGAAGGGCTGCCTCCAAAACACTGGGCAGAGTAAGAAGGTGCTCAGGGCAGGCTCCCGCTGTCTCCAGAACAGGCCTTCACTAGGCATGAGCCAGAGTCCACCTTAGGGAGCTTTGTCTGGCCTGGGGACGCTCTGCCTCTAGTGAGCCCCGGAGAACTGGCACTTCAGTGTGTTGGCCCTTCACCTATTAGAGCAGGGGTGGGGAACCTTTTTTCTGCTAAGGGCCATTTGGATATTTATAACGTAATTCGGAGGCCATACAAAATTATCAGCTTAAAAATTAGCTATGAAAAAAGCTCCTAGATTTATTGAATTTTGAATCCCCCCTGGGGTTGTCATGGCAGGGCCAGACCAAAGGATTTCACAGGCACATGCAGCCCACGGGCTGGACGTTCCCCACCCGCTTAGAGCTTGTTCTTAGGCAGGTGTGTGCAGGCCACCCACCTCCCACCTGCCTCCTTCCCGACTCACTGGGAGGCCTGACGTCGCACAGAGGCAGCCTCGTGGTTCTATGGCCTTCAGGCCCTCTAGGATTGCCCGTTGGGTCAAAGAGCCACTGGGGAGAAAACCTCCCTGCCCCCTATGCTTGTAAGCCCTGGATGGGGGAGCAAACCCAGAAGGAGGAGGGAGAGCAGGTGAGGAGGACATCCTGTAGCCATCCAAGCACCCTCCCATCCCTGCCACCCTTCCCTGCACCCTCTACTGCCTCCCCTTTCCCCATAGAGCCCCCCTCATCCATCCCCAGAGGGACCTCCCCACCCACCCGCTGGCCAGCCCATTTATCAGTCAGACCTGTGCTAGGGCTTGGGGCTCAGACCTGAAGAAAGAAGCAGAGTGGCTTCAGATTCCCTTGGGAAGGGGAAGCTGGCAGAGGAAAGGCATCTGCCCTGGAGGGTGAGACATAGGGGTACAGGGGGTATATAGTGTGGGTGGATGGTTGAAGGGGGCAGGAGAGTGCCTTCCCCTCCATTTTTCTTCCTCCCTGGTTGCTCCTTGAAGCAACAGTCCAGGTCTAGTCCATCTGTTTCCCCAGGGCCCACCCATGCACACCAAGAGGCTCAATGCTTGCTTCATACAAGGCTCATGAAGGCAGGAGGGGACTCCGAGCCCTGGCCTCTCCTCACCATGTGTCAAAGGCTCTGCTGCTGTCTGTTCTACAAAGACAGGCCCTGCCCCCCAGGGGTCAGGATGGCAAGCCTAGGGCGCAGGGACCAGGGGAGCAGGGCAGTGAGCCAGGGGAAGTCGCAGCCCAGGGATGACTCTCACACTGAATCCTGCTCAAAGGCTGAAGGGAACATTTTTCCACTGAAACTAGCAAGAGTCCATAATACAGCTCAATGCACAGTTCACATGAATTTGGGGAAATAGACAACTTCTGGGAGAATTCTGCCCCCGTCTTGGATTCTCCAGAGCAGCAATGAAATTTGCCAGATTGAATAAGAAGAAGCTGGAATGGGAAGTTCTTGAGTTGGGGCTGGGGCTATAGGTGCAGCTCCCATCTGAGCCACAGGAAGGTCAATTGGAAGGCCCCTGCCCCTGCGTGGCCTCCCAGGAACACATTTGGGAAAAGTCTGAGAAATCCTGACTTCTGGAGACAGAGCCCTGGCCCCAGGTGGAGATGTGGGGTGGAGGGGGCAACTACTTGATGAGATCTCTCCTGTTCCAGGATAGTCAGGACACTCTGCTGGAGGTACAGAGGAGCCAGGCCCTGGAAAAAGCAGCGATTAGCATCCAGAGAGTCCTGCGGGGCTACAAATACAGGTGCCAGCCCTGCCCCACCCCAAGCCTACACACCTGCCCATCATGTGCCCTGGGGAGACCTGCAGCCCCCAGACCAGGGACACGTGTTCCTGCTGGCCTCTCCCTGGGGATAACTGAGTCACAAGTTCTCTCAGAACCTCCTGACCAGGGACACTGCAGCCTGTGTTGGCCAGAAAATTCTAATGCATTATTTGAATGCTTGTTTGGGGGGGAGGGGTGGTGTTGGGGGGGATCCACTACATAAGCAAGAGTCAAATGAAATGTCAGCTCTGGTCTCAACTATATTTTGATGTTCTTCAGTTGTCTTAGAGAATTTATGGGCTTGGGTTTATGAGGTGATTGTCTTTGGAGGGAAGGAAAAAAACTGTCTTTGACTCAGTTCCCTGGTAAGTAAGACAGTAACACTTGAATTTCAGTTCAAGCTCAGAAAATCAGCAATATCACCACCTTCCTCACCCTCACCATGTCCAGAGGGACTGCTGGTCTCTGTACTATCCTGGCTGTCTATAGAAAGGACTGGAAACCCAGGCATGAGAAAATGAGAGAAAACAGCCGACCCGTGAGAGTGGAGGCTGTGGACACCTTTGAGCAGGGTCATGAGGCAGGGATGTGTGGCTTGGCAGTCCAGGCCATGGTAACGCTGATCTCAGCAGCAGCCAACATCAGGCCAAGCAGTTGTCAGCCAATGGTCACTGGTGCCAGTTCAACACTAACAGGTATTCCCAATTTGAAGTACGGTGAAAAAGGAAACTATTTAGTGCACACAGCTCTGAAGTTGTGACACAGCACAGCTGGAGAACAGCACAGTGGTGATACAGCTCAATAGTGTTATAGCTCAATTATAAAACAGCATGGTTGTGGAACCGCGTGTCTCTGAGGCAGCCCTTGGGTGAGACACTCCTCTGGTTAGACAGCTCTGCTCTGCTCTGCTCTGTTCCAGTGAAAATTCAGTCTGCAGTCTTGGTGCAAAGAGAAAGTGCACTCTCCCAACCAGAGGGGAGCTGATGTATAGAAAGAAGTCCCCACCCCTGATCCCTGATACAAATGAGGACTCCACATCCTCACAGTTTGATTTGTCCCGAAACCACTGTCTTCACTGGTCAAAATATAGCCACTCTAATTGGTTAGTGAGGATGCTAATGAGGAAATAGCTGTGCAGCTCTGACTGGATCAAGAAAGTCTCATTCCTATTGGTTGAAATGCAATTCCATGAACTTCTTCATGAGGGCTGGCTCAGCCAATAGGGACACAGTGCAAGTAGGCAGGGAGCTCAGTGCAGGCTCCTCCCTGAAGTGTGGCTTACATGAGAGGCCCCTGTTTAGCAATGACTGGAAGGCTCTGTTTATAAATTTGAGCCCAGTTAGCCACCAGGAACCCTTCTCATCAGGTAGATTTACTCTTGGGGTCAACACAGTAATGCACAGGTTGCCTTCCCAGACTAGTCAGAGTCAGGCAGGGGTAGCCATCTTCACTTCTAATGCATTTTCTTTTACTTTAATGCTTTTTAATTTTTCAATTACAGTTGGTGTAGAATATATTGGTATCAGATGTACAACTCAGTGATTAGACATTTATATAACTTACAATGTGATCACTCTGATAAATCTAGCACCCATCTGACACCATACATAGCTATTAGAATATTATTGACTATATTCCCTGTGCTGTACTTTACATTCCCATGACTATTCTGTAACTACTAATTTGTATTTCTTAATCCCTTCACCTTTTTCACCCATTCCCCCAAATCCCCCTCCCATCTGGCAATCGTCAAAACCTTCTCTGTATCTATGAGTCTATTTATATTCTGCTTGTTCATTTACATTGTTTTTTTAGATTCCACATATAAGTGAAATCACTTGGCATTTGTCTTCCTCTATCTGATTTATTTCACTCAGCACAACACCCTCTAGGTCCATCCACGTTGTTGCATATGGTGAGATTTCATTCTTTTTTGTGACTAAGTCATAGTCCATTGTATGTATGCACCACTTCTCCTTTATCTGCTCATCTGTTGAAGGACACTTAGGTTGCTTCCATATCTCGCCTATTGTAAATAATGCTGCAGTGAACGTATACATGTTTTTGATTTAGTGTTTTGGGTTTCTTTGGATAAATACTCAGAAGTGGATTGCTGGGTCCTTCTTTGTCTCTTGTTAGAGCCTTTGATTTAAAGTCTGTTTTGCTTGGTATGAGTACTGCTACCCCAGCTGTTTTCTTTATTCCCATTTTCATGAAAAATCTTTTTCTATCCCTTTACTTTCGGTCTGTGTGTATCTTTCAAACTGAAGGGGGCCTCTTGTAGACAGCATATGTAAGGGTCCTGCTTTATTATCCCTTCAACCACCATATGTCTTTATTTCATTTTATTACTTCTTTTATATATATATATATATATATATATATATATATATATATTTTTTTTTTTTTTTTCCTAAATATATCTTTATTGATTTCAGAGAGGAATGGAGAGGGAGAAAGAGAGCTAGAAACATCAATGATGAGAGAGTCATTGATCGAACCCGCAACCAGGCATGTGCCCTGACCAGGAATTGAACCCTGATAGCCTGGATCCTAGGTCCACACTCAACCGCTGGAGCCATGCCTGGCTGGGCTATTACTTCTTTATTATTATTTTAATCCTCACCCAAGGACATGCTTAGAGAGAGGAAGGGAGAGAGAGAGAGAAAAATATCAATCTGAGAGAGAAACATCAATTGGGTGCCTTCAATTGATGGCAACGGGGATTGAATATGCAACCTAGGTATGTGCCTTGACCGGGAATCAAACCACAATCTTTTGGTGCACAAGACCATTTGAGCTACTCCAGCCAGGTGCCACTGTATGTCTTTTGCTTTGGTCATCTAATCCATTTATTTAAAGTAATTGTTGATAAATATGTATTTATTGCCATTTTAGTTTTCATAGTTTTTATTTTTCTTCTTCTTCTCCTCCTTCTTAAAGAAGCCCCTTTAATATTTCTTGTGAAACTGATTTGGTGGTGATGAACTCCTTTAGCTTTTTCTTGTCTGTGAAGCTCTTTATCTGTCCTTCGATTCTAAATGATAGCCTTGCTGGGTAGAGCAATCTTGGTTGTAGTTCCTTTCTTTTCATCACTTTGAATATTTTTTGCCAGTTCTTTCTGGCCTGCAAAGTTTATGTTGAGAAATCAGCTGACAGTCTTATGGGAGTTCCCTGTAGGTAGCTAACTGCTGCTTTTAAGATTCTCTCTGTCTTTAACCTTTGGCATTTTAATTATTATGTTTCTTGATGTGGACCTCTTTTGTTTCATCTTGTTTGGGGCTCTCTACACTTCCTGGACTTGTATGTCTTTTTTTTCTTCATCAGGTAGGGGAAGTTTTTCATCATTATTTTTTCAAGTAGGTTTTCAATTTCTTGCTCTCTCTCTTCTTTCAGCATCCCCATGATACAAATGTTGGTACACTTGAAGCTGTCTTAGAGGCTCCTTATTCTATCCTCATATTTGAGGATTCTTTTTTCTTTTTGTTCTTCTAATTGGGTGTTTTCTACTTCCTTATCTTCCAAATTACTGATTTGATTCCCTGCTTTATCTGCTTTACTATTGATTCCCTGTAATGCATTCTATATTTTAGTTATTGTGTTCTTCTTTTCTGACTGGTTCTTTTTATGTTTTCTATCTCTGTTTTTATGTTTCCTATCTCTTGAAGTTCTCACTAAGTTTATTTACTTTACCCTTAAGTTCACTGAGCATCCTTACTGAGTTTTGAACTCTGCACCTGATAGATTGCTTGTCTCTATTTTGTTGAGTTCTTGTTCTGGAGTTTTGTTCCATTCTTTCATTTGGGACATGTTTCTTTGACTCCACATTTTGGCAGATGCCCTGTCTTCCTTTCTATGTATTAGGTAGAGCTGCTACATCTCCTGGTCTTGGTAGAGTGACATTATGTAGTAAGTGTCTTGTGGGCCCCATGGTGCAGCCTCCTTGGTCACTCAAGCTGGCACTCCAGGTGTACTTCGCTTGTGGGCTGTGTGCACCCATCTGTTATAGTTGAGCCTTGATTGCTGTTGGCATGTTAATGGGAGGTATTTATTCTCAGGTTGATTGGCTGCAAGGACTGGCCACAGCCACAACAGAGGATTTGCTGTGCAGGAGCCGACCCCATGGAGCAGGACTCACTTCATCAGGGCTCTGGTGCCCAATGAGTAGGCCTTAAAAGTGTGTCACTTGTGGAGGAGGTTGGGTGATGCTCTGGTGCAGCTGTCTTCTGGGTGCACTGGCTCCGGGGCCTCCCAGGAGACGCAGCCTCAGGTCAGCAGCTGCTTGTGCCCTGCACTCAGCATGAACTACAAAGTGGTCTGCCGATGGGCTTGGAGGTGCCAGGGAAAGGCCAAGCTGCAGACTGAGTCCAGCTGCCACTAGTGCTAGGCTTAGGGTCACTTAGCAAGAGTTACAAGGCATGCCAAGACCAGATGCTGCTTGTTCTGGATTTGTAAATTTGGAGAGATTTTTGAAAAGCTTGTGACGTGAGCCAAGACAGGCCATTTGTATGGAAACTCACTGGCAACAGCTTGGGTGGGCCCAAAAGCTGGGTTTGGGCAGGGTCTCAGGGAATCTCCTGGGTGGGGTGAACAGTGTTAATCAGGTTGATGGTGACTCAGATATGATGCCTGCCTGCAGGCTCTAAGGGAAGGGCTCAGCAAAAAACCCCACAATGGCCTCTGCCAGCACTTTTGTCTGGGAGAAAGCTGCCCCTCCAGCTCTCACTGGACAATTCAGTTCTTCCCCATATGTTCCTGGTACCTATTGAGCTGCTGCCCCAGTGCTAGAGCTCAGAGGGAGTGAGTCTGTGTAAAAGGGTTGCCTGGGACTCCAGCAGCCTCCATCTCACTCAGCCTCAATCCCTGCTGGTTTTCAGTCAGAAGTTATGGGGACTTCTCTTCCAGCACTGGAACCCTGGCCTGTTGTGGAACTGGGACCCCTTGCTTTTCAGGGGATACCTGTGCAACTGAAATATCCGTTGCGATTTTGAACCACCGCACATGGGTGTGGGACCAGTCCATTCTATGTCTCCGCCCCTCCTACCAGTCTTGATGTGGCTTTTTCTGTATATCCTTAGTTATAAGACTTCTGTTCAGCTAGACTTCAGGTGGTTCTAAATGATGGTTGTTCTGTAGTTTATTTGCTATTTTGCTGTGGTTGTGAAAGGATGCAAGTACTGTGTTTACCTACTCCACCATCTTGACTGGAAGAATCTGATTCATTTTAATTAAACTTGTTTATTTTGAGATAACTGTAGATTCATGTGCAATTGTAAGAAATAACACAGAGATCCTATGTAACCTTCACCTAGTTTCTCCCAGTGGTAACATCTTGAAAAACAATAGCACAATATTACAACCAGGAAATTGGCATGGATATATCAAGACAGAACATTTCCATCATCTACCTCCTCACCCCTCCCCTCCTTAGCCCCTGGAAACCATGTGCATACCTCAGAGATATTGTAGGTTGGGTTCTAGGCCACCCCAACGAAGCGATATATTGCAGTAAATTGAGTCACACACATTTTTTGGTTTTCGAGTGCATATGAAAGTTATGTTTATGCTATATTGAACTGTATTGTAATAATGAAAAGGTTGAAATATTATGAGAATTATCAAAATGTGACACAGAGATACTAAGTGAGCCAATACTGATGGAAAAATGAGCTTGCTTGATGCAGGATTGCCACAGACCTTCAATTTGCAGAAAACACAATATCTGCGAAGTGTAATGGGGCAAGGCATGCCTGCACTAATCTGTCCTCCGTTTCTGCAATCTTGTCACTTCAAAAATGTTATATAAATGGGATTATACAGCACATAGCTTATGGGATTGACTTTTTTTAATCCTCGTATTTCTCTGGAGAGTCATCCAAGTTTTGCATGCATCAATATTTTGTTCATTTTTTAAATTGCTGAGTAGTATTTCATGGGACAGATGTGCCACATTTTGTTTTACCGTTCACCTGTTGAAGGACATCTGGGCTGTTTCTAGTGTCCATCTTTTACAAATAAAGTGGTATGAACATTTGTATACAAGTTTTTGTGTGAACGTAAGTTGTAATTTCTCTGGCATAAATGCCCAGGAATGCAATTGCTAGATCATATGGTTGTTACATGTTTCATGATTTAAGAAACTGCCAAGCTGGTTTCCAGAGTAGCTGTACCATTTACTCTCCACCAGCGGCGTATGAGTTGTTCCGTCTCTCGGCATCCTCTGCAGCATTTTGTGTTGTTACTACACTTTAATTCCAGCCATTCCGACAGGTGATAATGGTATCACATTGTGGCTTCATGTTCCCCTAAAGACTAGTGATGTCGAACACCTTTTCAGGTGCTTATTTGCTCCTTGGTGTAATGTCTGCACATGTTGTTTGCCCATTTTCTTTCTTTCAATTATTTTTTAATTCTCACCCGAGGATATTTTTCCATTGCTTTTCAGAGAGATTTTCAGAAAGAATATAAGCGAGGGAGAGAGAGACAGACATCAATTGGTTGCCCCTTGCACACACCCCAACCAGGGTTGGGGATCGAGGCTGCAACCAAGGTACGTGCCCTTGGCCGGCATCAAACCTGGGGCTTTTCAGTCTGGGGGCCGACGCTCTGACCACTGAGCCAAACCTGCCAGGGCTGCCCATTTTCTAATTGAACTCTTGGCTGAGTTTTGAAAAGCCTTTTATTAGATATGTGGTTTGTTAATCTATTCCAATCTATAGCTTTATTTTTATCCTCTTGGAGGGTCTTTGTAGAGCTAATGTTTTTAGTGTTGATAAAGTTCAGTTTATCAGATTTCCCTCTTGTGGATCATGCTTTTGTTGTCAAGTCTAAGAACTCTGCCAGATTTTCTCCTACTTTTATTTTATTTATTTATTTATTTATTTTTAAATTTTTAAAATATCTTTATTGATTTCAGAGAGAGGAAGGGAGAGGGAGAGAGAGAGACAGAAACATCAATGATGAGAGAGTCATTGATCGAGCCCACAACCCAGGCATGTGCCCTGACCGGGAATCGAACCCTGATCGCCTGGATCCTAGGTCGATGCTCAACCTCTGAGCCATTCCTGGCTGGACCTCTATGTTTTTTTTAAAATAAAAGTTTTATAGTTTTACATTTAGGTTCATGACCCATTTTCTTTTTTCTTTTTGTAATTTGAAACTTATGAGTTGTTTACTTCTGGAATTTTCCATTTAATATTTTTGGACCATGCTTGATCACAGGTAACTAAAATTGCAAAAAGCAAAACCTAGATAAGGGGAGTCTGCTGTGTATTGCTGCTGTAATATAGTAAATGACAGAATGCCCCCTTTTTTCCCTACTTCTCCCCAAATACCCATGGCTCGTTAATATACATGCATGACACCGTTTCCCAGGGGCTGATGGTGATGTGCAGTGACATTGTATACAGCTCCACATGGGCAGGTCATCTGGAGCGGCTGCATTTCATTTTTTTATATGAAGTTTATTGGGGTGACACTGGTTAATAACATTGCATAAGTTTCAAGTGTACAGCTCTGTAATCCATCATCTGTGTATTGCACTGTGTGCTCACCACTGTCTAGTCTCCCTCTCTTGGCATAAATCTGACCCCTTTACCCTCTTCATCAGCCCCCACAGCTCTTCCCCTCTAGTAACCTTCATACTGTGTCTGTGTTTTTGAGTTTGTTTGTTTGTTTATTTGCTGCTTTCTGTTTTATATCCCATACATGAGTAAAGTCCTATGGTTCTTGTCACTTTTTGTCTGACTTATTTTGCTTAGCATGATACTTTCAAGATCCATCCATGTTGTCCCGAATAGCAATATTTTGTTCTTTCTTATGATTCAGCAGTATTTCATTATAGGTATGTACCGTGTCTTCTTTTTTTAATCCACACCCAAGGATGTGTTTTTATTAATTTTTGGAGAGAGAACGGAAGAGAGAGAGAAACATCAAGGTGAGAGAGAACATCGATTGGTTGCTTCCTGCACACGCCCCAACCAGAGATCCAACACTCAACCTAGGTACGTGCCCTGACTGGAATTGAACCCACAACTTTTTGGTGCACGGGATGAAGTTCCAACCAACTGAGCCCCCCAGCCAGGACTGTACCATATCTTCTTTAACCATTCATTCATTGAAGGACATTTAGGTTGCTTCCCTGTCTTGGCTACCATGTGTAATGCTACAGTGAACATAGGGGTACATATATCCTTAAGAATAAATGTTTTCAAATTTTTCGGGTAGATATCCAGATGAGGAATTGCAGTGTGTGAAGGTTCCTTTTTCTTCACACCCTCTCCAACAGTTGTTATTTCATATCTTATTGATAACAGCCATTTTAACAGGTGTGAGGTGGTATCTCATTGTGGTTTTGACTTACATTTCCCTTATAGCTGGTGAAGTTGAGCATCTTTCATATATTTATTGGCCACTTGTGTGTCTTCTTGGGAGAAGTGTCTGGGCCCTCTGCCCACTTTTGAATAGAATTGTTTGTTCATTAATGAGTTTTATGAGTTTTTAAAATATATTTTGTATATTAGCCTCTTATCAGTGGTGCTATTTGCAAATATCATCTCCCATCGGATTGGCTGCCTCTGTTTTGCTGTCAGTTTCTCTTGCTGTGCAGAAGCTTTTCAGTTTGATTCAGTCCCATTCGTTCATTTTTGCCTTTACTTCTCTTGCCTTTGGGGTCAAGTTTATAAAATCCTCTCTGAGACTAAGGTTAATAGTTTAGTACAAATGTTTTCTTCTATGTATTTTATTGTTACAGGTCTTATATTAAAGTCTTTAATCTATTTTGAGATGATTTTTATGTATGGTGTAAGATATCAGTCTGGTTTCAGTCTTTTGCATGTGGCTTTCTAGTTTTCCCAGCACCATTTATTGAAAAGGCTTAATTTTCTCCATTGTATGTTTTTGACTCTTTTGTTGAAAATTAGTTGCCCACATATATGTGAGTTTATTTCTGGGCTCTCAGTTCTGTTCCATTGGTCTGTGTGTCTGTTTTCTGCCAATACTGAAACGGGACACAAAAGGATCCCTGCTGCCCACCACTGAAATCAGTTAAGTAGCGATGAGGTTGCATCTTTATTGGTGCATTTATTTAATCAGATAGCCAGCAGTCTGTGAGATTGGCAGGTGTAACACCCTGAAAAGACTGCTCTGACATCTCCTCTCAAGCCAGCGTTATATAAGGTAAAAGGGTGAGGAAAGAAAGAAAAAAATCTAACAACTACATGTAACAACTATGTGAGTTCCTAGGCTCTGCTTTCTATCATTGTCCTCATAAACATTAACTCTCAGCCATTTGTCCACCTTCAGGTGTATTCTGCCTTTGGTCAGCTCTCAAAATGTATCTTCTTTCTGAGTGATGGAGCCACCTGCACTTCAAGGTTGTTATCCTTACCACTCTGTTTTTCTTTTCCTCACTGCATCCACCACAGTCTCCCAAGGTCTGTAAGAAAATCTCTTATCTATAGTTAGGAAGGTGAATAATTATTATTAAACAACTGTGATTCTATTCCTATTATGCGCCCTTCCCCTATCAATACCATACTGTTGTGTGTGTTTTTAAACACTTTTAAAATTGACTTTAGAGAGGGAGGAAGAGAGACAGACAGAGAGAGAAACATCGATGTGAGAGAGACACATGTTTTGATGGCCTTCTGTACTCTCCCAACCGGGGATCAAACCTGCAACCTAGGTATGTGCCCTCACCGGGAATGGAACCCGTGACTCTCCAGTGCAAGGGATGACACTCTAACCAACTGAGCCACACCGGCCAGAGCAGTACCATACTGTTTTGACTATTGTAGCTTTGTGGTATAATTTGATACCTCTGGCTTTGTTCTTTTTTTCTAAGGATATCTTTGGCTGTTTGGGGTCTTTTGTGGTTCCATATAAATTTGATGATTTTTTTTCTGTTTTGCTTTTGAAAAATGCCCTTAGGATTTTGATGGGGATGCATTAAATTGGTTTATTGCCTTAAGTAATGTGGCCATTTTAACTATGTTGATTCATCCAACCTATGAACATAAATATCTTTCCATTCGTGTTGTCTCCAGTTCCTCCAACCATGTCTTGTGTTCAGTGTATTCCTAAGTATTTTATTCTTTATGTTGCAATTGCAAATACAATTGTTTTATTTCTTTTTCTGATAGTTCATTATTAGTATACAGGAAGGCAGTGGATTTTTGTACATTGATTTTGTATCCTGCAACTTGACTGTATTTGTTTATTGTTTCTAGTAGTTTTTTGGTGGTGTCTTTGGGGTTTTCTATATACAGGATCATGTCATCCACAAAAAGTGACAGTTTTACTCCTTCCCCATCTGGATGCCTTTTCTTTCTTTCTCTAGCCTCTTGCTCTGGCTGGACTTCCAGTACTGTGCTGAATAAGAGGGTGAGAGGGGGCATCCTGGTCCTGTTCCTGATCTTAGAGGAAAAGCTTTCAGGTTTTCACCATTGAGTGTGATGATGGCTGAGGGTTCATCAGATATGGCCTTTATTAGGTTGAGGTGCTTTCCTTCTATACTCATTTTTTTTTAGCGTTTTAATCCTAAATGGATGTTGTATCTTGTCAAATGATTTTTCTACATCTATGGATAAGGTCATATGATTTTTGTCCTTTGTTTTGTTGATGTGGTGTGTTACATGGATCGATTTGCATGTGCTGAACCATCTTTGTGCTCCTGGAACGAACTCCACTTGATCGTGATGTATCATCTTTTTAATGCATTGTTGTACTTGATTTGCTAGTATTTTATTTAGGATTTTTGCATCTGTATTTGTTAGAGATATTGGTCTGTAGTTCTCTTTTTTGTGTGTTATCCTTTCCAGGTTTTGGTGTCAGACTAATGTTAGCCTCATAAAATGAGTTAGGAAGTATTGTCTCTTCTTCAATTTTTCCGAAGAGTTTGAGAACAATAGGTATTAAATCTTCTTTGAATGTGTAGTAGAATTCACTAGTAACACCATCTGGTCCAGGACTTCTACTTTTTGGAAGGTTATTAATGACTGCTTTAATTTCCTTACTGTTGATTGGTCTATTTAGATTTTCCAGTTCTTCATTATTCAGCCTAGGAAGGTTGTATATTTCTAAGAACCTGTCTATTTCTCCCAAGTTACTGAATTTGGTGGCACATAGCCTTTCATGGTATCCATTGTAACTTCTCCTCTTTTGTTTCTGATTTTGTCTTTTCTGCTTTTTCCTAGTGAGTGTGGCCAGAGGTTTGTCAATCTTATTAATCTTTTCAAAGAACCAGATCTTTGTTGCCTTTTTTTCTATTGTGTTTTTGTTCTTTATTTTGTTTAATTCTGCTCTCATTTTAATTTCCTTCCTTTTGCTGAGTTTGGGCTTCATTTGTTCTTCTTTTTTTAGTACTTTTCTGGTGGTTGTTAACCCTCACCCGAGGATATTTTTTCCACTGATTTTTAGAGAGTGTGGGAGTGAGGAAGGGGGAGAGAGAGGGAGAGAGAAACATCAATGTGAGAGAGACACATTGATTGGTTGCCTCCTGCATGCACCCCGACCGAGGCCAGGGACCGAACCTGCAACCCAGGTATGGTGCCCTTGACTGGGAATTGAACCCTCAACCTTTTGGTGTGAGTGCCGGTGCTCCAACCACTGTGCCACATGGGCCAGGGTCTTTTTTAGTTCTTTTAGGTGAAATACTGTTTGAGTTTTTTTGTTTGTTTCTTGAGGTAGGCCTGTAATGCTATAAACGTCCCTCTTACTACATCTCCCAATTTTATTTATTTATTTGTTTGTTTATTTATCTATTATTTATTTTTAAATTTATCTTTATTGTTGAGAGTATTACAGGTGTCCCATTTTTCCCCCCCAATTGACCCCCTCCACCTCGCTCCCACTCCCTCCCCAGGCCTTCACCAGGTCATTGTGTCCATGGGTTATGCATATATGCATATAACTTCTTTGGTTAATTTCTTTCCACCATCCACCCCCCCGTCCCTCTCCCCTCTGAAATATGATCGTCTGTTACATGTGTCAGTGTCTCTGGATCTACTTAGTTCATCAGATTCTTTTGTTCATTATCTTCTTGTTAAAGACGACCCTTCAACATTTCCTGTAGTGCTGGTCTGCTGGTGATGAACTCCTTTAGCTTTTCCTTGTCTGAGAAGCTCTTTATCTGACCTTCAATTCTATGATAGCTTTGCTGGGTAGAGCAATCTTGGTTGTAGTTCCATTTTTAAAATCACTTTGAATATTTCTTGCCTCTCCCTTCTGGCCTGCAAAGTTTCTGTTGAGAAATCAGCTGACTGTCGTATGGGTGCTCCCTTGTAGGTAACTGCTTTTCTCTTGTTGCTTTTAAGATTTTCTCTTTGTCTTTAACCTTTGGCATTTTAATTATGATGTGTCTTGCCGTGGGCCTCTTTGGGTTCCTCTTGTTTGGGATGCTTCCTGGACTTGTAAGACTGTTTCTTTCCCCAGGTAGGGGAAGTTTTCTGTAATTATTTTTTCAAATAGGTTTTCAATTTCTTGCTCTCTTTCTTCTCCTTCTGTTACCCCAGTAATATGAATGTTGGGCCTCTTGAAGTTGTCCCAGAGGCTCCTTATGCTGTCTTCATATTTCTGGATTCTTTTTTCTGTTTGCTCTTCTGGTTGGGTTTTTTTCATGTTCCAAATTGCTGATTTGAGTCTTAGCATCCTCTACTCTACTGTTGATTTCCTGTAAATTATTCTTCATTTCAGTTCGTGTGGCCTTCATTTCAAATTGGTTCTTTATTATGTCATCAATTTTCTCAATTATTTTCATCATACTCTTACTAATATCCTTGAGCATCCTATCCTTATAACCATTATTCTGAACTCTGTATCTGTTAGCTTGCTTGGATCTATTTCATTTCGTTTCTCTTCTAGAGATTTCTTCTGTTCTTTCCTTTGTGACATGTTTCTTTGCCTCAGCATTTTGGCTGCTTCCAGGTGTTTGTTTCTATGTATTAGGTAGAGCTGCTATGTCTCCTGGAATTTGTAGAGTGGCTTTGTGTAGTAGGTGTCCTGTAGGGTCCAGTGGCTCACCCTCCCCAGTCACCTGAGCTGGGCCCTCGAGGTGCTCCCCTGTGTGGGCTGTGTGCACTGTCCTGTTGTAGCTGAGCCTTGGTTGCTGTTGGTGTCACTGGGAGGAACTGACCCCCAGACCAATCAGCTGTGAGGACCAGCTGCAACTACAGCCAAAGAGCTGCTGTGCTGGAGACATCCCTATGGATCAGGATTTACTTCAGTGGAGCTTTGGTGTTCACCAAGTGGGCCCCTTGAGTGTGTCACTTGTGGATGTGGTAGGGTTGTAACCCAGCGTGGTTGAGTCTGACCACCAGGTGCACTGTCTCTGAGGCCTCCTGGGAGGCGCAAAGTCAGCCTCTGCCAGTGCCTTGCCCAGGGTCACCCAGCATGAGCTACACAGCAAACCGTAGATGGCTGCTACTTGTGCTGGGCTTGGAGGAGCCCAGGAGAGGCCAAGCTATGAGCCAATGCAGGCTGCCGCTAGTGCCAGGACTGGGGCCACTTATCAAGCTGTATGGGGCATGCTGCTGCTTGTTTGAGAGATTTTAGGAAAGTCCTAAGCATGAGGCTGGAGAGGCCACTTGCATAGAAAAGCCCCTGGAAATGGCCTGGATGAGCTGCAGGTGAGGAGGGTCGGGGCCTCGGGGAATCACAGGGCGGGGCAAAGGTGTGATTCAGGTGCTGGCGATTCAAATATGGCGCCTGCGTGCCGGCTGTGTCGGGGGAGGGCTTGCCAAAGGAGCCATGGCCTCTGCCAGCTCTTCTGTCTGGGAGGAAGCTGCCCTCCACCTCTAGCCCGATTTCAGGCAGGTTAGTTCCTCCCCGAGTGTCCCAGGTCCTTTCAGGCTGCTCCCGGCGCTGGGCTCAGAGGGAAGGTGTCCGAGTGAGTCCGTGCGCTGCCCTTTGAGAGGAGCTGCTGGGGCTCCCCCAGCCTCCACGACCCTCAGGGACAGTCCCCGCTGGTTTCACAGCCCAGAGTTGTGGGGACTTCTCTTCCCGGCCCTGGAGCCCTGGGCTGCGGGCCTGCTGTGGGACTGGGACCCCTCCGTCCTCCAGGAAACCCCCACCACCGAGACCCCCTCCGGGTTTCAACTGTGGCACCAGGTGTGGGCCCACGGCTGGGTCTCTGCGATTCAGCCCCGACCCGCCCGCGTCTCCTCCCCTCCTCCCGCTCTCGGTTCCCTGGTTGTGGTGCTTCTGTTCAGCTAGATTTCAGGAGGCTCTGAGTGACGGTCGTTCTGTATTTTAGTTGTAATGTTGATGTGGTTTCATAGACAGCGGGTGCAACTGTTACCTGCGCTGCCATCTTGTTTCCTCCCTCCCCCAAATTTTGATGTGTTGTCACTCTCATTTGTCTATATGTGTCTTTTGCTCTCTTCTTTTATTTCTTCTTTGATGCAGTTGTTGTTTAGTATCATGTTTAATTCCACATATCTGTGTTTTTTCCTTCTTTCCTTTTGCAGTTGATTTTCAATTTCAAAGCATTGTGGTTGGAGAATATGCTTGGTATAATTTAAATCTTCTTAAGTTAGTTGAGGTTAGTTTTGTGTCCCAACAAAACTATGGTCTATCCTTGAGAATATTACATGTGCACTAAAGTAGAATTTATATTCTGGTATTTGGGGATGAATAGCTCTGTAAATATCAATTATGTCCCTTTAATGTGTTATTTAATGCTGACATTTTCTTATTGATTTCTTTTTGGATGATCTGTCCGTTGCTGTCAATGGAGTATTTAAGTTCCCTACTGTAATTGTATTTGTCAGTTTCTCCCTTTAGTTCTGTTAGTAGTTGCTTTATATATTTTGGCGCTCTTAGGTAGGGTGCATATATATTAATAAGTGTCATGTCTTCTTTCATGTATTATTCTATTTATCATAATAAAATGTCCATCTTTGTCTCTTGTTACATTTTTTATCTTAAAATCTATTGTCTGATATAAGTGTGTCTATACTCACTTTCTTGATGTTATTTGCCTTATGTTATAAGAATTACGTGTCTTGTTTAAATACGCAGTTTTAGCTACTTTCCTCTGATACCATCCTGGCAGGGGAAGGTGGAGGTGGCACCTGCTTACTGTCAGATGAGGTAAAAATCCAAGTTCTCCATTGGCTTTCAGTGTGGGTAGAGCTTCCTTGTTACTGCTGGCTGGGGTGGGAGTTCCAGCTCCCCACTGGGCCTCCACTGATACCACCCTGGCTGAGAGACCATAGTGCCCTATTACTGCCCACAACGCAGCCTCCACTGACACCATAGGGAAAAGAGGAGCCTTGTTACTGCTGAGCCCTGACTCTCCGTTAGGATTCCTTGGGCACCACTCCAATGTGGGGGGAAGGGGCACCTCATTACTGCCAAGTGGTGGTGGGGATCCAGGATCCCCCAGTGGTTTTCACTGATGATGTGGGGGATGGGGTCATTACTGCCCATCAAGGATGGTTCCTACTCAGCCTTCTCTGACACGACACTGGAGAGGGCAGAGTCCAGGCTCCCCACCTGGCATTGTCCTGTGTAGGGGGATGTGGCGCCACAGTTGTTTATATGGTGTTTCGCTGGAGTGTACTGGTTATTATCTATAAGTTTCTGTCTTGCTAACCTGCTTCTTTCTGGATCCTTTTGGTAGAGAAAGAGAAAGAGGGTTTTTGTACTGTGCCATTGCTATTTCTGGATTGCTGATTTCTTCAGTTCCTAGTCTGGGGTGTAGGAGGCGGAAAGAAAAGCCAAAAAAGTTACCTCTGTGCCCTTCCTTGGTTCTCAGGTCCATAGCTGTTCTACCTTCTCTCCACTTTTCAAAGTCTTCTTATGTTTGCTTCATATACACTGCCCAGGGCTTTTAGATGTCACTAGGAGGAGGAATAGGCGAAAGGATGCCTACTCCATTTTCTCCAAAGTGATGCCCATTGGTAGTTAGTGGTATTACTGCTATTATGGCCAATGCAACGAGAGAAGATAATTAAAAGGTAGAAACCAGGGTTTTTCAACTTCAACACTGTGGACATTTTGGATTGTGTAACTTTTTGTTGTGGAGGCTCTCCTGGACATTGTAGTATGTGTGCCAGTATCCCTACTCACAGATGCTAGCAGCACCCTCCCCCCCACCTCCAGTCATGGCAGCCAAAGCATCTCTGGTCATTCCAGATGTGCCTGGGGAGCACAATAGAATCACCCCAGTGAAAAACCACTGGTACGTTGGAAAGGAGACAAGTTATTTTTAGATAATTCAGTTGTTTACTTTGACCTTATATTAGAATCATCTGTGTGTGTACATGCACCGAAAAGCATTCAACAGATGTGCACATATATATTCTTCAAACCCATCAACAAAGATTCAGACTCCAGATGATATTTTTCTTGTTTTTTTTTTTCTTTTTTCCTCCAATTTTATTGAGATATAATTGACATGGAGCACTGTATAAGTTTGACTTACACATATCGTGAAATGAGTACCACAATAAGTTTAATATCTATCATCATATATAAATCCAAAAAAAAAAAAAAGGAATTTTTTTCCTTGGGATAAGGACTCTTAGGATTTATTCTTAATGGCTTTCATCTATACCATGTGACACTGTGGCTGTGGTATCGTGTTGTACATCACATCCCTAACACACACTTATCTTGGAACTGGAAGTTTGTACCTTCCTCCAATTCCCCTCTCCTCCCACTCCCTACAGTTGATTTTTAATACGATTGAGATCTGCTATTCTAAACCCAAGAAAATACCCTTAGAAGTGATAAGAAAACTAAGGTAAGTGTGAGATAAAAGATACATCCATATGTACCAAGCTCCCCTGGGGTGTCTCCCCCTCAAGAGGCCAAGTTTCAGGTTACCCTCTCCATACTCAGCCTGCTCCCTTCCTTGCTGAGGGGAGCAGTTTGATGGACCTTGCCAGGCTGCCCAGGCCTGGGCAGCTGCCCTCCTGCCTTGATCTGCCCCCAGAGAGGAGCCTTCTGATCTGTTTTCTGGCAGACACCTGGATTAGTGAGCAGAGGAGGGGCAGTCTGGCAAGGAATAAAAAGTTGGAAAAGTTTTATCCCCTCATAGATCTTTGGAGTGAATGAAGATGTTCTTGATTATTCTAAAAATTGGACTGTCCTCATTCACAAATTTAGTTGTTGGTAGTAGATTTTAAGTTCCTAACATGTCTGTCTTTGGCTTATAAAGGCTTATAGAAAATAATTATTGTATGGATTTATTTTCCCCAACATTTCCGTATCCCTCTTCCCTTCAAAACAGTTTTTACCCCCATACTTTAAAATGTATGCAGTTGCTGCACACCTCTGACTTGCATTTCTTCTTCCAGGAAGGAGTTTCTGAGGCAGCGGCGGGCAGCTGTGACCCTTCAGGCTGGGTGGAGAGGCCACAGCAGCAGGCGGAACTTCAAGCTGGTAGTAGAACTTCCTGGGAACGGGGCTGTAGGAGCAGTGGATAACTGTCCAGTAAAACACAGATGATAAAAGTCTGTTTATCTGAGCATGGGAGCTTAGGCAGGAAGGACCAGATCACTAACAGATGCTGATAACAGATTTTAAATAACTGGACTCCAGCTCCCCACACGCTCTTTCAGCTCCGACGCAGGGCTGTGGCCTGTGGGCCTCGCGGTGCTCTCCACAGCATGTTGGGCATCTCCATAGCTGGAATGAGATGTCCTTTTCTGAAGTTGGATAATGACTATTGTTCCCAATTTCCAGGCTACAAAATAAGTTAATGGGCTGGTTACTCAGTTTCAAGCACTTCATAATTTTTTCTTGGCCACAGACACTGCCAATGAGTGTCTGCTCAGCAAACGGACCGGAACAGCCTTGACCACACCTTATTGGGCCCTTACTTGACTGCTTGCCTTTGTCATGGATGTGACTGTGGTTGGGCCATGCAGTGGTCACATCAGCAGAACTGAGCCCAGGCCTGTTCACGGTCTGTGCTCACAAAGGCGTAAAAGCAGCTGACAAGAATGGAAAGGCTGCCGGGGCGGTTGCTTTGTGCGCATCCTTTTATTTGTTATGAAGCCAACCCTCTGTGCCATGGAGCTGAAGTGTAGAGGGGTTAAGTAACGTTTCAAAAGCATGGAGCTAGGAAGCAGTAGAGCTGGAGTTGAATGCAGGTCTGTGTGACCTCCGAGCTGTAAGATGAAATGTGACACCACACACCCAGCCCATGGATGGCCTTTAAGAAACCAACAAGGCTCATCTAGGGGCTGCAGGGACTTTTGTGGCCCAGAGCATGTTTGCAGCATCAACGGGGGTACCCATTAGTTTCTTATTTCTTCCTTCTTTTAAATATCCCTGAGGGATTAATTCATGGAACCAGCCATAGGCCTCCACACAGGTGTGCTAGCTCCTGAGAACTTGGCTGGGTTTGGCTGTAGGTGTGAAAAGCAAGGCCTCTGGAATTCCATCACTCATTGCCATCCAAACCACGTCACCCAAAGACCACTTTATTATTAATGCCATTTAACAAACACTTATCAATTACTTGTTTGCATGCCAGCTCTGTTCTAAGTGCTTTACAAGTAATAACTCATTTAACATGCTTGTGCTCACAGGTGTGTAAAATTTTAGCATCAGCCCTTTGCCTGGAAGCAGATAACTATACAGCGAATTTGTGAGGTCTCCTGTACCCGGCTCTCTGCCTCTTGGAAAGGCCACCTCTGTGCTCTGTGCCCAGCCCCCCAAGTGCTATCTCTTTTGCCTCCTCAGATCCTCTTGGGTTTTGAGCGCCTGCAGGCCATCGCCCGGAGCCACCTGCTGGCGAGGCAGTACCAGGCCATGCGGCAGAGGATGGTCCAGCTGCAGGCCCTCTGCAGGGGCTACCTGGTGCGCCTGCAAGTCCAGGCCAAGAGGAGGGCTGTGTTGGTCATCCAGGCACATGCCAGGGGCATGGCTGCCCGACGGAACTTTCGGCAGCAGAAAGCCAATGTAGGTAGTCACTGCCCTCGTGAGCAGGCGGGGCCTGGCTGGGGCCCCACTGGGAAGGACAGGCAGGAGGAGTAAGCAGGAATATTGACTTCTCACCAGATAGTCCTGTCCCCTCCCTGTTCAAAGTTATTACTGCAGCAGACCCCCATGCCATCTGGACGCCAAGGCTACCCCCTGGGTGACAGCAGCAGGACAGTCTTACACCTCGTACCTAGAGATGGAGCTTCTGGGTCCCCTCCCTTTAGCCTTGAGGACTTTCTCAGCAGGGACAGTAGGTCTGGAAGGCACAGGAATCAGGGGTAGGTGAGCTATGGGAGGCCCAGTTCCACGGAAAACAGCAAAGGCCCCTGGTTACTGGCTGTGGCCTGACAGCTTAGGTCAGGGAAGTACCAAGAAAAGCCTTTGAGTGTCTGGGAAGGAGAGGCTGATGGGCAGGGAGCAGGGGAGTAGTGCATGATCCCATTTTCCCCAGAGGGTACCTGTGGCTAAACCTCAGTCAGCTGAAAATTGTGAGAAGGAAGAAGGGTTATGATGAAATTTAGCCTTCTCCATAGATGAAAATTGGGTATACTGAGCAAGGTACTAGTACAGTGGCCAGAGTGAATGAGAGAGTACTCGCTCAGGCGTGTCAGCAGCCTGCTTCTGCACCCATGTGACCCCAGGCAGGCCACAGGCCAGGCCCACCTACATGTGTGTTAACATGGCCCAGGGACCTCTCCTGGCAGAGACTTGGTGCTCTTCGAATAAAGGACCAGCTAGGTTTGAGCTGCGGTTTGAAGCAAGGCTCTGGAGGTCCTGGGCTTGAGGTGGTGCCTCAGGGAATATGTGGGGCTAGGGACAAACAGGCAACCTCTCTCTCCGGACCTGATTCTCCAATGGAAGTGAAGAACCCAGGCTAATTGATCTTTAGTCACTCTAGCTACTGAAATCTAGGGTTTCAGAGGAGAATACATTGATTTGGATAGATGCTGGCAGGAGCAGGTTTATCTGGCTTCTGTAAGGTGCTTGCCCCAGCGGAGCCTGTGGGTCACCTCCACCCATGGTGTGTGCGCAGGGGCTGTCGGCCACCCCGGCTGGGAAGCAGAAGGGCCAGCGTGCCCCAGCCACCAGGAAGCGCAAGTCAATCTACGACACCATCACCGACACGGAGATGGTGGAGCAAGTGTTTGGCTTCCTTCCGTCCATGATTGGAGGGCAAGAGGGCCAGGCCCCACCTCACTTTGAGGTAAGATAGGCCCTGTCCTTCAGGGGTCCAGCTGGGCAGGGCTGGGATGGGCCCACACAGTCCACACCTCAGCCGACCTCTAGGTTCACTAAGAAGCAGAGGTTCCACGGGGGAGCTGGCAGGGTGGGTGCTGCTGTGTGTGCCGCTGGCAGGGTGAGTGTGCAGAGAAAGGGGGAGAATGGGGCTCCCTGGTCTCCCATGTTCAAGGTAAGCAGATTTCTTACCTGCAGGACTTCTAGAACCTTTTATATGCAAACACTATTGGGCAGCTCTCCCCACTGTGTGTGACCTCCTCTCACAGAGCACCTCCGTGGCTGCTGCTCTGCAGAATGTGACTGGGGATCTGATGCTGGGAATGAGGACCACTGTCAGGAAGAGGCAGAGTCTGAGGGCAGTGGCAGGGTGGGAGAAAAGCAGCTCCCCAAGGTGGTCCTGCCGACTCTCTCCACACCCTGCTCTGGGCCCAAGACCCCAGTGGTCTAGGCATCCCCCCAGGTGCTCATGCCTTTCCCTCACCACACACATGCACACACGCATGCACACACGGTGCACACCCCCATCTGTTCGGCTGAGACCACCTCCACAACAGGAGCACCTGACTGAAGGCTGGCAGAGGGAGTGTCTAGAGAGCCCATGTCTGCTGGCCAGGGGCTCTGAGGGCTCCCAGGTAGCTGAGAAGTTCACATCAAGGCCTGTCCTTCACATGGCAGTCCACCAGGGGCCCACTGACAGTGGGGGAGGTCTCGAGCACAAGGGGGAGTGGGCAGATGGCTCTGCACCAGATACATAACCAGACACACCCTTCTGGGGGCTCCCTGGGCCCCAGAGATGCCTGCCTCTGAAAGGAAGGCTGATGGTTGTTCCTCTTTCTCATGGGCTCCCAGGATCTGGAAACAAAGACTCAGAAACTGCCCGAGGTTGACCTGGACACTGTCCCCATGGCGGAGGAGCCCGAGGAGGATGTGGATGGCCTGGCTGAGTACAGCTTCCCCAAGTTTGCTGCAACGTACTTCCAGAAATCGGCCAGCCACACGCATATCCGGAAACCCCTGCGATACCCGCTGCTCTACCACGAGGACGATGCCGACTGCTCGGTACCTAGCAGCTCTCTGGCTTCTAGAGGCTCAAGGCACCCCCATAGCCCACACTCTGCACTGTGGTTCAGAAGGAAAAGGAAGGGGCAGGGTCACCACGAGCTCTGTGTGCTGCGAGCTGGGTTTCAGCTGGGACCTGTCTCAATTTCCCCAGGCTGCCCTGGTTGTGTGGAGCATCATCCTGAGGTTCATGGGTGACCTTCCAGAGCCAGTGCTCTTTGCCAGGAATAACCGGTGTGTCAGCTCAGTGATGCGGCAGACCCAGGACGCTGTGGGCAGAGAGAGCAGTGCCCAGTCTCCACAGCATGGATCTGCACAGGTGCGTGGGTGAGGGTGGTGGCAGGAAAGGGCAGACACCCTCTAGGCATGAGCCAGGCCCAAGGCCCCAGAGGAGGCAAGACATAGAGTTCTCTTATCAGCCTCACCATGAACCTGCCCGAGCCAGGGCTCCCCACCCCGGGAGTTTCCAGTCTTGAACTGCACTCAGGAACTCGTGAATTATATGGTCATTACTAGAGAAAGTCCCAACCTCTGAACATTGGGTTTGACTTGAACAGAATTCAAATGCATGTAACAATATTAACAACAGATGTTACAGTGCTATGTGCCAGTTGCTTCTCTTCAGTGAATTCTCAGGGAACCAACCCTGCAGGGTAGGGATTATGATGTTTACTGTAGCTAAAGAGACAGAAGTGCAGTGAGTTGCTGCCAAATCACAGTGAACACAGGTGACAGAACTGGACTTTGAATTCGTTCCACTGAACACCAAGCTCTTGACTGGTGTTCTACCTGCCCTCTGATGGAAGGTTAATTGACATTCATTTTTGGTCAGCAGTCCTTTCTAAGGTCTCAGTTTCATGATGTAATCTTAGTTGAACCAACCAAGAACAGCCCAAAGGAATTACACAGCAGCAACGGCACGCAGGCCCGCCCCCAGCAGGAGCCCATGCCTGCCCCACACACCCCATCCTGTGTTCCAACTCACTGCAGAGAGCGCCAAGGGAACCACAGCCCAGGATCACATGGCCAGACTGGCCTGGAATTACCTGGAAGTGGCCCAGGTGTGGGCTCTGCAGCGTGTATATTCCTTATCTATTGCTACATATCACCCCCAGAGTTAAGCAGCCTGGAGCAGCAGTCACTTATTACCGTACATAGTTTCTGTGGACTAGGAGTGGCTCAGCTGGTTCTGTCTGGCATGAGGTCTCCTGAGGCTGCAATCAGGCTGTCGACGGGCTGCTGCCATTTCGAGGTGTCACTGGACTGAGGAGCTGCTTCCAGGAAGGCTCCTCCCATGGCTGTTGGCAGGAGCCCCAGTTCCTTGCCACATGGGCCTCTCCACAGAGCTGCCGAGGTGTTGTCACAGTATGATTTCCTCCAGAAGGAGTGATCCAACAAGGCATTGTAATGCCTAGTCTTGGAAGTCACATACCGCGGAAGGCAGGGCTACCTTGGAGGCTGGCAGCCACTCGGAAGGGGCCCTAAGAGACAGTCCAGCCATATGCATCTCTGGAGGGTGAGCACAGGGAAGAACAGGACTGGCTTCCCGGAAGTTAGACCTCAAGTTTTTATTAACAAGTCCATTCTTCATTCAATGAATTAATTTTGTACCTTTGTCAAGAATTGGTTGTGCAGATTTGTGGGTTTATTTCTGTGTTCTCTGTTCTGTTCCATTGATCTATGTGTCTTCCCTCTGCCAGTGCCATGCTGTCCTATTGGCTATAGGTATGTAATGTCTTTTTAAAAAAATATATGTTTTTATTGAGTTCAGAGAGAGGAAAGGAGAGAGAGAGAGAGAGAGAGAAAGAGAGAGAGAGAAACATCAATGATGAGAGAGAGTCACTGATTGGTTGCCTCCGGCATGCCCCCCACTGGCGATGGAACCCACAACTTGGGCATATGCCTTGACCAGGAATTGAACTGTGATCTCCTGGATCATAAGTCAATGCTCAACTGCTGAACCACACCTGGCCAGATGGTATATAATGTCTTAAAGCTGTGTAAACTGATTCCTCCTGCCTATTACTCTTTTTCAAAGTTGTTTTTGCTATTCTAGGTCCCTTGCCTTTCCATGTACATTTTAGAATAATCTTGCCCATAGGTATAAAAATAATCTTGCTGGTATTTTGATAGGAATTTTGTTGTATGTCAGTTTGAGGAGAATTGACATCTCTACTGTACTGAGTCTTCCAATCTGTGAACTCCATTTATTTGAATCTTCTTTGATTTCTTTCACCAGTGTTTTGTAGTTTTCAGCACACATGCACTACACGTTTTGTCAGATTTACACATATTTGCTGTGTGTGTGTGTGTGTGTATGCATATATGTATATATATATATATATATATATATATATATATATATGCAGTAAACCTTTGATTTTGTGGACCTCAATTTAATGGAATTCAGATTTAATGGACACAATTTCTGGTCCCTATGTCATATGTGAAAATTAACACCTTGTTAATTTTAAAATCCTTTTAACCAAGATTTGCTTATAATTAAATTAACAGGTTATTTTTGTCATTAATTCATTGTTATTTTCTTAAATTTATCTTTATTGTTGAAAGCATTACAGATGTCCTCTTTTTTCCCCATTGACCTTGAATGCTTCATGCCATTGCTTTCTGACCTGTAGAGTTTCTGTTGAGAAATCATCTGACAGCCTTATGGGAGCTCCTTTGTAGGTAACAGATTGTTTTTCTCTTGCTGCCTTTAATATTCTCTTTTTGTCTTGAATTTTTGGCATTTTAATTATGATGTGCCTGGGTGTGGGCTTTTTTGGGTTGTTCTTGCTTGGGATTCTCTGTGCCTCCTGAACTTGTGTGACTTTTTCCTTTACCAGGTTAGGGAAGTTTTCTGCCAGTACTTCAGACAAATTCTCTATCCCTTGCTTATTCTCTTCCCCTTCTGGGACTCCTATGATGTGAATATTGTTATGTTTCATGTTGTCCCACAGCTCCCTTAAACTGTCCTTTTTTAAAATTGCTTTTTCTTTTTGATTCTCTGATTCAGTGATTTTTTCCTACCCTGTCTTCTAATTCATGGATCAGATACTCAGCTTCCTGTAATCTGCTGTTTATTCCTGCCAATGTATTCTTCATTTCTGCTATGTCATTCTTAATTTTATTCATAGTTTCCCTATTTTTTCTTATCATCCTTACAATCAGTATCCTGAACTCTCTATCTGATAGATTGCTTATCTCCATTTCCATTTAGCTCTTCTTCTGGAGAATTCTTTTGTTCTTTCATTTAGGGCTTGTTTTTTTGTCTCCCCATTTTGGCTGCCTGTTTGAATTTGTTTCTATGTATTAGGTAGATCTGCTAGGACTTCCAGTCTTTTGGATGGTCTCTGGTACAAGCCAGTGTCAGATGCATTTTGTGACTGGCCTTGAGTACCTACTGTTTGAAACTTTCTGCACTCCACAGCTTGTGGTTACCTCTGCTGGGGCTGGGTATGTTAGGACAGAACCAAGATGTGCACCAAGGGCTGCTTTTCCAAGCCCTAGGTCCAGAAGCAGATCAGGCAAAGACTCAAAGCATCCAGAGATCCACCTTTGCCTACAGGCTGATTGTTAGTCTCTTAATGAGCTTCAGGCTCTAGACCACAGCCAGGATAAACTCCACAAGGTAGGGTGAGAGGTTTTCCAACAGGGTGGGGGACCACTCCCAGGCAAAAGCTGCCTGGATGGTAAAGGTCTGCCTGAGAAAGATGTCCTTTGCAGTCTGGGGGACTGGCTCAGCACAGGAATCTGAGCCCTATCCCAAGAGGCCCCAACCCTGGATTCTCCTCACTCTGCCCTCCCTCTGCTGGAGCCCAGGGTGAGTGACTGCAAATGAAATTTTGTGTGTTGGCCCTTTAGAGGGTGCCTGCATTTCCAGCCATCTCTCCCTAGCAGACAGAAACCTGCTGCCTTTCACAGCCAGATGTTATGTGGGCACCTTTCTCAGTTCTGGTGCTCTTGGCTGGGAAGAACTCTGGGGTTTAGGCCCCAGAGTTCTCAGTGGGAACCTCCAACAGCTGAGATATCCTTCTTGACCTTCAGCTGCTGCCTGCTGGAGCCTGGCCAGCCCTCTCACGCCTCTGCACTTCCTACCAGCCTCTATGTGGTCTCTACTTTATGTCCTTGGTTATGAGGGTACTCTCCAGCTAGTCTTCAGTTGGTTATTCAGGATGGTTTTTTTAAATATTTTAGTTGTAATTCCTGGGAGGGTGTTTAGTTTGGTCCTGGGAGAGTGTTGGTGTAGCTTCCACTTAATTCACCACTATCTTGTCCTAATTCAGTTATTTTTAACAAATTTTAGCAAACAGGCCATATGTTGGAAAAACACTGTAGTAATTTCGCTGACATAAATAAATATTACATATTTACAACTATAGTCTACATATTAAAATCCAAGAGTCACCACTCATAAACAGTGTTCGGGAATGATTAGCACATGATCACACTATATCATGTGCAGTCGTGTTGTCTTGTGATTTTCTGCAGCAGTTTTAACATGAACCTGATGATGTACCCAGGTGTGCTAAAGCCCCACCCCAGCCTGTGCATCTGTTTACTTGTGGTGACTGGTGAATGCATGCGTTTACTAGACCTATTCAGTAGAAATTTAATATTACAGTAATACATATAAAAAACTTTTCTGTGAAATTAAACTTTTCATACCTACTTAATTTTAATTACACAAATGTGTCTATATAAGTGAAAGCAGGTTAATTTGTCTATTTTTTAACATACACATTTGGAAAACCTACTTTATTATATAATGGACTTTTGGCTTTAATGGATACTGTCACCCAAATTAGTCAATTATATCAAGGTTTTATATGTTTTTATATATTATACATTTTTATATATATATTTAAGTGGGGAGGGGCATCAATTGATTGCCTCCCATACATTTAGGTTCAACTGGGGATTGAATCTGAAACCTGGGTATGTGATCTGACTGGGAATCGAACCCACCACCTTTTGGTTTATAGGTTTATATACCTTTGGTTTATAGGTTTATAAACCTTTTGGTTTATAGTTGTAACTCCAACCAATTGAGCTACACCAGCCAGGGCTAAATAGCACTATATTTTTACTTTTGGCATTGACTATTTCATTGCTAGATAGAAAATATAATTTGTGTGTTGACTTTGTATCTTGCAGCATTGCTGACTTGCTTTGTATAGATTTCTTGGAATTTTCTATGTAGACAAGAATGTCATCTGTAAATAAGGACAACTAATGTGTGTCATGTTTTGCCTCTGTGGCAAACCAGCTTCCCCAGCCAGAAGCTGGTGCCTAGCCCTGGGAATTGGGCTGATCTTAACTGGAACCCAGTCCTTCATCTCTGGCCTTCCCTTGTCTCCCAGGAATGAAGTTGCTGCTGTGCACCTGTAAATGTTGCAGAACTCAGCCAAGACGAGGGGCTGTATGGTGCTTTGTAAATTGAGTAGGAAATGGCTGGAGAGATGGACACTTGCTCCACTGAGGTGCTGCCCAAGTTCACCTTCACTCACAAACTATCTCCATCCACAGAGACCCAGCCTCAGGGACAGAAGGACCAAGGACATCTCTTCCATGAAACTGAAGCGTTCCTCCCACATCACAGGCCAGGTGAGCTCAGGGCCAGGAGCTCCCAGCTCTGCCACCCACAGGGTTCAGGCTTTTGCTTTCCCCTTTCCCTCGAGCCCAGATTTCCTTCTTTGCAAATGGAGAGAATCACAGCTCTCCTGATTATTCTCTTTGGATTTCAAGGTGGCAAGCCAACTGAACATTGGAGAGGAGGCATTTGAGTCTGATGGCTCCATCTCAGACCGACCCATGTCCAACCTGGAGAAGGTGCACCTTATTGTGAGCTATGCCATCTTGCAGCCCAACCTCAGGTCAGTCCCCACTCGCACCTCACCCCCATTCAGAACTTTAGACCCCCTCACTGCCTCTCAACCCATAGCCACAACCTCTCCTCCTCTGCTCCCTGTCCCAGGACCTGCAGACTGGGTCTCAGTACTGCAGATATCATAACCATCAGGGCTCTTTACTTGCTCTTGAGGTAAAGCCCATGGGTGAAACCGGTTTTAGGAAAACAGATTCACCTTGGGCTAGTGATTCATTTCATAACAGGCTACAATGCAGGATTTTATAAATGAGCAAGTTCCTCACTTGTATATATTTTTGCTTTATATACAATTTTATTTCTAGGAATTGTGTTTTCAAGCAAATTTTAAGAAATATGCATACTGCTTTCATGGATAGACTATTGTGTTTTAGGAGTTCACATATTTTAGGTTATTTTAAACCAAATCTAAGAAAATGTTGGCCATTATTTCATCAAACTTTTCTTCTACTTCATTCTCTCTCTCTAGGGCTTTTTTATGCTGCCCCTTGGGTCCCTGTGGGTCAATTCCTCTTCTCTTTCTTTTTTATTCTTTTCTCTCTATTCTTTAGATTGGATAGTTTCTATTGATCTGTCTTCACATTAACTAATCTTTCTCTTGTCTTCCACAATCTGCCATTACATCCATCTAGTAATTTTTTAATTTCAGATACTATACTTTTCAGTTCTAGAGTTTACACTTGTCTTTTTTTAATTGTTTCTCTTTCTCAATGAAGATTTCCTATTTGTTCATGCACTAAGAACATAGTTTTCTTTATGTTCTTGAGCATACTTACGGTAGTTTAAAACCTTTTCTGGCTTCCAGTCAAGATGGCAGATAGGTAAACACTGTATTTGCCTCCTGCTACAACCACATCAAAATAACTAAATTACAAAACAGCCATCATTGAGAATCACCTGAAATGCAGCTGAACACAAGTCCTGTAGCTAAGTATATACAGAAGAAGCCACATCAAGACTGATAGGAGAGGCCAAGACGTGTCACAGGCTGGCACGACACCTATGAGTGGCAGATAAAAATTGGGAGAAATATCTCAGCTGCAGAGGTCCTCCTGAGGAGCAAGGAATCCCAGCCCCACACTAGCAACCCCAGCCCAGGGTTCCAGTGTCAGGAAGAGAGGTCCCCATAACTTCTGGCTGTAAAAACCAGCGGGGACTGTGGCTGAGTGAGACGGAGGCTGCTGGAGTCCCAGCACATGGACTTACTTGAACTCACTCTCTCTGAGCTCCAGCACTGAGGTAGCAGCTTGATAGGTACCAGGTACATACAGGGAGGAACTAAAGTGTCTGACTTTGGGGTGAGGGCTAGAGGGGCAGCTTTCTCTCAGACAGAAGTGCTGGCAGAGGCCATTGTTCTTTTGCTGAGCTTTCCCCTGTAGGCACAGACAGGCACCATATCTGAGTCTCCATCAACCTTACTAACACCATTTGCCATGCCCTGGTAATTCCCTGAGACTCTGCTGTACCCAACTTGTGGGCCCACCCAAGCCACTCCCAGTGACTTTTCCATACAAACAGGTTGTCTTGGCTCATGCTGGGGACTTTCCTAAATTCTCTCAAATGTTCACAAACCCAAAATAAGCAGCATCTGGCCTCAGTGAACCCCATACCTCTTGCTAAGTGGCCCCAGGTCTGGCACTAGTCACATCTGAACTCACTTTGCAGCTTGGCCTCTTTTGGGTACTTCCAAGGCCAGCACAAGTAGCAGCTATCTGCAGATCACTTTGTAGGTTATGCCAGGTGGCCCCATGCAAGGTATAGGAGGCAGCTAACCTTGGGCAGCACATCTCAGGAGGCCCTAGAACCAGCACACTCAGCAGCCAGCTTCAGACCATGCCAGAGCACCATCCAACCACCTCCATTAGTGACTTAAGCAGACTTAAGGAGAGCCCTGCTAAAGTGGGTTCTCATCCATGGGGTTGGCCTCTGCACAGCAGCTCCTCCACTGTAGTCATGGCTGGTGTAGTAGCCAATGGGCCTGGATTATCAATCTTTCCCATTGATGAATGAACAGCAATTAAGACTCAACTACAACAGAACAGTGCACACAGCTCACAAGCAGGTTGCACGTGTCATGCACAGATCAGGTGACTAAGGAGGCTGAGCTCCTGGACCCTACAAGACACTTACTACATAAGGCCACTCTACCAAGACTGGGAGACGTAGCAGCTCTAATACATAGAACCAGCACACATAGAAACATAGAAACAAACACAGAGAGGGGCAGCCAAAATGGGGAGATAAAAAAAACATGTCCCAAATGAAAGAACAGGAGAAATCTCCAGAAAAAGAACTAAATGAAATGGAGGCAAACAAAACTACCAGATAGAGAACTCAAAACAGTGGTTATAAGGATGCTCAAGGTACTTAGTGAGAACTTCAACAGCATAAAAAGGACATAGAAACTATTAAAAAGAACCAGCCAAAAATGAAGAATAGAATAACGAAATGAAGAATACGCTAGAAGGAATCAATAGCAGATTGGATGAAGTAGAAGGTTGAATCAATGATTTGGAAGACAAGGTAGAAGAAAACACCCAATCAGAACAGCAAAAAGAATTAAAAAATTAGAGTCTATTTGAAGAAATAATGACTGAAAACTTCCCTAACCTGATGAAAAAGAAAGACACACAAGTCCAGGAAGTGCAGAGAGTCCCAAACAAGATGGACCCAAAGAGGCCCATGCAAGACACATCATAATTACAATGCCAAAGTTTAAAGACAAAGAGAACCCTGGCCGGCATGGCTTACTGGTTAGAGCATCAGCCTGTGAACCAAAGGGCTGCGGGTTCAGTTACTGGTCAAGGGCACATACCTGGATTGCAGGTTCATTCCCTGACCCTGATCAGGGCACACATGGGAGGCAACCAATGTGTCTCTCTCACATTGATGTTTTTCTCTCTTTTCCCCCTTCCCCCACTCTCTCTATAAAATATCAATAGAAAAATTATCCTTGGGTGAGGATTAACAACAACAAAAAGACAAAGAGAGAATCTTAAAGGCAGCAAGAGAAAAAGTTAGTTACCTACAAGGGAGCTCCCATAAGACTGTCAGATGATTTCTCAACAAACTTTGCAGGCCAGAAGAGATTGGCAAGAAATATTCAAATATTCTTGAATGTTTGAATTCTTGAGTGATGAAAAGCAAGGACCTATAGTCAGGATTGCTCTACCCAGCAAAGCTATCATTTAGAATTAAAGGACAGATAAAGAGCTTCCCAGACAAGAAAAAGCTAAAGGAGTCCATCAGCACCAAACTAGGACCCCTTTTCGATTTTTCTCTTCATTCAAGGATTTCCCTTCTCTATTTCAACTATTGTGGGTACCCCAAAAATCTGTCCTCTGGTTCTTCAAGCTAGTAAGACCTCAGGGTTTCTACTCAAGTTTTAGTTGCCTGAGTGATACCAACCAGGCAACTCTTTTTAGTTGGTTCTATTGGTAGTTCTCTCATTGTTACTCTTCACTGGCTACCACACCCTCCAGTATGGCAGACATGTAGAATCTGTGTCCAAGTGAGATGCACTGTGGGTTTGTCAGATAACCCTATAGATACTTTTATACAGTGCTGGTCTCAAGAGGTGGCTGACAGTCTCTCAGTTATCCTTTGAGACCCCTGCCAACTCTATCCCCTAATGAAACACACCCCAGCCTCTTACTGCTGCCATCTTCTGAAGCTCAACCCCTTCAATGACATTCCTAACTTCTGACTGTTCTCTTTTCATCTTGGCCATCAAAGGTAGCTTATAATTCTCCAGGAGGAAGCAGACTCTAGTTTCTTTGTTCATGAATGCCTCCACTTGTGTCTCTAGGGGACAAGTGTCAAGCACTCTCAGGCACTCTGTCACTGCTTTATTCCAGTATCCTGGAGTGAGCCAATGGGCTTCTGGGGCTCAGCATGCCTCAAATGGGGAGTAAGATGGGTCTTGTCTCTGGCAGAAAGCCTCCATCTGGCAATCTCCAGGGGTCCCCCTTACACCCCCTCATTTGGAACGAGTGGAAATAGGCCAAAGATCTCTCTACTCCTATGAAGTCCTTTCCAGGAATAGCCTTTTACATTTCTCATCTTCACTTATGCAGGCTGGAGATGGCATGGTGGCTGAACTGGTTCTGCCATCTTTTAGTAGATCCTATAAGAATATCCCTCTTTAGAATGTTGAATATTATCATCTGCTTGTTTTTGGCTCTGAGGTCTTAGCCAAATTCCAAAACAAAACTAGTGCTCCACCCACTCCCAGATACACATTCTATAAATGTTTATAAGTACCTGCTCAGGGACAGGACCTGGACTCAGGACTGGAGATGCAAAGATGAAAATGACATGTCTCTGTCCTCAAGGAGTCACCCCTTAGTTGAGCATGGGAAGACCCAGGGACCCACAAAAACTGCTTGTGCTAAGATAGGGATCCAGAGGGCCCTACCAAGAAGTAGTTGTAATACCCTCCTGGGCCAGGGGTCTGTGAGAAGGAGGAAGAATGTTTCACCAGAGAGAAGGGAGAGGGTAAACAGGGTCAGAGAGTTCTGAAACAGCTCAAGGGTTTGTTTATCACAACTTGGAATTGAGTTTGAATTTAATCATAAGGGTAGTAAGGAGAAGTTTTAAGTAAGGAAGTCCATGACCATATTTGACTTCCAGAAAGTTCTCCCTGGCAATGACATGGAGAGACGGAGCTTGGGAGTTGGAGGCCAGGAGAAGGCTGCTACAGAGGCAGAGAACTGATGAAAGATAGCCCAGGGAGCAGGAGTTAAGGGGGCGAGGGTACAGAGAAAACATCCAGGAGACAGACAGTAGGATGTGGTGGCTGATGGGAAGAGTCTAAGATGGCTTCCAGATTTCTAATTGGGTGAATGGTTGATGGTGTGGCCTGTGGAGACTTGAGAAAGAGGTGTACGGTAGCTGAGTTTACTAAGCCATGAGAGTAGATGTGGCACATCTCTTCCCAACTCTGTTCAGTGACATCAGGTTGGTAGCTTGAAATTGGCACTGATGGGAATATGTCCACCACAGAAATTGGCAAACGGAATGAATGAATCAGGGCTCCCCCCTACCCCACCCCAGGAGAGTTGGTTGTTAAACACCAGCACACCACTGAGTTTTAGGGGAAAAACGCTGGCCTCTGGATATGTGAGGTTGGAAGGGTAGTGGGACAGTTTAATAAGATAATAGAGGCTTGATAAAATGGGGAAGAATCCAGGAGAGTCTCTTCCCCAAGAGACGACAGAGAGGAGAGGCTCATGAGACGTGGGAGTGGGAACTGATCAGGAGGTGAGGAGTTGAGAGGTTTTCATATGAAGTCCTCACTTTTTTCTCTGTAGTGGTGGTGGGGTAGCTGTGTTCAGGGAAAGGGGAGGACTTCAAGGCAGAAAGAGAAGGTGTGAAATAACTGTGAAGTTGGAGAAAGGAGCAGATCAGGTCATGCAAAAGTCTAGGCTGAAGAGGTCAGGGCTGTGGCTGGAGGCCCCTGGGCTCTCCCTGCATCCAGGCCCCACACTGGAGGGCCAGGGTGTTGTGGGCAGAGTGGATGAGGTAGGCAGCAAAGGCCTGAGGGAATGAGATGACTGGCAGGAGAACAAAGGCTAAGGACATGAGTGCTGGTGGGAGTGCGGGCACAGAGCTGGGCGGATACTGGAGGTGGCACAGTCTTGGGAGATGACCGGGTCGGGCCTGTGAGGGATGCAGCCGGGGAAGCCAGCAAAGACAATTGGAGGTGAGGAAGCTGGAGGTTGCCCCTTGGACATGACTGCATTTAGGATGTATAGAAGGAGCTGTGTACCCAGTCACCTGTCCCTTCTTCTCAGAGCCAGCCTACAGCCTGGTGGTCTCTGTCTTTCAGGGACGAGATTTACTGCCAGATCTGCAAGCAGCTGTCAGAGAACTTCAAAACAAGCAGCCTGGCCCGGGGCTGGATCCTGCTCAGCCTCTGTTTGGGCTGCTTCCCGCCCTCCAAGAGATTCATGAAGGTGGGGAGGGCCCAAGGCAGGGGCTAGGTCCGGGGGTTGGTGGGGACAGGGTCCGTGGAAGGATGGGTTGGCTCTGGACCATGGAGCAGGTCCAGAAATCCTTTATGGCCCAGTTCTTCTACTGGCCAGGATGGACAGCAGTGCCCATGCTTATCTGGGCCTCAGTTTCCCTTTCTGTAAAAGAGGACACTGGGCCTGGGTTTTCCAACCCCTATTCAGGGCCTGCAGTTCACTTGGTCTCAGGCACCAGGATGGCTCTTCTGAGGAGGTGGTGAGATGGTAGATGGAATGTGTCCCAGGAGTGGGCACTGACTGGAGGTTGGCTGAAGCATCTCTCTCTAGCCTCTTGAACTAAAAATGGAGGTGGCATATGGACAGGTGCAGCGTTAGAGGTTCTAGGCTTCGCTGCTTTAATATGCCTTTTGGTTCTTATCATAAGAGTAATATGTAGGAAAGGCAGAAAGTTTAAAAGGCATCCCAACACCCAGAGGTAACTTTTGTTACTATTTTTGGCCTTTTGTGGTGTTATAATGTCATACTCATGGCCATACAGAAAACAACCTCACTTTCTCTCATGTCCCTTTGAGGACAGCAGGAAGCATGGTCTCCCAGCCATCTTCCCTGGCACTGGGGCCACTCCTGACACCAGTAAATCCTTCCGCTGCATCTCCTCACAAAGTCTCTCTATGAAATGAAAAGATTTTCAACACATTTTATCAAACATATTTTGAACATCAACTCTCCTGTATTTTTCACTTGTCTCCACAAGTTTCTTTTCGTGTTATAACTTTCCCCAAATGCCAGCTTTAACACCACTCACATATAGCTGTCCTGGAGAGTATTTAACTTGTGGATGGACATTTGGAGTCCACCTTCCAATTGTTTATCACCATAAACACCACCACTGCCGGTGTGGCTCAGCTGGCTGAGCATCGTTCTGCACACCAAGAGGTTGCCGTTCACTCTGTCAGGGCACATGCCTGGGTTGGGGGTTCCATCCCAGTCGGGGTGCATGCAGAAGCCCATCGATCAATGTTTCTCTCTCACATTGATGATTTTCTTTCTCTTTCTCTCTCCGCCTCCCTCCCTCCCTCTCTCTAAGCATGTCCTCAGTGAGGATTAAAAATATATCTATATTTGCCTTTAGGATAGGTCTGAATTACTGGGTTAAAGAGTGTGCACATTTTAATACTATGTACTATTTAAAACATTGACAAGTTGATCCTAAGAAATGTCGTCCTATTTATATTCCTTCTCATATAAGAACACACTTTGCCAACAGTGAGTATTATTATTTTAAAATTAAAAATTTTTTCCAGCTTTATTGAGATAAAACTGGTACATAAGTGTAATGTGTACAGCTGAGCGGCTTGATAGGTACATATTGCAAAGTGGTCACACAGTAGGCTGACGTCATCGCCTCAGTGAGAGTGGATACTGCGCCTCAGAACCCTCTTGGCGGTAAGCAGACGGAGGCCTCACCCGGAGTGTCTTGCTTCCTTTCCCTCCCTCACCCACCAGTACCTGCTGAGCTTCATTGGTGAAGGGCCAGCCGGCTACGGGCCCTTCTGTGCTGAGCGCCTGAGACGCACTTATGCCAATGGGGTACGCACGGAGCCCCCCACTTGGTTGGAGCTGCAGGTAGGGGCCAGCTGGAGTGGGAGATGGTCTGGGTGGGGTAGCACCAGCTCTCTTGGCTCCTCCAGCACAGATTTTAGGGTGCCTTCTTTTGTCCTACTAGCAGGAAGTGTTTCCTTGGGGCTCCTCCACCCACTTGGGGAACCTTCTGTGCCAGTGGTCCCTGTGATCACTGTCAAGGCTCAGCCTCCCTTGGCGAAGCCTGGGCTTCAAGTGCCTCCCCACTTGTCAGTCCACACCCCTTTTGGGCCCTACTACCTAACGGGGAAAATTAATCTGATAAACTACTTAGCATTCAAGCATGGGTGACTGCTAATTGCTTAAAATGTTACCCTTCCCAAGGATATTATCCACTTTATAAAGAAAGCAGTGGTCATTCCAAGGTTGTTGTACTTGGTGGCATTACTAGGTGTCACCTTGAGTTCTCAGTGTTCTCAGGAAGGGTGTTCAGACACAGGTGGGGCTGAGGGGGTGCCCCTGCATCTTGCTATACTCATGGCTCCTGGAAGGCCCTCATGCCCTGGTCCCGGGGTGCACTATACTGGGGTCACCTGCCACACCCCTCCCATTCTCGCCCTGCCACCCAAGTCTGCTTCTCCCTCATCTACCTGCTTGGCTCACGAGCTCTGGATTGCACATGAACTTGTAGCAGGCATGCTTACACCCTGTTGTGTACAGAGGAAACTGTAGTTCCCATGTATATAAAATGTTCCAGAGTCCAGGACTGGGCAACCTCCAAGAGCTCTTCTGAGCCTCTGTGATTCTCAGTCACTCAACCCCCCAGAGCTCTGTTCTCATGTTAGGGGGCCTCTGCCTGCAGGCTGTACCCCAAGGACTGCCGAGAAACGTGCAGAAGCATGCCGAGAAACTCCCCAGCAGCCAACATCTGTGGGCCAGAACTTTGGGGAGAGAAGGAGAGAGTAGGCCAGACTCTGGGACCAGGGTTCTGGAAGCTCCAGGGCAGGCAACTGAGCCCAGGGGTCTCTGGAACAGAGGGACTGAGTCTTCGTCTTTCCTCAGGCTGTCAAGTCCAAGAAACACATCCCAATCCATGTCATCTTGGTGACTGGAGAGAGCCTAACTGTCACAGTGGACTCAGCCTCAACGTCGCAGGAAGTCTGCCTGCACATTGCCCGCAAGCAAGGCCTCAGTGACCACCTGGGCTTTTCCCTCCAAGTTGCTGTGTACGACAAGGTACTGGCCAGGGTCCCATCCATCCTCTGCCTCCTGCACACTCCCAGGCAGCTCAAGCCCTTGAACAGCACCAACCTGGCCTCTGCTCTCCCTCCCAGTGGCCAAACAGATGTACACACACACTTACACACTCACACACCCTCACAGATACATACAGTCACACATGCACACACACACAGACACATGTACACACACATGCACACACTCACAGATACACACACACACACATACACACACACATACACACACCCTCTCTCTCACACATACAAACACACACACTCTCACATGCACACACACAGAGACACATGTACACACACTCACATGCACACACAGATACACATACATTTACACATACACTCACACACACACACAGATACACATACTCACACATACAGGGACACACACATACTTACACATACACACTCACACATACACATACACTCTCACACAAACACACAGAGACACATATACACATATACACACATGCACACACACTTTCACACACATACATCCATTCACAGATAAACATACACACACGGTCACTCATACTCACACACACACGCATTCACACATACACATGCATATACTTTCTCACACACAGTCACTCACAAAATGCTTCATCACCAGGTATCCTGTCCTCCTGTCCACTCACATTCTCAGCCCCATGACTCGCCTTAGCCCCAGTGTCATGCACACATCGGAGCAGCCCACCCACACACCGTCCACCAGGCGCTCACATGTCCCACCCACCCCTCATACTGGGAGCAGCACTCGCCCTTGCAGCAGATGTGGAGGGCCACACGGCCCAGCCCCACCTGACCCACATCCTCACCCACCCTGGTGCCCACAGCCTCAGCCTCACTCACGCCCACCAGCTGCTCAGTGCACCACCCCATTCACGGCGCTGTGGCATCAGCCCCTGCCTCCCTTGGGAGGGGCAGTAGGGAGGAGTGTGGGAGTGATAGACTAGCCATGCCCCCGTGTGGAGAGACCCCATGGTGTCCAGATGGGCTCCTGTCCCCTAGGAACCCGCAGCGGGTGGCCGAGCACGCCTTCACAGGCATGTGCTGAGAGTGGGCATCCCCATGGGGCCTGTACAGCAGTCCTAATCCCTGTTGCCCTGCAGTTCTGGTCCTTGGGCAGTGGGCGTGACCACGTAATGGATGCCATTGGCCAGTGTGAGCAGCTGGCCCGGGAGAGGGGTGAAAGTGAGCGCCAGTCACCCTGGCGCCTCTACTTCCGGAAAGAGTTCTTTACCCCCTGGCATGACCCCCACGAGGATGCTGTCAGCACTGAGCTCATTTACCGCCAAGTCCTCCATGGAGTCTGGTCCGGCGAGTACAGCTTCGAGAAGGTGAGGGGCCACCACTGCCGTCGGGGCCTGGGATTGACCCCCCACAGCCTTGCGGGCAGGCCTCGGGGGGGGGGGGGGGGGCTGCAGAGGCAGAGGCTCGGGACCAGGGCGCCTGTGCAGGGAACGCAGGCCCCAGGCTCCTCTGCTGGGGCTGCAGCTGCCCCTTGCCACCCGGCCTCCATGGCCTCCCCAGAGCGCGGGTTTGCTCAGGTCTCTGGGCTCCATGTAGGGCAGTCGTCAGGAAAGCCTTTCATCGGCCCCAGGTCCACTGGGCCTCCCTGATGGCAGCTGTTTGTGGGGCAGCAGGGCCTGGTGCCGAGGATGTGGCCTTGGGGTTCTAGCGCTAGTTGAAGCCCTCACTGTGCCTCTTCTGGGATTTATATATCACCTCGGAGCCTCAGCCCTCGTCTAGAAGTGCAGAGGGTGGCCTGAGCTTCCCACGGAGGCGAGGATTGAGGGGGGCGTGTGCACCTGGAGCGCCAGAGCACAGAGCGCCAGTGCAGCAGGCACAGCCCCCCTGGGCCCGAGTGAGGAGGAGGGTGCTCTCAGGACCAGAGCTGCGGAAGTCCTGGCAGCCTGCAGGGAGAGTCGGGCAGGGACAGGCCCAGGGGCAGGCAGCTGCAGGGTTTTGGTCTCAAGAGAACAGGGTGACTTGACTCCTCAGGGCCCCTGAGCAAAGAGCCTAGTCTGGGTCTCACACAGACCCCACCAGAAGCCCCTCAAGGTGGCCACTGGTCACCTGTGACAGGTGAGGACTGGGTAAGACAGGGTAGAGGCATTGCCCACATTCACCCCAGTTGTGATGTCGGGGTCCGCCCAGGCTTCCACCTCTGCGTGGTTCCCTGAGGGCTGGCAGAGGAACATGGGTATTCGGGCCCAGCAGGTACAGGGTGAGCCCACCTGCTGAGTGGGGACAGGGACAGGCTCTCCTAGAGGAGGGTCAGGACTGGTTCTGGCCTGAGGGTCAGTCATCTCTGCGGGGCTGAGACGAGCGCTGGGGCGCTCACTCGCCCTTGCCTCTGTCTGCCCTGGGCTGCACAGGAGGAGGAGCTGGTGGAGCTGCTGGCCAGGCACTGCTACGTGCAGCTCGGAGCCTCGGTGCGGAGAGAGGCCGTCCAGGAGCTGCTGCCCAGCTGCATCCCATCCAAGCTGTACAAGACCAAGCCCCCAGAGCAGTGGGCCAGTCTCGTCACTGCCGCCCATGCCAAGGTCAGCGTCCATAGAGCCGGACTTTCCTGTGGGGGTTGGGGGTCTAGTGGTAGAGGCCATGCCCATGAGCACCCCACCCACTAGGAAATAGGAACTTTAACTTACCAGTTAGCAAAGCTCAGTCTCTCTGAATTTAACCAGTCCCCTCAGTTCAGCTTCCTATCACAGGCCCATTCCACAGTCCCTCCTCTTGGGTTGGCATCTGGGGTCCGAGGGCTAACCCCACACTGGTCTCTACCGCAGTGCCTGACTGGGCCCCAGCCTTTGGCCCAAGGGCCCCTACAGCTGCTGACCTGGCCACGCCCTTGCCTCCACCTCCGCACCATCCTGCCCCATCCTGTCCCCAGGTCTTTCTGAGGCCCTCATTGGGCCTCGCATGCTCTAGACAGCAGGGAGGGCTGCCTCCCCTCCTCCCGGGCTTGGTCGCCCTGTAGCTCGTGAACACAGCCCCCTCTGGGCTCGCAGCCTCGACACCACGCCTGCACTCACCCCACCACACACACTCAAGCTCTTGAGATCCCCACACCAATGCAGGCTTCTGTTGCTCCCTGAGCTTCCACCCCAAGAAGGGACAGGGAAGACATATATCTGATTCACAGACCCTCTGCCCGTCTTCCCCTCCCACAGGGACAGCCCTCCCCAGAGCGGCCCCTCAGTCAGAACCTCCTTCCTCCGAGGGTGCTGAGCTCCGCAGCGGGCCTGAGGCCTCTCCCAGGGGCCAGGCACGGCTCGCTGCTGTGTGGGACGACAGAGGATGAAGCCCTTTCGTTATGCTCCCCCCAGCCCCCCACCTCCAAGCTCCCTGTGGCACTGTGGGCCTAGGAGGGACAGGGTGGGGAGCAGGAAATGAGAAGACAGCTCAGTGCCTGCTTGTCAGGGGCTGACGGCCTAATGGCAGGGAGATGAGTCCCAGCTGAGTGACACGGGTGGCGGGAGCCACCCAAGTTCCAAGAAGGGCGTTGCAGAGGCCCAAGCGATGCCGTCTCCATTCTGCCTCTCGGAAGGTGGCCTGAAGTGGGCCGTGGACAAGGGTCTTGTGTGCCTGTGGTTTGGGAAATGTTATTGCTCTGTCCTGCTCATAGGGAGTTTCAGTGAAAGGCTCTGACAAGTCCTGCAGTAGAAAGCCTGTTTATTCAACATTTCCCCAACAGACTTGGCCAAAGAAGCCTTGTTCCACATTCACTCACATTCCTCGTAACAGACATTTGGGGCAGCCAAGCCCCTCTCGGGTGTTAATGGTGTTCCCCAGCCTGAGGATATGTTTGCAAGAGAGACGTGGACTTTTCAGGGCTCATATGAGAGGGAGGGGAACCAGAGGCACATGAACCTAAATGATCATGAGTAAGAAGAGGCTTCGTAATTTGAGAGGGTAGAGAATTAGAAAATTTTCCCTCACCTCTTCTTTCCAAAGTGAACATAGTTTCACCGATTTTTTTCATTAAATGCTTAAAATGTATATTACCAAATAAATCAGAAAATACAAATACTAAGAGAAAAGTGAAATCATCATGAGATCATCACTCTTAATATTGTGATATATATCCTTGCAGACTACTTCATTCACATGTAGACACTGAGATATGAATATGACTAGAGAGAAATATACCTTTTAAAAGTAAAGGCCAGATCCTATGGCAGTTTTCACCCTGCTTCCCCACGGGCCGCACAGCAGGGCCATGCTTGGTGCCACACACGCATTCCCTTTGACGACTGTATGGCAGGTATTTATGGATTACGATGCACTTTTCTGATTCCTACTGATGAATGTTAAGACCGTTTCCCATTTTCACTGTTAAAACATGAGGTGAACCACTTTGTAGATATAACTTTTACACACTTGATTTATCCATCAAGGTAAATTCCTGTAAAAGGGATTTCAGAGAGCATAAACATTCTAAAATATTTGACAATATGGCATATTGCCAACCCATTTATATCCCCAACCCAGTGTGTGAATGTTACCTGACCACTTTATAAAGTAGGAATAAGAGAAATATTTTATTCAACAAATAGTAAAAAGAATGTCCAGTTATGCACACAGAGCAATGGCGAGGGGAGAGGACAGGGTGGCGGTGGGGGAAGAGTAGGCAAGGGGGAGGGAGGGGGATGGGGGACTGGAGGGGCTGAGATGGAGGCCCCTGAAAGATGCTTCCCAAATACACAGGAGACAGGCTCACGAGGACAGGGAGAGATGCACCAAGACAGGCCACATGCCCGGGACAAGGTACAGACCCACGAGGCATGTGTTGGCAAGAGCCAGCCAGAGCCACAGACATGAGCCACAGACACACAGACACGAGCCGCAGACGCAGACAGATGCACAATCTGCAGCTGCCTGGCCTCAGCTCTCTGGCACCCCGATGCTGAAGAGGAAGAAAGCCTACCTCCCTTTTTAAAACCACTCACGAAGGGTCCTTCCCCAGAGCGGATGCAATAAGGCTGCACCGGCCACAGCCTCCCTGCCCGGCCCTCACTGGGATCTGTCCCCACTGTAGGTAGAGGCTTTGAAGATGACCCAGCAATCAAGCTCCTGGGCACTGAGCGAGTGTCAGCTGGAGGGGGTGGGTAGGCCCGGGTCGAGAGAGTGAGAGATGAGTGACGATGGTGACACTGTGTCCCCGAGCAGGCACCATACACCCAGAAGCAGGCCACGCCGCTGGATGTGCAGGAGCAGGTGGTGGTCGCTGCCCGCCTGCAGTGGCCACTGCTCTTCTCCAGACTCTTCGAAGTCACCACCCTCTCTGGTAATGGCAAACGACAGGCGAGGGGTGCAGGCGGGGGCCCCCTCCCAGGGCCAGCCCAGCTTTACACCCTGTCTCCTCCTGCCAGGCCCCCGACTGCCCAAAACTCAGCTGATCTTGGCTGTTAACTGGAAGGGGCTGCACTTCCTGGACCAGAGGGAGAGGGTGCTCCTGGAACTCTCCTTCCCAGAGGTCATGAGTCTGATCACCAGCAGGTGGGTACCCCCAAGGGGCTGCCCAAGCCTCTCCTCGGAGCTCAGTCCGTGGGACTTCAGGAGTGACAGAGAGAGGGAGGCACGCTGTTCCTGGGAGCCCAGCAAGGGTGGAGGGGTGAGGACTGGCTTGTGCAGTAATGCCGGTGGTTGGATGTGGGGCCCGCCGCCTGCCATCGGCCGCACTGCCTGGCTGGGTGCTGGGCCTGGGAGTCATGCGCTGCCCTCTCAGCCGCTCTTTAAACCCACCCCCCTGGGAAGGGGCAGGTCATCCTGCAGCCTTGGGGTGTTCATCCCTCCACTCCTTCCTTCCCCCTGGTCATGGGAAGGTACAGACCCTCTGGGGGAGTGAGCAAGGGATGGGGTCTGGGACATGCCAGGTCATAGCAACTCTAGGGTGTCCTTGCAGGCCAGGCCGCCCCCATGGCTCTCCATGGCTCTCACTTCCTGAGGACACACCAAGCCTTGGGGAAGGCAAGCCTGTGCCCTGCAGAGCCCCTCAGTTAGAGCCCCCAGGGTGGCATGGCCATTAACAATGTCACCGGTGGGTGCAGGGCACCCCTGGCCACTGCTTCCTGAGGCTGACCATGTGGCACATTCCCACATGCCATGAAGTCCTCACAGCGTCACCGGGGGTTGGGCCCGTGGCCCCCAGCAAGTCATTGTGTTTCCTCATCTGTAACTCAGGAGGGTACCCCCTTGAGGCTGTTGAGGGGCTGAAGTGGGGAGAGCAGAGGAGGCCTCTGGTCACATGGATCCTCTGTCCCCTCAGGGAGGCCCCGGGTGGGCCGAGGCTGTTGCTGTCCACGCTGCACCAAGAGGAGTATGAGTTCGTGTCCCCCAGCAGTGTGGCCATTGCCGAGCTGGTGGCCGTGTTCCTGGAGGGCCTGAAGGAGAGGTCCGTGTTTGCCATGGCCCTGCAGGACCAGAAGGCCACAGGTGTGTGGCCAGATGGGGTGGGGGTGTGGTTGGTGGGAGGGCAGCTTGCTCCCATGCATGTCACAGCAGCCATATGGCACGGAGCAGGGCTCAGGGACTTGAGCAGAGAGATGGAGAGGGGACCACGAAACCCTGAGGGACAGATCTGGGTGGAGCCCTCCCTTCCACAGCATGAGGAGTTAAAGGAGGTGATCTCCAGCCCTCCAAGGCACCTAGCTGAGGACTGCACCTCCCCTGCAGAGAACAGCTGGCCATGGCCTGCACTTGGGGCACCACCCCACAGCCATCCTGTAATCCCATTTCACAGATAGGGAGCCAGAGGCTCAGAAAGGGAGAGCAGCTTGTCCAGGATCACACAGCTCAGGGGATGAGGGGTTCGGATGCTGCAGTCCTGGAAAATGGGTGGGGCTGTTGATGCAGGGAAGGGAGAGGGAGGCTCACGGGATGTGGAGGGAAGAACCGTCAGCCCTGAAACCTTGTCCCCGTCACCCAGTCTGCCCCCACCACCACACCACGGAAGAGGGACTTTACAGATGAGGGTCACATGTCACCCAGGCTGGCATGGTCACTGCCAGCCTGGGCATTCTTCCCCTTGTCCGCACGTCTCTTGCCTCACAGGCCACGGCTCCTGATCAGGCCTCTGAGCAGGTCTCCAAAGGTAGAGCCGTGGTCAGAGCTCCTGCCCCTGCCCCCCGGGCTCCGCACCTGTCCAGGTCCTTGAGGGCCCACATGCTGGGAATCCTGCCACTGCTCCCTTCAGAGTGGACTTGGGCCCCCCAGCTCTGTGTCTCAGCTTCCTCACCTCTCAACAAAGACAGCCACAAGGTGCCGGCAGGCACCTCTGCAGGGCCAGTGGTGAGTGTGGCCTTCCTGCCTGTGTGTGCACTGAAATTGCAGATGATGGCACCCTCCTGCCCTTCAAGAAGGGGGATTTGCTGATCCTGACAAAGAAGCAGGGGCCCCTAGCCTCTGAGAACTGGGTCCCTGGCCAGAACGACAGGACAGGCAAGACTGGGCTGGTGCTCACCGCCGGCCTCTACACCATCCCTACCATTGGCAAGCCCTCGGCACAGCTGCTGGTAACCTCTAATGTGGGCACGTGGGGAAGTAGCCAGGAGGCCTAGCCTGGGGTCCTAGCTCAGGGTCCTGCATCCCACCTCACAGAGAGCCACGAGGCCCACCTGGACATCGGGTCAGCTCCGCCAGCCCATCACCCCTCTGGGGTGACCGTGGAGCTGGCAGTATCTGTGCCACGTTCAGGACAGTGCTTGGTACTTAATGGGAGGCTCAATGAATAGGTATCGCTTCCATCTCTCCCACCATGGATGTGTCCTAGGGACAAACCCATCCCTTCCCCAGGCTCAGCCTCATTGAAACCATGGCCCAAGGGGTCCCAAGTGTCCCTACCCTTGAGAGCTACTCCACCCCAGTCCCTAGGCAGGACAGATAGACATTCTGATGTGCACATACTGAGTGCCAGCTGCCTGCCCCATGCCTGCAATACAAGATTGAACACAACAGGGACCCTGCCCTAAGGAGCATTTGGGCAAATGATTACTCGATGGCGAGTATAATGGGCCACCAAGGAGCAGCACTGGTTCTTATGAAAGAAATAATAGGCTGGCCTTACCCTGTCTGGAAGATGTCACTGATGGAGTGACATTTGTGCTTTGGCCTGAAGGAGGTGAGGGCCAGGCAGCAGGACCAGGTGAGAGATGCCCCTGAAGAGAGGTGCCCTGGGGAAGGAGAGCCTGGTGGGCCTGAGAAGTCCTCTTAAGAGAAAGGAGAGAGGCTCAGGGAGGTGAAGTTACTGGTCCTGGGTCACACAACAGGTGACACGAGAGGGGCAGGCCCAGGCTTATTCTGCTCTGTGGTCCTGCCCCTCCTGTCACTGAGACAAGCAAGTCAGGAGGAGTCTATGGGAAGGGCCTTGTGGGCAGTGGCTCCTGGGCACCCACAGGCCTATGCCCCCACAGAGCTTGCTGGCTATGTCACCAGAAAAGCGGAAGCTGGCAGCCCAGGCAGGACCGCCCACAGAAGCCCTATCTGAGGAGCAGGCCAAGGAGAAGCTGCACACCCTGGAGGAATTCTCCTACGAGTTTTTTAGGTGCCTGCCCCCACCACACACACACACACACACACACACACACACACACACACACACACACACACACCCGCACCAGGCCCAGCCCCAGCCTGTCAGCCCCTCTGCACTCCCTAAGGAGTGCGGGGAGGCCACAGAGGCAGGCATGCTGTCCACCTGGTCTCCCAGGCAGGGAGGCAACCCTCTGAGCCTCCCACAACCACCCTGGTGGCTGGAGGGAGTGATTCTGAGCTGAATGCTGTGGGCAAGATGGCATCCCCATGGGACTCACTTCAGACCAGGCCTCCTCCCCACTGTGCCACACAGAGGCAGGTTGGGAGGGGACAGAGGAGCGGCAGGGCAGAGAAGGCAGGAGGAGGGCCCTCACATCAGTCTGTGTCCCGACAGGGTCCCGGAGAAGGAGACCGTCAGCAGAGCCATGCTCCACCTCACCCGGGCTCGGGGCCACCTGTGGGCTCACAGCCCTGAGCCCCTGCGGCAGCCGCTGCTCAAGCGCGTCCATGCCAACACTGAGCTGCGGGATGCCGCCTGTCAGATCTTCATCGATATCCTTCCCCAGCCAGCCTGCCCCAGCTCAGCCTGATGGGGGCGGGTCTCCCAGGGCGCAGGGCAGAGGCGGCAAGGAGGCGGCATGGAGCTGTTGGGGGTCATGCGGGGCGGGGCCCGGGTCAGTGGTGACAGGCAGCCGTGCCAGCCTATTCTCCCTGACAGCCACACCCATCCTCAGGTACATGGGCGACTACCCCTCTAGGCAGGCCTGGACTTCCTTGGAACTCACCGATCAGATCTTCTCATGGGCCCTCCAGGACGTGGCTCTGCAGGACGAGGTCTACTGTCAGATCCTGAAGCAGCTGACACACAATACCAAGAGGTCTGGGGATGGTGTGGAAGTGGAGGGCGCCCATGTACAGGATGCCATGCCGGGGCTCCTCAGTGTCCTCACCCCTCTCCCAGAGGCTGTGCCCACTGTTCAGACGGGGAGGTGGCAGCTCATGGAGGCCACACAACCTGCCCAGGCACTAGCAGTAACCAAGAAATGGGCTGGCACTTGGGCTTGTCCCCCTGACTTCCTGGGGTAGTCAGAGGAAGGAGGGCAAATGGGCCTGCCTTGGGCCTTGCCTGCTGCCACCCTTGGCCTCAATAAACCTCAACATGCTCTTCCACAAAATGGGCATAATACCCATTTCCCCACTCATGCATGTGAAGGCCTGCTTGGCATTGGGTAGCTGGGCCGTGGGCCTCTTTGCCCGTGGCCGAGCAGGCCTCATGTCCCATCTCCCCAAGGTGCCTGGCTGGCCCGGTCTCTGGGATGGGTTCTTCCTGTGCTGATGGGCTCTGTCACCCCCAGGTACAGTGAGGAGCGAGGCTGGCAGCTGCTGTGGCTCTGCACTGGGCTCTTCCCTCCTGGCCAAGCGCTGCTGCCCCATGTCCAGAAGTTCATATACACAAGGAGGAACAAGCTCCTGGCCCCTGACTGCGGGCGCCACGTCCAGAGGGCCCTGAGGTGAGCCTGCCAGCTCCCATGCCCACCCCTGGAGCGTCAGCCTGGGGTAATGAGGGGCCCTGCTGGAGTTGGCTTGCAGAGGCAGGACCAGACCCCAAGCCACTGAGGAGGAAGGTGGAGCGTGAGGGTCTCAGAAGGGTCTGGGGTCAGTGGAAGCTTAGGGCAGGCTCAGTCCTAGCTGCGAGCTCCCCACCCCCACAGCTGCCTGTCCAGGGCACAGAGGGAGCTGCCTGGAGGCCACAGGGCGACCTGGATATCCCAAGGCACTTATCTTCCCGCCTCGATCAAGGGCCACCCCTGCCAGTCCATGTGCCATCCCCACCTCAGCCCTCTTACAGCTAGGCAGCTTTCCCTCGGCTCTGTCTTGGATCTCAGAGCCTGTCCCCTGGCTTGGACTTTTGTAGCTGTGAGGGAGGGTGGGCTGGCCATGCGAGCAGCGTGATAGTGGCAGCCCTGGTCGTGGAGGGGAGATGGGTGCCCTCAGAGAGGCTCTCAAAGGCCCTGCTGGAGGCCCTGCCCTGGCCCCTCCCTGTGCGCCTGCTGTTCGAGGAAAAGGAAACACCAGCCTGTCTGCTGGAGGCCCTGGCCAGCCAGGTCCCCTTCCCATGTTGGTCCCAGGCCTTCCCCCCTCCTCAGAACCTTGGGTCACCAGGAAGGTGAGCCTGAGCTGCCCTCTGCTGCCTTCTCTAGGTCACGTGCTGTGCACCCCAGGCAGGGGCAGCCCCCTGGCAGCCCTGCCCCCTGCGCCAGCAGTGGTCACTGGGGTTTTGTGTCTGGCATATAGTTGATGTAGTTAGTTGGTGGCTGGGGATGGGTGAGGATGGGGGCAGGGCGGCCTGTGCAGCATGCACTGTCCTGCTCTAGGGTGGGGCCCCGGAAGCAGCCCCCACACCAGGTGGAGGTGGAGGCCGCAGAGCAGAACGTCTCCCGCATCTGCCACAAGATCCTGCTCCCCAACGACACCAGTGAGGTATGCCCCTGCCCAGACCCGGCCTCCCCGCTCCTGACCCGCAGCATCCTTGGTTACCTGAGGAGTGGTGACCCCTGAGAAACTGTCTGCCCCCCCCATCACTAGTGCCCTACAACCCTGAACTGAGTGTTGTGCACCCTTGGGTGCTCTAGGCCAGTACAGGGAGGGGCCACCCTGGGGAGGCTGCTACTGCAGTGTGAAGTCTAGATTGTCCCAGTAGGGCAGAGGGGTGCTCCAGGCCGAAGCAGGGGACAGGGAGACCAGGGACATTGGTGTGCCTGTGGAAAGAGCCCCTCTTGGGAGCTGGAGACAGCAGAGGGGACAGGTGTGAGGTGGGAAAGCGTCCCTGGCCAAGTGGCAGCAGCAGAGAGGGCCAGAGGAGGCCTAGGGGCAATGCACCTTCCAGTCTTGAGGCTGGGGCGTCCGCACGGGAAGTTCCCAGAGTCTGGCTACTGGCTCTCAAAGCAGGTTCAAAGGCTGGGAGTCTGCGGCCCACAAGATAGCAGCTGTGTGACTAAACAACAGAGCATCTGGCCCGTTTTCTAGAAGCAGTTCCTGCCCCTCTCAGGACAGGGTGTGTCCAGCCCCTCTTAGGAAGGAGCAGCAGCAGCAGGGTCAGAGGGGTCATCTGAGCTGAGCCTTGTCTTGAGAGGCTCCTGTGCCGCCTCTCTGCCCAGATGCTGGAGGTGGGCGCCCACACCAGGGTGCGGGATGTGTGCAGCAGCATCGCTGCCAGGCTGAAGCTGGCCTCCTGGGAAGGCTGCAGCCTCTTCATCAAGATTGCGGACAAGGTACGGCTGGCAGGCAGGCCAGAAACCTGGGGGAGTGGGCAGGGGTGGCCGTCCCACCGTGCTGGCCTGACCCTCAGTGAGTGCTGAGGGGCTGTCAGGACAATCTAGTTCACCAGGCCTGCCGCCCTCAGGAGGAGTTCCCAGGAAGCCCCTTCACCCGCGCTCCTCCCTTTGTCTCTCTCCCCACCCATCCCAGGTCATCAGCCAGAAGGAGGAAGACTTCTTCTTTGACTCCTTGCGGCAGGTGTCTGACTGGGTGAAGAAAAGCAAGCCTCAGAAAGAAGGTGGGTGTCTGCAGGGCAGGGCGGGGGTTCTGGGATGGAGGAGCTAGGCAGGGACTGTCTACCTACTTGGGCCAGGGTCAGAAGGCTCCCCTGGCATCTCCTGCATGGCCCATGCTCATTCATTTACCCCGTTAGAACCCTCATGTCATGGGTATGACCAGGCCTGGGCCAGGCATGAGGACCCTGCCCTAGGAGCTCTCCCAGCTTGGGCAGGGGCAAGGTATAGGCGTGGGCCTAGAACAGATGAAAGATGCACAGGCTGTGGGGTTGGACGGGGGCCTGGCCCACACAGGGGTGTCCAGGAACATTCTTGGCATGGGTGGCTTCTACAGTGTCTTGAAGGGTGAGGACCCGCCAGGGCCAGGGAGGAGGAAGGGTGGGGTCTTCCCAGCAGAGGAGCAGACTCGGTGACGGGAGGGTGTCTAGGAGACTGTGCTGCGGGCAGGGTGCAGGGAAGCTGGCAGCAGGGCCCTGGGCCATGGGAAGGGTATGGGCACGGCCGGGGCGGGCCAGGCTGCATGCTCACTGCTGCCCCTGCCCAGGGGCCCCTGTGACACTGCCTTACCAGGTGTACTTCATGCGCAAACTGTGGCTCAGTGTGGCCCCAGGGAAGGACCTGAACGCAGACACCATACTCCATTACCACCAGGTACTTGGGAAGGCTCCCTCCAGGGGGCTTTGGGTCCAACTGCACTTCATCCCACACCTACTCAGAGAGGTGGAGGAGGAAGGCCCATGATGGTTCCCTTGCCCCAGGGGGCCTAACCTCCACTGGGAGGTCCAGGAACATCCAGAAGATTCACCAGGGGCTTCTGGAGCCCTTGAGGCCCACTGTGGTCACCAGACCTACCCCTTGAGGGTTCTGGAGCCAGGAGCAGAGGGAGAGCAGCATTTGGGGACAGTGACTGTGCCAGCACCTGCAGCACAACCCCCAGGTGGCAGGGGGAGAGGCCCTGCAGCCTGGGGAGCACTAGCCCTTGTCCTGGAGGGTCAGCTACACAGGGTGCAGTTGGCTACTACAGTCACGTCGAGATGTTAGGGGTCTCTGCCCAACTTACGGGGGCTGTTGCCCCTGCAGGAAACCCTACCCTAAGGACCTTAGCTTCTTGCTGGCTCCTAGGTGGGGGTGGGCTTCCACCCCACCACCTGCCACATGAGGTGGGGGGCAACAGCCTAATGCCCAGTGTGTCCATCACCCAGGAACTGCCCAAATACCTGCGTGGGTTCCACAAGTGTTCACGGGAGGATGCTGTCCACCTGGCAGGCCTCATCTACAAGGCCCAGTTTGACAGTGGCCAGTCCCAGCTAGCAAGCATCCCCAAGATCCTGAGGGAGCTCGTGCCCGAGAATCTCACACGCCTGATGTCCTCGGAGGAATGGAGAAAGGTCCCTGACGGGGCTGGGAGGGACCCTCAGATTGCCTGGCCTGGGCAGGCTGAGCATGTTCCTGGTGTGGAGGATGGGCCGGGGGTGTCTGTCAGGCCTCCCCATGCTGTCCACGGCGCCTCAGAGACGCATCCTCACCCCAGGGGTGGGGGACGCACTTGGTCCTAAGTGACCCCCAAGCCGGCCTCCGGCACACAGGTGCTGCTCTGGCCTGAGGCCCGCCTGTGGGCCCCGTGTGGAGGCCAGGATGGGCACTGGCTCCCACCGGGCTTCACTGGCCCTCATCGCCCACAGAGCATCCTGCTGGCCTACGACAAGCATAAGGACAAGACGGTGGAGGAAGCCAAAGTGGCCTTCCTGAAGTGGATCTGTCGGTGGCCCACCTTTGGGTCCGCCTTCTTCGAGGTGAAGGTAAGTCTCACCCCATGCCCACCTGTGCTTGCCCCAGAAGGCCCCACCCTAGCTTTGGCCCCACTGCCTGAGCTCCCCCAAACACACATCTTAGGCAAGGCTGATTGCCAGGTTTGAGGGGCATGTGGGCACGTGTGTGCCTGCATGTGCCTCAGGGAGGTGGCCAGCTGGCCTCCCAGGCTGGGCTGTCACCGCCATGCTCCTCCCCAGCAAACCTCGGAGCCCTCCTACCCAGACATCGTCCTCATCGCCATCAACCGGCATGGAGTTCTGCTCATCCACCCCAAGACCAAGGTAGGAGCAGGGCCCCACAGGGCAGGGGAGGCTGCCAGGGTCCTGAGACACTGTCCCCCCCCCACACACACACAGGTGGGGCTATGGTCACCTGCCCTCCAGCTCTCCCACAGCCCCAGGGACTCTGGAGGACCCCAGGGCAGCAGCTCAGACTCAGATCCAGGGCCCAGGCTTCACCTGGCTTCTGCCCACCACCTACTCTGCCCCCAGGAGCTGCTCACCACCTACCCTTTCACCAAGATCTCCAGCTGGAGCAGCGGCAGCACCTACTTCCACATGGTCCTGGGGAGCCTGGGCCGGGGTAACCGCTTGCTGTGTGAGACCTCCCTGGTGAGCCTCAGGCCTGAGGGCCTCCTAGAACCCCTGGTCCCTTCCCCCAGCTCAAACACACAGGACCCAGAGGCACTGGGGACAGGGTTCTCCTTCTGACCACCCCCTACGATGCCACCAAGCTATTTACTATGGTGGCACAACCACCTGTGGGCCAGGCCAGGCTGGGAGGTCTGGAGGGAGATGAGGGATAGGGGTCACCTAAGAGCATGGTGGCAAAGCCTGGCAGTGGGTCCCATGGCCCTGGACTAGTCTTCCTGCAGCAGGAGCCCTGTTTCCATTCTTTCCTCCCTACCCCATTACCCCTGAGACAAAAGCTGAGCACTCCCAGGCCCTGGCCACTATCCTCAACTGGACCCCACAGCCTCTGACCCCACCCTTTCTTTGTCCAGGGCTACAAGATGGATGACCTGCTGACCTCGTATGTGCAGCAGCTCCTGAGCACCGTGAGCAAGCAGCGGGGCATGCGGGCCCCAGCCCCAGCTCATCCTTAGCAGGGGGATCACTTGCCCATGCAGTCACCCTTCCCAATCTGGGGCCCTTGGGCCCAGGGCCTGTGCAGGCAGCCTTTCATGCTGCTCTTTCCCCAAAACACACACACTCCATATTCCTTGGCTCTCCAGGCAGGACCCCTCTCCCAGGTGCTGACCATGGGGCTTAAGGAAAGAGGCCAGGGCAGGGCCATGGGTGTCAGGCCCCTGGGTTGGTGGGTGGATGGCTGAGACAACCCCCCAAGAATGTACAATAAAGTTTCCTGGAGCAGTGGGGAGTGTGTCAGTGAGAGGGAGAGGGGAGGGCTCAGGTGGCAGGAGGTCTGGGAGGCACTGGCCAGCAAAGTTTCTCTTCCAGAAAAAGCAGAAAGCATTGTGATTTCTCCAGGGACACCCAAGTGGCAACTCCATTCTCAGAGAGTGACTGACTTGGTTTCCCCTCCTACCCCTCTCTCCCTCCCATTTCTTGGATTAGGGAGAAGCCCCTCTCTCTGCACACCTCCTCCTTCCCCTGCAGGACAATGAATGGGACACAATTGCTGCCAAAAACGCCAGACAGAGGTAGAGGCTGCAGGCTTCATGCTGAGACTTGCCTCTGCCCAGGCAGGAGGCAGAGCTGGGTGCAGGGCCTTAAAGGCCTGCCTCACCTCGCACTGGCAGCCCACTCCCTCTACCATGCCATCCTTCCTGGACGGAGGGTTCTGGCTGCCTTGTCTTCAGCCCTGGTGGGAGCCTGGCCCTGGGAACAGGCTGTCTGTCATCTGCTGCTGTAAGTGTTCACAGCCTGCAGCACTGTGTCCAAGGGGCCACTGCCCACCTCCTCACCCTGCGACCATACACCATGCAGGCCAGCCAAATAGTTGTGTAAATAAGCCTTTATTCATTGTGCAAGTGTGAATCACATCAGGTCCTGTGCTGGCCAAGGAGGAAGTACCCTCCCTGGAGAGTAGGAACCGCCATTCCCCTGGCCCCACCACCATCTGGCCCTGGCTGCACCCAAAAGCTTAATGTGTGCCTTGGAGGTAGGGGTGCAGCTAGAGAGACTGCAGTGACCAGAGAGGAGCATTGGGGAACCACAGTGGCCCAGGCCTGGGATGGTGTGGCCAAGGCCAGATTTCAGGAAGGAAGCCTCCTGAGGGTGGGGGAAGGGGGGCCCTAGTCCCTCCTGCTGATTGGTGGGGTTGGGGCACAGGGATCCTACTTGGTTGAGTGAGTGCGTGGCTGAGGGAGGGAAGGGTGGTTCCCCAGAGGCCCCCTTTCGTGTGGCCCTGGTCCTGGGGCTGAGGCAGCTGGCTGCCTGCTGTGTGGGGCCACATGTGTGCACAGAGGGGCCACTCTGAGCAAAGGTTGGCCAAGCCCCCACAGAAGAATGTGAGCTGTCAGGCCCCCTCTGGGGACAGAACAGGTCTGCCAGGCAGGGCTGGGAGCAGTGCCCACTCCAGAGCCAGGTGACTCCAGGCCCCAGTTTCCTCCTGTCCCTTGAAGACTTCAGGCTAAAGCTGGTGAGCACAGGCCTGTCACAGGCTCACCAGGCTCCAGGGCCCCACTTCTGCCCCATGCTGCAGAAGAGGGAGAGGAACCCATAGCAAGGGAAAGAAGAGCCCTGGGGAGAAGGCAAGAGAAGGGAGCAGAGGAAAAAGGAGGGAGTGCTGACCCGAGAGAAGGGGGCAGATGAAGGGAGGTGAGGTGAGCAGGGAGGTGGCAGCAGCCGGGCAGCAGGAAGGAGCGAAGGGAGGACAGGAGGGGGCCTCTCAGGTGGCAGTGAGGCCCACAGACTTGGGGTGGGCCTTGCGGGTGGCCAGCTCCGTCAGCTTCTTCAGCCGCTTCTTCAGCTCCAGTGGGAAGTTCTCGTAGCATCTCTTACACACGGGCTTCATGTCGAACTCCACAAACTTGTTCCTGGGAAGGAAGTGCAGCAGTCGGGAGAGCCCCATGCCCAGCAACTCGGAGCCTGGTTTCCCCTGACCCCCCAGAGCAGCACCTGCTCTCCACCCCCAGCCCCCAGCCCCCCCACCAGTCTGCCCCAGCCAGCAGGCCAGTCCCCAGGGTAAGCTTCTGGCCAGAGGTCACAGTGGGCGGGGAGATAGGCCTTCAGGCCTCCATTCCCTTCTAAGGGCTTCTCTCAGATTCGGACACTTTGGAACACACCCAGCTTCCTGCTGCCCTCAGCCACCTGGGCTCCACCTCACCTACAGCTCTGGCCACCCTGCACCGCCCCCCCCCCATGGCTTCCTGGGTGAACCAGTGGCCTGACTCCTTTGCCTCTGAATTTGCTGTTTCCTGGGCTAGGACACCCTTCCCTCCCCAGAACCCAATGTCCTTGTGGGTGGGTGTTACTCCTCTCACTGTGCCCTGGAGGGTCCCTGGACCTGCTTCCATGGGGCTGGAGCTGCCCCTTGCCCCCACTGCGCCCCAGGGCCTGACAACAGCAGGTGTCCAAGGAGGCCTGATGAAAGTCAGGGTCCATAGAGCCCATACTCCACCAGGAGGAGACGCTGTGTAGGCCCCTCTCCGCCCACCGCAGGCGCCCCTGGGAGGCTGGCAGGACTTACTTCAGGGTGAGCTTGCTGTTGCAGGTGGAGCAGGAGAAGCAGTTCACACACCAGGCCTTGTTGAGGGCTGACACTACTGTGAGGGCAGAGGAGTAGGGCTTAGCACGCCTCCCACAGGCCCCCTTAGCTCCTCCTGCAGGCCCAGCTACGCAAAGTGAGGGCCAGCTGGGCCCACAGCTGCAGACCCACAGCCCAGAGGGACAGCAGGGAAGAGGGGCGGGGGAAGGGGGGACCCAAGGACAGAAGTGCCTTACCGTCGCCCTCGATCACATGGCTGCAGTTGTAGCAGACGTCCCCAAAGAGCTGTGGACAAGCAGTTGCACAGGCAGTGGTGCCCCGGCCCAGGGCCAAGGGAGTATGGCCCCCCGCCCACCTGGGCCTCAGGATCCACCTGGGCCTTCTGGGCCCTTCTGCCAGGGCACAGCCTTAGACATGAGGTGAGGCACCCCGGCCCATCAGAGTTGCTCCCTGGGAAGGACAGGTTGAGGCACTGTTCCCCAAAATGCCCCTTTGCTCCTCCTGGTATCCTGAGGGGTGTGGCCAAGGCAGTAACCCGTCTTCCACCCCAGAGCAGGTGGGGGCCTTGCCAGGCACGGCAGGAGCAGGGTGATGGCCTACATCAGTCCCGTGAACCCCGAGCGCCACACTGTCTTCTTGTTCGGTCCCTACAAGAGGCCTGGGCCATGGAGCTCACTTCTCAAATGAGGACATGAGGCAGAGCGGGCTGCCCAGGTCTAGACCCTGCACTGGGAGCCTCGGCACCACAACGGGTGCCTGAAGGGCTGCCCCACATGCTCTCCTGCTCTGACTTCCCGCTGCTCACACAGCAGACTTCCCAGCACTCTTCCTGTGGCCTCCCCGTGGCCCCTCAGCCCCCAACAAGGCACATGGCCTCCCTTTCAAATCTGCATCCCTGCGGACCCTGCCAGCCTGCCCCGCCCCGCCTCACCTGGCTGTAGTGGGTCTCGCAGTAGGCCAGGCCCTTCTTCTCATAGTGCCTGTGCCCCAGGAACGGCTTCTCACACTTGGCACAGACGAAATGCTGGGAGGAGAGGGCGTGGGTGGGCAGCTTAGGCCGGAGCAGTGACCCCGGGACAGGAAGCAAAGGCCAGCGGGCGGCGTGCCTTGCTGGGCTCACAGGGACTGCCCCCGGGTCAGGAGACCCTCCTTCCCAAACACCCAGTGGGTGACCCTGCACATCCCCGTCTCCTCTGGGCGTGCTCCACCCCGAACACCGTGACCCGACTCAGGTGCTGGTGAGGTGCCTGCTGTGTAGCGGCCGTCCCGGGTGAGCTGCTCTGTTGTTTGCCTGGTGCCTTCTTGGAAGGCGGCATGTGTCTGTGTCCCATGGACGCTCCCCTAGAGGCCCCGGGGTCACTGAGCAGCATCTTCCAGTACAGTGACAATTATTCAGCCGCCCCGAGTGCTGGGGGCCAGGTGTGCATTCTGAAGATGCCACTCAAGGCAGAGCTCCTGGGACAAGAGCCGGCCAGGGCCTGTGTCCAGGCAGTGTCCCCCCATCAGAGTGCACAGTGCAGGGCAGTGCTCGGGGTAACCCGGGTGATGTACCCGAGGCGCTCACCAACAGGTCGACCCAGCTTCTGGGTCTCCATGGGTTGCAGACACAGCCAGTTCTGTCAACCACAATCCCACAGCCCCTACGATTTTCTCATGACTCTGGAATCCTCTAGAAGGCCAGCCAGGGGAGGAAGGGGAGTGTCTCCTAGTTAATACAGATGAGCTGGTGCCAGATCAGGGGCGAGGAGGGAAAGCACCCAAGAGAAAGGTGCCTGCTGGGAGCCAGCCACGTAGCCGGGATGGGAGTGTGGAGGGGATGCCAGGCCAGAATCCCACTGTGACCGCAAGCCAGGGACCCCTTCCTCTTAGGGCACCATGCTCACCTCCACGTGCCACTGCTTGCCCAGGGCATTGACCACACGGCCCTCGATGGGCCGGCGGCAGGCTCCACAGATGGGCACACCCATCTTGTCATGGCATGGCAGGCAGTAGAGTTCCCCCTTCAGCTCTCGGGCCTCAGCAGTCAGCTCCTTCCTAAAAGACAATGTGGAGCCCCCAGAGGACACCCCTGCCCTTCTTCAGGGCCCACTGACAGGGGCCACAGCACCCCTCCAGCCCCAGGGAGCAGCCTCCCGAGGGAGCAGAGCCCCCCTCTGTTCCAGCAGAGCACCCTGGGAGATGGCTCTTTGATCTCTGGTCTCTTTGAGGGCTTCCTGTACCCCAGACAGGCCCCGGGCAGGATTCCTGCACAGTACTTGCAGGAGGCAGCCTGCGACAGTCCTGTTAAGTCCTCTGAGAAGCATGTCTGTTCTCTAGGCCCCTCCATACCAGACTGGGGAGCTGGGGCAGGCAGGAGGGAATGGCTCTGCAGCCTCTCTTCCCTCTCTCCTCCACTCTACACCACCAGCAGCAAACCTCCTCCTCACCCTCGCCCACCCTCCCTGCCTCTGATTCCTTCCTGTCAGCTCCATCCAGGGGCCCAGCCCTCCCTCACCCCCTGCCATTCTGGGCCATATGCTCTGTCCTCCCTGAACAGAGCCCTGGAGAAGGGCTTCCTGCAGGGTTGCATCCCAGGCCCCTTTACCTTCTCCAGCACCCCTCTCCTGCCCCATCACTGCTGAGGGTGGGGTATCACCCTGCTCTCCACCAGCCCAGCCCCAGTACCTGCAGTGGGTGCAGCTGAAGTGGTCTGGGTGGTACGTGTCACTCCTAAACATGAGAGGCTGCTCCTCAATGACCAGGTGGCACCGCTGACAGATGTACTTGCCCAAGCCCTTGGCCTTCTCACGGTTGTGGCAGGGCCGGCACAGGTGTCTATGGGAAGCAGGTGGGTATTGGGCAAATTGCCCACTCCTCCCCTTCCTGTCAGACAGCAGGGCCACCTCCCAGCAGAAGAGATCCTTGAAGTGCCCACATCTTAACAAATTCATGTGAGCCTCAAGGGGCTCAGCCAGGGACCCACGGAGCACACCAGCCAGTCCTGCCATCAGGTGGGCACAGGAGAGGGACTGAAGAGACACGGCAGAGGGTGCTGCTCACTGTGCCACCATGGCATAGCACCACGCAGTGCTCCCCCACGTTTCCTGAGCCCAGGACATTGTGTGTGATAGAGCAGACATTTCACTGACTTTTGCTAAAAATTAGTTTTATTTTTCAAATGTCTTTTAACACGCATGAGTGGTCATATAGTCACTGTTAGCCTTATACCCGCCATGCCCAGCAGAGCGGCCCAGGAGGGCAGGTCTGCTGGCCGCACAGCCCTTTCTCCGGGGTCTGCCATAGAGCCATCACAGGCTCGTTCTGTCTTCAAAGACTGGCACAGCCAAGCCAGACGTGCCACCACACCCAGGAAAAGCCGCCACAGGCTGCTCTGTGAAGACCTCAGTGGTTTCCAACGCTGCTCCCTGCGTGGGCAGCAGCTGTGGTCTCTGCTGAGGGAAGTCAGCGTGGTTTCTGGTTCCCTGGGCCACACAGGTGGCAGGAACTTAGACTCCGGGTCCCCAGGCAAAGACGTCCGAAGGCCCCAGCACATCCCTCCTGCCCCCACCTGGTCCAGATGCATCTGCCCCCACTTCCAGGCTCCCAATCCATAAGGAGCTTCTCCACCCTCGCCCGACCCCAGGGTTGGCCCCTTATGGGCAGGGCAGGGAGCCCGCTGAGGAAGACTCTCAGGCAAGGTGTGGTAGGCAGATTCTGGATGGCAGGCAGCCAACTCGGGGTCCATAACCACAGCTGGGCCTGGGCTCCCCGCTGCGTGACACTGCTTGCTGCTTCCCCTGTCTCTGTCTTCCCAGTGGGTGTGAGGGGCAAGAGGCTCAGGTGAGTGCCCAGTAGCCACTTGCTAAGCTGCTCATGGCTCCTAGCTGTGCTTGCCACACAGGGCAGCAACTCCAGATGAGTCTGCTGACCCCTGAGTGACCAAAAGATAGTGAAACAGAGGAAGGGAGGGTGGGCATCATCTCCCCATGACAGCACGGCTAAACCGAGACTGGGAGCTTCTCTCTCGGCCAGGGACCCCTGGCTCTCTCTACCTGTCCACGGGCCACAGATGTGGCTGCAGCCTGAAGCTCTGCAACTAAGGCTTTACCCCTTTCAGTGCCCAGATCCTTGAAGCCCAATGGGCTTTCCTCATCCCACTTTTACCCAGACATCCTGTGCCCCAGCCCTGCTGCAGGACCACCTGCCACAGCAGACCTGGGTTAAGCCACTCTCTCAGACACCCACTGTGGCCAGCCCTGTCCACATCACACGCAGTGCCTGTTTATGTCTCTGTCACAGACACAGCATTTACTGATGACTCCTTTTATCACTAGAACAACATTCAACCCATATGGAATAATTTTTGCAATCACCCCAACCACAGAAATGCCCTGCTCAGGGCAGCCAGTCGGGCACCCTTCTTTCGAACCAGTGTGAACCAGCTCTTCCAGTCCCCATTCCCAGGGCACAGCAGGAGGGGACGAGCCTGGGCCCCACACCTGCACATCCACCCACCCCCAGGCAGGGCACAATTAAGGAGCCCAGCTCTCGTAAGGGAGCCCCAGATGGGCATGTGTTTTTGACAGGCCTGACCCCTGCACCAGATCCGAAGGCCACCTGCAGAATATTTTTCCAGGTAGACTGAAGATGGAACCTAAGAATTCTAGCATCAAGGTGCAACAGAAAAACAGAAAAGCACAAAACACACACAAAGCAGAAGTTTTGGAGTCACACATGCTGGGTTCAAATCCTGGCTCTACCACTTCCCAGAGGTTTGCAGCTGGCAAGTTACTGCACTTCGCTAAGCCTCAGGCCCTGGTCAGTGAAGGAGCAGTTATCCTGACTGCACACGTCTGCGCCACCAACAAGCTTAAGACAGTACATGTGGTAGCTACTTTACATAGATAGCTACATACATATTTCACGTTTTAACTAAAATATTTAAAAGTCTTTTGAAATTAAAAATGGTGATTTGGTTCCCTGTGTTACTGGGTGTATCATTTTTGGAAAGAGCAGTCTCAGGAGCAGCCACTGCTCACCTGCAAACGTCCCCAGTCTTAACCCTCCCAGGATGAGTCTTGAGGGCCAGTGATCAGTGGGAAGCCTCCCATCCACAAGAGGAGCCCACACACTGAGGGCCAGGCCTCCCCGCACAGACAGCGCCCCATTATAAGGCTGCCTGCAGCTGGGCCCCGCTCAAGATAAGGCCATGGTTGATTCTGCACACCCGGATGGAGCCTAATTATACAGAGCAGAACACAAGGACCCCACATCAAGTGTCCTGAAAAGATCCCCCCTCATTCACCCAAACAAGATTCTTCAGCCTCCCACCCTCCCCATTCACAGGACCCCTCCACTGTCTCCCATGCGGGCTTGGGAGCCCAAGCCCATTGCCATGGCAGCCAGACCCCCCGCCCCCCCACAGTAGGAAATTGTCCCTTCTGAAATGTCTTGCTGTGTGTGTCATTCTCAGCCAGTCCCCCCACCCATCCCACAACAACTCTTCAGCTTCGAAGTCAGTCACACACTCAGCCTCTGTGCTGCGAGGGCCTCACAGGCTGGGACACACTGGAATATTCACAGCCCAGTGGCAGCAGAGGCAGTCCTAGGAGTGGCCCAGCACACAAGGGACCCTTCGGGAATGAAGCAGCCTTTCAGAGCCAGAGGGGCTGTAGCCTCCCCCTCTCCTTAAATAGCCTGCCTTCCACTGCAGCTGCAAGGAGCTTGCCACCTCGGTCTTCCCGCCCTCCACCTGCACCGGCCTCGAGAGGTAAGGGCCAGGGCGGGGCAGGCAGGGTGCTCAGGGACCAAGCAGAGGAGGCTTTACGCAGGGCAGGGGTGGAGTGTGCCTGGCCCCGAGATGCATCTCTGTGACCCTGATAGGAAGACAGCAGGGTCTGAATCAGAGCAGCCCACAGGACAGGGTCCCTGTCCTATGTGATGGGCTCAGACAGTGCTCGCCTCAGACCCACAGCTGCAGCGAGCCAGCACCAGCCTCCTCACCACAGGGCTGCCGCACAGCGTGAGCCAGATGACGGGCGCGGGGAGCGGTGCTAGGCTGCCCATCTGCCCCAGGACACCACTGAGGCCGCCTACTACGGCCACATCCACCCAGTTGCTCACTTACCCACAGCCGTGCCGCCCTGCCGGCACTGCCCAGGCTGCACTCCAAGCACCCTCAGCCTCCCCCTTTGGGCAGAGTGAGCCGGTGCAGAGCAGTACAGGCCAGGCTCATGTTTCAGTGGAATGCACGGAGTGAAATGGGCCGGTTTCAGACCATCCTGCACAAATCAGTATCAAACTCCTAAAATGGAGAGGGACAGAAAAACTGAAACCAGAAACGGGCCTGAAAGCACTTTGAAATCAAGTCTCTATCTAGAGAGCGTGCTGCATGCAGCCCTCAGCAGGAGTGGGAGGCCGAGGGCAGGGGCCCGGGGGCAGAAAGCCAGGTGCCATAGGCCCACCCAGGGCCGGGCCGGGCCGTGCAACCTGTGGGGTCATGCAGGGCTCCACACTCGGATTAGCTCTGCTATCACTATCTTAAAAGTCCTACTTTTTTTAAAAAAATATATTTTTATTAATTTGAGAGAGAGAGGGAGAGGCAGAAACACTGATGAGAGACATTGATCAGCTGCCTCCTGCAGGCCCCCTACTGGGGATCGAGCCCACAACCCCAGCATGTGCTGATCCGGGAATTGAACCAGTGACCTCTTGGTTCATGGGCTGATGCTCAACCACTGAGCCACTCTGGCTGGGCAAACTCCTACTTTTTGAACAAGGGTCCTGCATTTTCATTTTGGGTTGGGCCCCCCCAAATTTTGTCACTGGTTCTGGGGCCAGGCTCCAAGCAGGAGGCACTGAGCCAGGGAGACAGCCTGAGTGCAAGTTCTGAGACCCAGCCACACTCCAAACTCTGGCAACAAGGGCCTGTCCATCCCTTCCCCACAAGTAAGGCCATGTCCTGGGATGTGCTGGGTGTCCCTGCTGAGTCTGACTTCCAACTCCTAGGCCACTACCCCTGGCCAGGTGACCTTGGGCAAGTTCGCTGATTCAGAGCTTTGATTTCCTCATCTGCAAAATGGGGTCATTGATGCCTGCCTCTCAGGACTCGTATGAGCAAGCACAGGCACACCACCTGTGCCAGGCAGAACAGCCTGCACGTAGGGCCAGGTGACCACTGCAAGTGGAGAAGCTCCAGGCATGGGGGGGGGGTGCCCAGCTCTACCCGTCTGCTGCCCCTTCTTCATCCCTGGCTTCCAACAGGGCCCCTCACTCCTTGGCTGCAGCCCCTCTCCCAGCCTCCAGGCCTTCCCTCTCAGGTCACGCACATGAGGAAACAGCAGGAAAACCATCTCTGAATTTCAGGTATCCCAAAATGCTCTGGGGCCAGAGGAGATAATTTGGGGAGGGGAACATCCCCGGATCCCTTTAAAAATTAAAAAATGTGCTATAATTAGATATTCACAGCCCTCCCCCTTTACTTGAGGCCATCAACTGGCCAGCCTCGCTCTGCCACTTACTCACATTGCCCCTGGCTCCCACCACTCAGCCAGTGGGCCCTCACCTCTCCACATGGGGCAGGAGCACCATTAGAAAAGCCAGGCTGACAGCCAGCACACCAGGATCTGGACCACCTTCCCTGCTCCCTCTATAGCAGGAGGTCATGCCAGGCCCTCCCCACACACCTGTTTCTTCATTCGTGCCTAAGGGTGTCACCCAGCTCCCTCCCCCTCAAGGGGCTGCTGCGCTAACAGAGCCCATCACCATGCCCCTGAAGCACGGCTACTCTTCATGCCAGCCCGTCAGACGTATTACCACAGTCATTAAAAGGACAGGAAACAGGCTGGGAGAAACCTGTGGAGGACATGCTCCGGGTGCCCCTGCTCAGCACAGAGCCAGGCTCAGCCACAAGAACCACCCTGCCACCCGTCACCCTGCCCAGCTGCAGCCTGGGCTTTTCCCCCCGCTGCTGGAATGCTGCTTCTCTCCCGTGAACAGCCCCTCCTGCCCCTCAGCAGTCCAGACACACAGGCCAGGAGACCAGCTTCCAGGGGAGCCCAGAAGCTGCGCTGCAGGTGAGAGTCCCCCAGGCTGAGGCCTGTTAGCAACCAACCCCAGGGAATGAGCAGCAGGGCCGATGCCTCCCTGATTCCAGCTCGATGTGAGGGGTCCCTGTCTCTTGCCCTCTCCAGCCTGCACCTCCCACCCCCAGGCCTGGTGAAACAGTCAGTGTGCTTGGGATCTACCCTCTTCTCTTTGGATCTCTTGAGTAGACCAAAATCAAAACAGGTGCATGTTACCCTGTCTGTTGGGAGAGAGAGACCCATCCAGAGCTAGGTTCACCATTTGTAAACGGCTGTTGCCCAGGCTGGCAGGGCTCTGAGCTGGCCTCTCTGGTGTGGGGAACGCAGGCAAGTAAACCTGGCAAACATCAACCTGGCCCCAACGTCTCTGGGGTTGCGGATCTAGAAAGCCCTGGCCGTTCTCTTCTGTGGCTGACATGGTCCTCTCCCCTGGGAAAGAACCTGCTCCAATTGCTAAACTCCTCTGTGTGATAACAGACCCTGCTGCCCGAGGCCTGAGTTCAGGGCTTTCTTCACCCATTAGGACGTCCGAAACAGAGTTAGTTGCTGAGTCCAAAAAGCAGGACAGACCCGGGGACCCATGCCTACGTGGCCTTCAGGTGCCAGTGGACAGAGCAGGAGTCTGGCCTCCTGGGACACTGCCCCTCACTGCATTTCTGGCAGCCTCCTCTGTGGCAGGAGCAGGGGAGCTGCAGTCAGGAACTGGCAGGAGAGAAGGCAAAGCGGCAGTCCTCAGCCTGCCACTGAGGGAAGTGCCTGTCAGGGAGGGTCCAGGGACTGGGTGAGCAGGATTTACCTGGCACAGCCAAAGCTAGAGAGGAGCTGGCAGGGCTCTGCATTCGAGGCTCTTGGGACTAGGTAACCCACCTCCTGCCCATCAGGAATGGGGCTCAGGGGCCCCACGTGCCAACCCTGCCACTGAGAGAATATACCTGAGGACCAGGACAGAAAATATGGAACCCCTCTCTCCATCCCCCCCACCCTGGTCTCAGGCAGACAGGGCTCACTCCCCTCTCCCCCCAGTGCTGACCCTGTGCCCTGGGTCTGACGCAGACTCAGCCCCGCACAGCCTTGGGGAGAAGTCCGCCCAGGGGCCACAGGAAGGCTCCTGGCCCGGGTTCTGTTTGTTCTTCTTGGTGAAGTTCAGAAAGCCTGTGACACAGATGGACACAGGAGGTGGCCCCATTGTCCCCTAAGCAATGCCAAGCATGGAACAGCAGGTCCTGGGGCGAGGAACAGGCAGGCTCTGGAGGGCTCTCTTTGGGGTTCCCCAGAAAGCGGTGCTCTACTGGGACCTGTCCACTGTTCCTTCCAGGCTCATCCCAGGCTCTGCCCCCAGCTGAAGCATGAACGGCCTCGAGGCCGCCTCCCCAGGTCTGATGGCCAACCTTTCCCCGGCGGCTGCAGATCAGTGTGGCCAGGAGACGTGGCTGGAGAACGTCCTCTTTGCCTCCTTCTACCTCCTGAACTTCCTCCTGGCTTTCGTCGGCAATGCCCTGGCCCTGTGGCTTTTCATCCGGGACCACAGGTCAGGCACCCCGGCCAATGTGTTCCTGATGCACCTGGCCATGGCCGACCTGTCCTGCGTGCTGGTCCTGCCCACACGCCTCGTCTACCACTTCTCGGGGAGCCACTGGCCTTTTGGGGAAATCCCGTGCCGCCTCACGGGCTTCCTCTTTTACCTCAACATGTACGCCAGCATCTACTTCCTCACCTGCATCAGCGCCGACCGCTTCCTGGCTGTCGTGTACCCCGTCAAGTCCCTCAGGCTCCGCAGGCCCCTCTACGCACACCTGGCCTGCGCCTTCCTCTGGGTGGTGGTGGCCGTGGCCATGGCCCCACTGCTGGTGAGCCCACAAACCGTGCAGACCAACCACACGGTCATCTGCCTACAGCTGTACCGGGAGAAGGCCTCCCCGCATGCGCCGGTGTCCCTGGCTGTGGCCTTCACCTTCCCGTTTGTCACCACAGTTACCTGCTACCTGCTGATCATCCACAGCCTGCGGCGAGGCCCCCGCATGGAGCAGCGCCTCAAGAGCAAAGCGGTCCGCACCATCGCCCTGGTGCTCACCATCTTCCTGGTCTGCTTCGTGCCCTACCACGCCCACCGCTTCTTCTACCTGCTGCGCTCCCGGGGCCCGGCCTCCTGCGCGGCCCGGCGCGCCCTGGCGCTGGGGAACCGCGTCACCTCCTGCCTCACCAGCCTCAACGGGGCGCTCGATCCCATCATGTACTTTTTTGTGGCCGAGAAGTTCCGCAACACCCTGTGCGGCCTGCTCCGCTGCAAACAGCTCTCGGGCCCGCCGCCCAGCCTCGAGGGGAAAACCAATGACAGCTCGCTGAGCGCCAGGTCAGAGCTGTGAGCCCGACCCGCCTCTGCACTCTCAGGACAGCTCCCCCAGGGTGCTGAGGCTTCTCCCAGGCTCACGGAGAAGCCCACCTCTGCCCAGCCGCGCACTGAGAAAAGCAAGGAATCTCAGCCGGTCACCGCCGCTCCCTCCCAGGTCAGAGGTCAGAGCTCCTCCTCTCGCCCAGCGCCCAGTCCCAGTTCTGTCTTACTCAACCTACAAATCCCTAAGAAGGGAGACCTGTCTGCAGACCTGTGCTGGCCCAGCTCACTCACCGCTACTAGATACTTAGCGACTTCACCCGCAGTGAGAGGGGCAGGGAGCGGAGAAGGAACTCCTGAACAAGGAGTCTCTTTCCTCCCTGAGGCTGCCTGTCAGCTCCAGCCTCCTCTCACTGAAGAACCACTCGGCACCAAGCTCTCCCCCCCCCCCCAGAACCCAGAGAGGGGACGGGCTCTCCTGACGGTAGGAGGCGTGTCTAAATATTTCCTATCACATGCAAGGTACTTTGAGTTCCCTTGGGGCACCTTTGCCAGATGACCCGAGTTTAGGAGACACAAACTATAAATTATGGTTGAACACTGTAAGTACATTTCAGGCCAGTCGCCAGGCGACATCCAGCAGACACAGCCTGTGGGGCACATCACTTCTTGGTCCCTCCTGTATAAACCCATAGAGGCCTGCCTGTGGCCTGACAATCCCCAGAGCTTCTCAGCAGCTGCCCGTCGGAATCCTGGTCGCACACAGTACGAGCGGACAGCCCGGCTGTGTCACTGCCTGAGAACACTGTGGGCAGGGAACCGGGTCCTGGCATGCGATCCCCCTCAGACCCGCAGGGGTATCCGCAGCCCTGCTTGCTCTCAAGAGGCCTCTCCAGCCTGGACTGGCCAAGCACTGAGCTGTTCACTCCGTAATGTGACAGGTGTTGCCCTAGCAGTTCCTTTTTTGTACTTTATTATGCTGATTATAAACATAACTGTACTTGAAGACTCTGAAGGTGATTGTGTTTGGTTAACATAACACTCTTCCCAGAACGTCTCCCTTCAATCCAAGAACGGCAAAGTGGAGGCGAAGGCAGCAGAGTTGGGCAGCCCGAGCTCTTGACTGAGTTTCACATCCCACAGCAGGCCCACTCCACACAGGCCCCAGGGTTCAAGCAGGGCCCTGCCCCCATTCGGTACAGCAAAGCTGCTTTACTTCTGTGTCCAGTCGTAAATTTCCTGAGCACTTCTAGCCTATTCTGAATTTTCCCAACCACGCAATGGGACTGGTGCAGTATGAGCTGCGGCTACAGACAGGGACAGGACTTGGTCCGGCATATACCTGGCAGGGGACCCTGCCCACTGATCAGCACAGGACCCCCAAGGCACTGCCTCCCCCCCCCTCAGGCTCTCATTTGAACTCAGGCTCCTGCTGAGTGACACCCAAGTAGACACAGGGCAGCATGGGGCAGGCAAAGAGACGTCAGGAAGGAGCAAAGGGTGCTAGGTCAGAGAACAGAGATGGTAACAGGTGCCCAGATAGGAGAGGGTATAGGAATCGGCAGGTAGCTGGGTGTGGATCAGGCGGTAGGCGGTGTTTTTCCCAAGACTTGGTGGTCAGTGCAGGAGAAGCTGAGTCTGCTGGGACCCCCTGCACTGGGGACACCTGGTGGACACTCACCAGTGGAGATGTCACGTGGGCAGCTGAGTGTCCCACAGGAGAGGTCTGGGGTAGGGGTGTACATCTGAATTGTTCAACACAATTGGAGTGCAGGTGCACAGGGCTCCAGAGGTGCAGAGACATGGCCAGGCTGCAGGGAGCACTGATGCTGGGCAGCAAGGGTGCCCCCAGACCCTGTCCCCTTGGGGAGGTGGGAGGTCATCACCCTGGAGCAGGGGCGGGGGGAGTGGAGACAGTGGTAGGAGGAGGGGTGAAGTGAAAAGGCAACACTTCTCCAAAGAAGTGCCTCTCAGGCTGTTAAGAGACCTAACCCTGAGCACCAATGAGACTGATGGCCCTGAAGTTAGGAATGGATTGGGGACGCCTGGCGGAGTGCTTTATCTCCAGGAGCATCCAGCCAGGGGTACAGGTGGAAGCAGACGGCTCGTGTCAGGAGGCGTGACCTGACTCAAAGCTCCTTATCCATCCTCTGAGCCTAATGGCTCCCACTCTGGCCACCTCCCTCCCTGCCCATCTCACCTGGGCAGGCCCATCTCACCTGCCAGCATTCCTCACGAAGCCCAGGTCAGCCAGCTCCACATCACACAGTTCACAGCAGAAGCACCCTGGGTGCCAGTTGTTGTTCATGGCCTTGATGACGCGGCCAATGATGAACTCGCCTAAAAGAGAGAGGTCCCGGCTTGCCAGGGCAGGGCACAGCCCCTCGCCCTCCTCAGCCCTGCCCCAAGCCCTGTCGGCACTGGCCTCTTCCTGGTCTTAGGGCCCCACCCCCAGAGCTTGGGAAGGTGATGCCTGCAGGGGTGCCAAGGCTGGTGCTCAGAGAGACAGGGCCTGGGCAGTCGGGGGAGCATGGGACCCTGCTGCCTGCCCCTGGGCCCCACAGGGGCACACGCCGTCGCCAGCCCTTACCACAGGATCCGCAGCATGGAGCAAACAGCATTTGAAAGTCATGTTCGCAGTACTTCCGGCCTTCAAACTACAAATAGAGCCAGCAGAGAAAGGACAAGCTACTACCCATCATTCTCTGCGCCGCACTGGCCAGCTCTGTCCACTGGCCAGCTCTGTCCGATCAGGACCTGCCCTTAGGCTCGATAAGCACCCAACCCTCCCCTCAGACAGGGCTTCCGAAAGGAAGTGACAACCAGCTGAAAGACGGTAGGGACCGGGGTACCAGAGGGGGGCAGGCAGAGAGAGGGAGCAGCAGGTACAAGGCCTGGAGACAGGACTGAAAGTGAGGGCCTCATTTAAGCAGGGGGCTCAGCACGGCCAGCCCTCGGGGCTCTGCTGTTTGCTGAAGATGCTGGCTCTGTCAGTCCTGGGAATCTGCTGAGGGCTGGGGGTGGGAGCGTAGGCTGGGAGGGCTCTAGTCAAGTTTGAATTGTAGGGGTCACTTTGCCCCATTCCCTGTGTTTTCTCTGTGTGAGAAGTCCATTCCCCCGGAGGACACGAAAGACCCAGAAAGGGAAACGGGGGGGGGGGGTGCTGAGGGAGAGCCCGGGTCCTGAGGCCAGCAGGAGCCAGTGTCTGGACATCATCTGTCTGGGCAACGAGGACCCTTGCACTGGCCCCACAGTGGCCAGAGCCAGCCCCTGCTTCCAGCAATGAGTATTTCCTGAGCACCTACTATGTGCCAGGCTTTGTTCCAGGCATAGGGACACCATTCCCACCGGGCTGCCCACCCCTCCCACTGCCTGTGCAGTTGGCCAGCATTTCCCAGCAGGTACCACGAGGAACAGCTGCTTGCACTCAGCCAGGCAGATCACACACCCACAGCCATCCATCAGCCAATCCATCAGCTCTGACTTTGAAATCTAGCATCTGCCACTGGTCACCACCCGAGCTGGGCTGCTAAATTCATAAGGACCAGCGCTGGCTGGAGCTCGGGTGCTGATCTATAGTGTGTGTCAGTTTCTACAGTGCACATGTTCCCACCACAGCATGACATGGGTGCGACAGGGCATGGGGCCGAGAACAGGCGTGCAGAGCTAACCACCACGGCACAGCACGTCCGCCACACAGCTGTGCAGAAGGAACTTCAAAGGCACAGATGATAGTAAAATAACAAAATAATTAGGAAGTGGTGGGCTTTGAGTTTTGCTACCTTTGTTTTTAATAAACTTTATCTCATTGTGCATTTATATAATTTAATTTTTAATAACTGTGTTTAACAACCAGCTTGCAGTATTACTGAAAATTTAACAACGTGCTCTTATGAGCAAGTGTGCCCAGTCAAGGCACCTTCCCTTTCACCTGGATTATTGCAAAAGGCCAGCTTCTGATCCCACCTGTACTCCTAGCTTCTGTCCCTGCACCCCTACAGCCTCTCCTCAGCACAGCAACCTGAGTGGCCCTTTCCCAGTGTGGAGAGAATGACTCATTTGCTCCATGCCCTGCAATGGCTCCTGCCTCTCCCACAGTGACATCCTAAAGCCCTACAAAGGCCCACTGGGTCAAACAAAATCTGCCTCCCTGCCCTCATCCCCAATGCTCCCTTTTCTCTGCTTCCCTCACACTGACCTCCCACTGCTCTTCAAACACCCTGCACTTTCCGACCTCAGGCCCTTTGCATTTGCTGTGCCTTGCTGCGTGCTCTTCCTGCCACTGCGTGCAGGCTCCCTTACCTCTTCCAGGTCTCCCCACCCACCCTCCCTACCCTGACATCCCTTACAACCAGCGCACTCAGCACCATCTGATAGACATTAAGTTGCAAGTTTACTGTCTGATTCCAAGGAAGGGGAAGTGCACAGGGCACGGTGTTTGCACCCCAGTCCTCTCAGAGTCTGTCCAGAGAACACTGGATGAAAGGTGACCCTCTTTCAGCATCCACAGCCACCAGGGGAGCACCACTGAAGCCCACAGTGAGGGATGGGCCCACAAGTGTGACAAGCACATTTCTGTGCTGGCAGGAGCACAGCTGGGCTCCAGGCCTGGCATGGCTGCCCTATCTGTTACTGGCCGGGCCCCCAGGGGACACAGCCCACAGGATCCTGGTGGCAGACTCAGAGCTGGGTCAGGGGCTGGGGCTCTGAGGAGGCAGTGGCTGGGGTCCTGGGAGCACCCTCACCTCGTAGAAGAGCCCCTCAGGGAAGGGCCGGAAGCACTGGGCACACACGAAGCAGTGCTCATGGTAAAGCTCTCCACTGCTGCTGACGATCCTCTCGGCAGGGGCAAAGCGGGCCTGGCAACGCTGGCACACTGCATTCGCCAAGGCGCTGGACATGTTGCTGGGGGGAGGAGAAATGGGAAGGAAGGTCAGGCCTGGGGAGGGCACAGACCATCAGGCCTGGAGGGTACATTCCATGGACATGTCCCCTCCTTCAGAAGATAAGATGTTTTCTGGGGTAAAGAAAATCACTTTCCTCACCCAATGACGGTCTTGGCACTGTGGGGACTCAGAGACACGTGGTCAGAGCCACGTTACTGGTACAGGCTCGGGTCAGCCTTCTCGGCCGCCCATACATGCCTGTAGCAATGTGGCTATGGAGACGCTGACGTCAGCATGCACTCCCAGGCGACTGTCCTGCAAGGCCCGTCTGCCTCTCCATCACACGGTGGAGAAAGTGCCACGGTGGGTGGAGGCAAAGCTCCCTGTCTCTGAACCCCATCTTTCTGCCACACTCTGCAGCCCCCAGTGCAGTTCGAAGTGGGTCAGGTACAGGCAGGCCACAGCCAGGCACACACTGGTCCGAGCAGTTAGGGCTCTGGTCGGCTGCTCTTGGTAACTGCACAGCAGGGCTACCCCCCCTCTCCGGGCCCAGACTCCCAGCTGTGGGAACAACACACTCCTGGCTGCAGTTACACATTCTGTGGTGGTTAGATGAGGGGAACGCACACACACACAGGTCTCAGCAGGGCGCCTGGACCACCGTAAGGCCCTACAAAAGATGGTTGTCAATGTGGCTGACTTGGTCCCCACGCTGCTCAGTCTTCATCGTGCTGGGCCATTTCTTGGGGTGTTAATGGTCACCTCAGCTCCCTCTTGTGCCTCCTGACACCCCTTCTCAGGGAACCAGAGGGTGTCTCAAGACATAGAGCATCACCCAGGCACAGGTGAGCGTCTCCGTATTCATACTCTCATTTAATACCCAGGGCAGCCTGCTTTCCAGATGAGACCTCAGGCTCAGAGAGGCTGAATAACTGCCCAAGCTCACACAGCAGATGACAGTCCAGAGTGGAACCCCCATTGGTCAGACTTTGGTGGCTCTTTCCCCTGCACCATGAGTTAGTTTCAAATCATCTGACCCCCAAAAATATGGAATCACCATACGTGGGGAAGTGCATCTCTTTAGGCCAGAAGCAGGGTGGAGAGCAAACCTCATCATGGTGGCTAACTGCTATCGCTGGTGGAAGTGATGGGCTTCCCTCAGGGAAAAGTGTGATCCAAACTGAACTACAGGAGAAAGGCTCATGCTGACTCCAGCCCAGGGGTCCTGAGGCAGGGCCAGGAGGAGCCCTGCAGGACTCCACAGCCCCACCGCCCTGGTGGCCATGCCTTTTCCTACAAGTGAGCAAATGGGCTTTCTCCAGTGTCAGCATCGATGTTGGTGGTGCTGCCTGGGAACTAGTCATGACACTGAGGAGAGATGAAGTGTCATGTTTGAGAACATCTTTCCAGCCTGATCTGCCTCCCAGGGTACTGAACCCCACTGCTCACTGCTCAGCATCATGAGGAGAATTCCTGAGTGAGTGAGCCCCCCCCCAGGCAGGAGAGGCCCAGGAGATGGAGCAAACTGTCACCCAAGGGTCTAGGATAGGATGTGGGCAGTCTGTCTATGGAAGGTCGGAGGATCACTGCCACCGGGACACAGACTGGAGGCTGGGCTGGGGCATCCAGGCAGGACCTTCTCTCTGCTCCACTTGGGGAGCCCACATGGCCAGGGCAGGGCAGGAGGGCTCCTCAGCACACCTTGCCAGGTACTGGACTTCTGCAGGTTCAGCCTGCCCTCAGACGCACTTCAGAGACCAGAGACCCCTCTGATGTCCATAATTAGGCTGCAGGGTCAAGGAAGCAGGATAGTGGCAGAAGTAGGGAAGGACCCAAGATGAAAGGGAGGCTGTGCTGCAGTGGCCACCTGCCCACCCCACTCCCACCTCTGTCCTCCCAGCTCCCTGCTGGTTCCTAGGGTGAGCAGACCAGGCAGAGGACTGACCGCCAGGGCCCCACAGAGGGCAGGGCCACACTTGGTCAGCACAGACATAGCTTCCTGCCTCGTGAGCCTGGCCTTGTCTTCCTGAAGTGCACACCCACCGTGGCAGGAGAAGTTCCAACGCCTGGCTGCAAAATAGACCTTGGGTGTCTTGAATAAGTCAGAAATCAACAGGAAATCCTGTGACTCTGGGACTGCAATTCCCTACTTAAAGGACCCAACAAATGAAGCTGAAATGAGGATTCAAGTATAGCCCCAGGCTTCTGGGTTGTTCCTTAACCCAGACCTCTGGGCCCTAACCAGGTGAGCACACAACACACCCAATGCCTGTCTGCCCTCCAGAGCCCCACCCCTGCCCCAGGGCTGATGAGCTGTGCCTTCAGGCATCTCCACACCTCTCTAATGAGAGAACTGGCCCTTGGCTGGTCTGTGTCCAGTTCCCTGCCTGGGTTCCTGGGCATCTCAGGTCACGGATATTGCTGTCTGTCGCTGCATACCTTGCACAGCCCTGGCACAGGCAGTGGGGTGGGGGGTGATGCCCTATGTCCTATACCCACTGGCCACCCCAGCCCAAGTCTCAGGCAGCAGCACCCCTAACGGCACCTCTGTGGCCGCTTCCCCATGCCACCCTGCTCAGGAACAGACCACACTCCAACCCACTGGCCAAAGACAGAGGGATGGACAGATGTGCTGGACACGTGAACCACAACACTGGCAGGGACAGTGCCAGCTGTCTCCTGTGGCGGAAACTCTGAGCTCACTCCTGCTGTTTGAACCCTAATAGCCCCAGCCACCTGCTGTGGGACCTGGTGAAAGGTACCAGCTCCTCTGGGCCTTCATTTCCTTATTTGCAAAGAGGTGCATCAGAGTAACAGTAACTGCCTGGTAGAGCTCAGGTGAGGAATTCGAGGCCCGGCATGCAGAGCAGAGCCATAGGCGGAGTGCTGGACAAAGAGCTGCTGTTTCCAGTGACTCTGGGAGCTTCCGGAGCTCCGCCACCCGCCCAGCCTGCACGCCCTGCAAGAGGGCAAAGGGTAGGACACAGGAACATTCCCCTCCTCCTTCACACATTCCAGCCAAGAACAGGGAACACAGTCTTCCCAGTTACACAAAGTCCCCATGAAGACACAGCACCCACCCCAAGTGCACAAAGCACACGCTGCCAAGGGCACACCCAGAGACCAGGAGAGCACGCCAATCCTAGACCCCTTCTCCAACCCTCCCCAGGACCCCAAAATGCTCTCAACCTTGACAGCCAATACAAGCTAATTTGTGGGCTTGTGCCAGATGTTACTGAGTGACAAGACGTCACTGGGGTGGGGGGAGCCCTCTCCGTACCAGGTCCTTGTGAAGGGAGACTGCTGGTTCCAGATAAGGAAACTGAAGCACAGAGAGGACCATTAGCCTACTGAGGGTCACAGAGAATTGGACCCATGTTGTCTCTTGTCCTCTCAGCTCCTGGTGGTATCATACAGGCATGGACACTGAAGACTGTTTTTTTCAATAAGCTCAGACCTTCCTCCACTCCAGCTTCCACCACCTGAGCCTAGAAAGATGGTGTTAGGGCTTAGAGGCAGGCAGCGGCCAGCCACAGGGGTTTGTTCACACTCAAGGGCAGGGCAGTGTCACTGAAGCACGTCAGCCTGGGTGGCAGTCAGTCCAGCGCGTTGCTCTGCGGCAAGCAGACCCCCTGCAGTTGTCACTTGGACACTGGCCGGCTGTATGGCCCACAGCACAGTCCTCTCTGAACTTCAGCTTCATCATCTGTAAAATGGGCAGGCAACCCCTATCAGCTACCTCCAGGGTTGATGGGGGGTGAAGAGAGGCAACACCTGCGAGCACAGCCCGTAACTGCTCCATAACCGGCAACCAGGTGTCTCCCTTCCCTCCTTCACCCAGATCTTGGCTGTGCCACTGCCATGTGCCAGACACTGCTCCAGGTGGGGGGAGAGGGCCACCAAAGCTCCAGGGAAGCTGCCCAGCACTGCCTGGCCTCTGCCCTGCCCCTCCTGCATGAGGTGAGGCAGGACCGCCAGCTGCATGCAGAGGCCAGAAGCTTACACAAAGCAGCCCCACATCCACGCTGGAAAGTCCACGTGCTGCCTGGGGCTGCCACACACGAAGCACTTATACCACCGGCGTAACCTCCCAAACTCGTACAGACGCCATCAGAGCCACAGGCCTCTCTGCGTAGCAGCCCATTCACTTTTAAGCAGGTGCCCTTTAAACACATCATGATGGCAACAGACAGGGGTGGGAGCAAAGTTCACAGAAAAATAAAGCTGAGTGGCACGTGCCCGCACGAGCGCTCCTGAAGCTCGCTCTCTTCCCGCCTCGCGCCCTCCCAGCATTTCAGCGTGTCCCTCTTGGGTGTCTATGCCATGCTATCTGTCTCCAACACCACTGCGGGTCTCCCATGCCCTAGTCACCCACTCCCCACACTACCGCTCACTCCACAGATGCCAGGCTGCTCCGGGGCAGGAAGGGGGGTTCCCACCTACTCAGATGAGGCCTGGCCTGCTGAGCCTCAAGTTCTCTGCCTGAGCAGCAGGCTTGTCCAGTCCCCATCCAGGCCCTTGCTGGGGCTACAGCACCAGGGACAGGTGCAAGCCCGGCCAGCAGCTGCCCCACAGCCGCCTGCAGCCTCTGCCCGCGCACCGCTCCTCCACGCCCTCCCTCCTGCTCCGTTCTCAGCCCAGGCTCAGTGCTCACCGCCCCGAAGGCCGCCCTGGCCCAGCCCCGTGAACGCGGAGCAGGCTGCATTCCCACGGGCACCCTTCGCCGGGCTGCCTCCCCTCCCTAGGCCTCGGGGTCCCTGGGCGCTGCGGCCGCAGCTCTGTCTCCACCTGCCGCCCTCCCGACCTCAGTGTCCTGGCCCGGCCCTGCACACTGGAGGCGAGGCCGGGCAGTCCTTCCTGCTCTCCTGTCCCTGGAGGTGCCCGGGCGCAGGGGGCTGCCAGCCCCACCTGCCCAGAGGCCTCCCCCGCTGGGGCTCCAGCACCGGCCGCAGCCCCTCCGAGCCCAGGAGAGCTCATCTCCTGGATGCCCTGAGGTCCACCTGAACCCCAGGGGCTCCCCCCACCCCAAAAGGAGGCTCTCGCCCGTGCCCACGGCCGCTGCCCACGGGCCAAGGCAGCTCCGGCTCTCGGTCCGCCCGGCCGGCGGCACTCGGATGGGTGACGTCCAGCAGGCTGTCCCCCCCTTTGCTGACATATAAAGTGGTGATAAAAGCCCCGGCCTGAAAGCGGTCCTGGGGCTACACTGGACGGCGACAGGGGCCCGCCCGCCGGCGCTGCCCTGGACTGTGGGTCCCGGACGACACCACACCCAGGGCCTAGGGCGCGCCCTCCCCAGCCTCGCCGCCCGGCGCCCGCCCTTGGCCTCCCGAGGGCCCCGCAGGGCTTCGGGGGAAAGGCCCGCGGCCGCAGCCTTCGGACGCTGTCCCCGCGGCGCCCTGGCCCTGCCACCTACCCGGGCACTGCCGGCGGCGGGCTCTGGCGGTGCTGGCGCCGCCGGTACAGCCCCGACGCGGCGAGCGCGCCCGGCCCCGCGGCCATGCAGCTCCTGGGGGCACCTCCGCCGGCTGGGGGCGCCCGGGGCGGGGACGGTCACCTCCGCCGGCTGGGGGCGCCCGGGGCGGGGACGGTCACCTCCGCGGGCTCGGGGCGCACGGGGCGGGGACGGTCACCTCCGGGGGCTCGGGGCGCACGGGGCGGGGACGGTCACCTCCGGGGGCTCGGGGCGCCCGGGGCGGGGACGGTCACCTCCGGGGGCTCGGGGCGCACGGGGCGGGGACGGTCACCTCCGGGGGCTCGGGGCGCACGGGGCGGGGACGGTCACCTCCGGGGGCTCGGGGCGCACGGGGCGGGGACGGTCACCTCCGGGGGCTCGGGGCGCACGGGGCGGGGACGGTCACCTCCGGGGGCTCGGGGCGCACGGGGCGGGGACGGTCACCTCCGGGGGCTCGGGGCGCCCGGGGCGGGGACGGTCACCTCCGGGGGCTCGGGGCGCACGGGGCGGGGACGGTCACCTCCGGGGGCTCGGGGCGCACGGGGCGGGGACGGTCACCTCCGGGGGCTCGGGGCGCACGGGGCGGGGACTGTCACCTCCGGGGGCTCGGGGCGCACGGGGCGGGGACGGTCACCTCCGGGGGCTCGGGGCGCACGGGGCGGCCACCTCCGGGGGCTCGGGGCGCCCGGGGCGGGGACTGTCACCTCCGCCGGCTGGGGGCGCCCGGGGCGGGGACGGTCACCTCCGGGGGCTCGGGGCGCACGGGGCGGGGACTGTCACCTCCGGGGGCTCGGGGCGCACGGGGCGGGGACGGTCACCTCCGGGGCTCGGGGCGCACGGGGCGGGGACGGTCACCTCCGGGGGCTCGGGGCGCACGGGGCGGGGACTGTCACCTCCGGGGGCTCGGGGCGCACGGGGCGGGGACGGTCACCTCCGGGGGCTCGGGGCGCACGGGGCGGGGACGGTCACCTCCGGGGGCTCGGGGCGCACGGGGCGGGGACTGTCACCTCCGGGGGCTCGGGGCGCACGGGGCGGGGACGGTCACCTCCGGGGGCTCGGGGCGGGGACGGTCACCTCCGGGGGCTCGGGGCGGGGACGGTCACCTCCGGGGGCTCGGGGCGGGGACTGTCACCTCCGCCGGCTGGGGGCGCCCGGGGCGGGGCGGCCATTTCCCCGACGCCCACACCGGGCGCGGCTGCGGCTGAGCTGCCCCCCCCAGGCTCCCATCACACGACTCCCTCCAAAGGGCAGCGGAGCGGACGGCCAATAGAAAGGGTATTGTCCCCCGGAAGGGGCAGCGCAGCGGGGGCTGAGTTTGCAGGCTGGGCCCAGGCCCGGAGGGGACTGGCTGGGAAGGTCCCAGCCGCACCGAGGCGAGGGCCATGGGACGGGGCAGGGTCCGGACACGCTGACGATGGCACAGCACCGGGGACCCAGGCACGTTAGGAATCCTGCAAACAGTTAAGTAGCTGATGAGGTCCAAAATCTGCTTTCTTCCCTTTCCTGAGAGCCTGGGGCCACAAATGCCACCTAGCAAAAACAGACCAGGGCAGACCCTGCCCCCTGGATCTAGCCAGCAAATAACCAAGCACCCAAAAGAGGTCCACGTTGTCAAAACTCTGACAATAGGTAATCCCCCAGCTCCTAGGGAGGGTAGAGCAGCAGGGCTGATGGGAGCCTGCCTGCGGGGAGGCAGCTTCTCCCCCTTTTTACCTAAAGGGACTGTCAGGGTGGCTGTATGGTAAGTGCAAACACCCAGGGTCTGACTGTGGTCACTGCTGGCCCAGCAGGCACCATAGTTAGCAGTAATGATCCAGAGCACTCAGGGAAACCTTACACCGATTCCACTGCCCCAAAAACCCTGCCCAGGAGTGGGAACATATCTTCCTCTGCCTTCACAACCCGAGACAGTAGCCATCATTCGGGACAGCAGGGAGCTGGCCCCCTGACCTGGGGCAGTGAAAAGCCAGAGGGGATCTGTTGGCACTAATATGGGGGCACACTCATGGAGGAACACACCTCATTCCAAACCCAAGCACAAGGAAGTGCTCATTAACCACCCTTCGGTCACCTCCAAACAGTCATAGGACTACAAACATTGGGTGCAATATAATTTGTAAATGCAGCTCAAATCCAAAGGTACCAAGCACTGGTCAATTCAACAAATATTTTCTTAAAGGTGATCACAGGAGCTAAAGAGAATAGAGAGGCTGAGCCTTCAGGAGCCAACAAGTACAGGATCCCCTCCCACTCCCTGATGTAGACAGCTGAATGCTTAAGAAAGCTTATGCAGAAGGTTGCTTTATCAACTTCCAGTCAATGCCCTAGGGCCTAGGCTCTTCTACCAGCCCCACTCAGCCCCTCCCATGTGGAAATCCCAAACTCTAGAAACCCGAACTCTCACCTTGAGCCACAGTTTCATCCCAGGAGGGAACACCTATTTAGGGTTTCACAACTGCAGATACACCTGCGAATGAGGTTATAACCATAGTGCTTTGTACATCATTTGTAAATGAAGTTCAAGTCCAAGGTTACCAAGCACTAATCAACTCAACAAATATTTACCGTAAAAGGAAGCACCAAAGACTAGACATTAAAAAGGCTTAGAGTCTGATTGAGCCCAAATCCAAAATTTCTGCATAGCCTCCCCTCCCCTCAGTTCCACAGCCTGCCTTGCAGGGGTGGGATTAGGGGTCATTCTGGGCTCTCCAGTCAGCACTCTGGCTTCAGAGGACACAGCTGCAAAAACACAGCAAGAATGACAGCAAAAATGGCAGAGTAAGAACCTCTGAAAGTTTGTTCCTCTATAAAAGCAATGAAAACACTATCAAAAATGGTCAGAATCTACCTTTTCGGAACTCTATAAATTAACCAAAGGCTTGCAGTAACCCAGGGAGCATTTGGTCAAAGAAAACCACTGCATTTGGTAAGAAGAGTGAGCTCTGTAGTGTTTTAACTTATCCTACTTAGTCCCTAATCCCTAACTCCATAGCTGCCTTGAAAAATAACCCATATTCCCAGCGTCACTCCCAAGAAAGAATGTACCTGCCAAGAAGAACTTCTTATGGTTAACTGGGCTCAGGTTAATAACAAGAGCCTAGGAGCCACTGTTTACAGACACACACTTCATATCAGGAAAAAGTCACAGACTGAGCTACCAGCCTCCTGCACTGTGTTCCTGCTGTCCAGGTCCACCCTTGTAAGAGAGTTCCTAGGATCAAAATTCCACCAGTGGGCTAAAGGCCTGCCCCACCCAACCAGAGGTGCACAGACTACATCTTCTTTTGCATCTTTGCTGACCAGTCCGAATGGGTGGAGCCAATCAATCAGGGCAGTGCTCTTTGGACCAAACTGCAAATTTGGATTCTTCATTTACATAAAAATGGGCCAATCGGGGATGGGGTGGGGAGTATTCTCTCTATGCAAGCAAACCTCCCCTCTGTCTCAGTGGAGTACCTTGGCTGTTCCAATGCCAAGCCAAGCTGCTTCACAACTGAGCTGTTTTTACTGAATACAGTCTCTCTTTGTACTGCACCCCAGTTGGCATTGAATTGGTGGCAGTGACCTTCAGTTGACATCAGTAATGAACGAGCACACAGAGCCAGCGCTCTTCTTTCAAAGCTTCATTCCCAAAGAGGAGTTATAAGTTCACCTGACCTGGTCCTCCACGGAAGACCCCACTGGAAAGGCTTGTCTTCGTGCGACCTCACTCACACTGACTCAGTGCTAAAAGTCTCTCTTGGGTAGTGTTTCTTAATGTATTACTATCATAGCTGCCTACGATATAATAGCAGCCATTGTCACAGGCAATAGATAACAGTTGGGACAATAACAAACTAACCAAAAAACTTAAAAGGAAAATCTGAGAAATTAGATGTCCTTAGAGGCTCTGAAAAGAGCTGACATATTCCTGGGAATCTAGAAAGCCGTGAAAATGCCCAGGGCTGTGTGCATGCTTAGGAAAGACCTGAAAAGGTCCTAAGGGCTCACTTCTGACTGACCCATAGGCTGTGTAAGCAGGAAGTGAAGGCTAAGGCAGAGTTGTAAACTGCCTGGTTGAATGTTTACGGTGTGCCCCAACATGCACTCAGTGATCTCACCAAAGGCTGAGAGATTTATTGATTGCAGGCAGCAAGGGGATGGCAGGAAGCCAGGCAGAGTTGAGGCATTGGAAGGAGAGGAAGTGCCCATCGTCCCTCCTACTAGCTACAGGCACCACCTGCAACACAAGTCTGTTCAAAGCATTCTGGCCAAGACCAGGGTAGCCCCACAGAGCCCAGTTCCTTGGGGGAAGGGAGAAAAGCTCAGAACAGAGACATTCAAGGTGTGAGATGGAGGCAGACAAGCCTGTGGCCTATGGAGGCTCCCCCAGCCCACACACACATAGACTACTTGGGGCTCCACCCTATGGGGCCTGTCGGGTTGCCCAGGGCCAGGCAGGGACAGTGACTCACATTGGCCTGCAGAGGAGAAGATCCCCAGAGGCCCAGGTTAGATCCACCAAGGGACCCGACTCAATATCAGAACAAAATCTAGGGACTGCTGTAGTAAGATGTAGAATGCTTGGTAAAGCTCCCCTGTGAAACCATCCGGACCAGGGCTTTTGTTTTCTGGGAGTGTTTTTATTCAAGTTTTCTGATTCTTCCTGATTCAGTTTTACATGCTCTCACTCATATGTGGAATCTAATGAACAAAATAAACTGATGAACAAATTGAGACATATAGAAGCATGGAATAGACTGAGGAATCTTAAAAGGAAGGTGGGGGTGAGGGAGTAGGTTGGGAGAGATTAATCAAAGAACTTATATGCATATATGCTTAACCCATGGACACAGACAATTGTGTGGTGAAGGCCTGTGAGGGCTTGGATGCAGGGTCATGGGGATCAGTAGGGAAAAAAAGGGAGACATCTGTAATACGTTCGACAATAAAGATACATTTTAAGAAAAGATGAACTGAAAAAGGCCCACACTTACACACATCACAGTTAAAATGGCAACCATTAAAGACAAAGAATCTTGAAGGAAGCAGGAGAGAGACAAAGTTGCCTATAAGGTAGCTCCCATCAGACTATCTGCTGCTTTCTCACTAGAAACACTTCAGGCCAGAAGGGAATAGCATGAAGTATTCAAAGTAATAAAAAACAAGGGCCTGAATCCAAGGCTACTCTATCCAGCAAGGCTATAATTTAAAATAGGTGAAATAAAGAACTTCCTAGACTAAAAAGGGCTAAAGGAGTTTATTACCACCAAACCAGCATTTCAAGAAATGCTAAAGGGACCGCTTTAAGAAGAAGAAAATGAGAGAGAGGAGAGGAACACATGTCTAAATAAAATAAAAATGGAAAAAAGTAAGTACCTATCAATAATAACCTTAAATGTAAATGCACTGAATGCTCCCATTAAAAGACACAGGGTGGCTGAATGGATTAAAAAACATGACTCATATATATGCTGTCTACAAGAGACCCACCTCAAAACAAAAGATTCACACAGACTGAAAGTGAAGAAATGGGAAAAAATATTCCATGGAAATGGAAATGAAAAAAAATGGAGGTAGCAATACTCATATTTGACAAAACAGACTTCAAAACAAAGGCCATAAAAGAGACAAAGAAGGTAACTACTAAAAGGATTGATCCAACAATATAATCCTTCTAAACATATATGCACCCAATATAGGAGCAGCTGCATATATTTTAAAAAACTCTTAGTGGGCTTGAAGAGAGAGATTGACTGCAATACAGTCATAGTAGGGAATTTTAACAGCACTGGGTAGATCTTCCAGATAAAAAAATCAACAAGGAAGCAGCAGCCTTAAATGAGTCACTAGATCAGATGAATTTAATTGATATTTAAAGAACATTTTATCCCAAAGTGGCACGTGGAACATTCTCAAAGATAGACCACACATTAGGAAATAAAACAAGTCTATACAAGTTCAAGAAGATTGGAATCATAATAAGCATCTTCTCTGATCACAATGTCATGAAACTAGAAATCAACTATAATAAAAAACTCAAAATGTTCAAACACATGGAGGCTTTACAGCATGTTACTAAACAATGAATTTGTTACCAGTGAGGTCAGGGAAGAAATCAAAAACTTCCTGGAAACAACTTAAAATGAACACACAGCAGCCCAAAATCTATGGGACGCAGCAAAAGCAGTCCTGAGAAGGAAGTCCATAGCATTACAAGCCTACCTCAAGAAATAAGATAAAGCTCTAAAAACCTATCTAAACCTACAACTAAAAGAATTAGAAGAGCAAGAAAATCCCACAGGAAGTAGAAGGAAGGAAATAATAAAGATCAGAATGGAAATAAATAAAATAGATACTAAAAAACAAAACAAAACCAAAAAAACCCCCAAAAATACAAAAGATCAATAAAACCAAGAGCTGGTTCTTTGAAAAGATACACAAGATTAATGAGCCTTTAACCAGACTCAAGAAACAAAGAGAGAGGACCCAAATAAATAAAATCAGAAATGAAAGAGGCGAGCCTGCCAGCATGGCTCAGTGGGTGAGCATTGACCTATGAACCAGGAAGTCGAGGTTGAATTCCCATTCAAGGCATATGCCCAGGTTGTGGGCTCCATCCCCAGGGGGAGGGGGGGTATGCAGGAGGCAGCCAATCAATGACTCTCTCATCATTGGTGTTTCCATTTCTCTTTCCTTCTCCCTTTCTGTCTCTGAAATCAATAAAAACATTTTTAAAACATGTAAAAAAAAAAAAAAAAGAAAGAAAAGAGGTGTTGTAACTGATGCCATGAAAATACAAAGGAATGTAAGAAAATACTATGAACAACTATATGCCAAAAAAACTGGACAACCTGAGCAAAATGAATAAATTCCTAGAAACTTACAATCTTTCAAAACTGAATCAGGAAGAATCAGAAAACCTGAACAGTCAGGTAACAACTAATGAAACTGAAGCAGTATTCCAAAAACTCCCAGCAAACAAAAGTCCTGGACCAGACAGCTTCACAGGTGAATTTTACTAAACATTCAAAGAACTAACAACTATCCTCCTCAAACTATTCCTAAAAATCCAAGAGAAAGGAACACTTCCAAGCTCTTTTTACAAAGCCAGCATTATCTTAATCCCCAAACCAGATAAAAACACTACAAAGAAAGAAAATGACAGGCCAATATCCCTGATGAACTTAGATGCTAAAATCCTCAAAAAATATTGGCAAATTGGATCCAGCAACACATTACAAAGATCACACACTATGACTAAGTGGGATTTATTCCGGGGATGAGAGGCTGGTACAATATTCACAAGTCAATAAATGTGATACATCACATAAACCAATTGAAGAACAGAAATCACATGATCAAGAATAAGTACAGGAGGAAACAAGATGGCATCGTAGGTAACAGCTGCACCTGCCGCCTCCCGCAACCACATCAAAATTACCACGAAAATACAGAACAACCACCACTCAGAGCCTCCTGAAATCTGGCTGCACAGAAGCCCCACTGTCAGAGAATTGAAGCAGCACCTAGACCAGGAGGAGGGGCGGAGACGCAGGTGGATCGGGGCTGAATCGCAGAGACGAGGCCTCGGGCCCACCCCCGTACCACAGTTGAAACCTGGGAGGGAATCTTGGTGGTGGGGGTTTCCCGGAGGAGTAAGGGGTCCCAGCCCCACAGCAGGCCCGCAGCCCAGGGCTCCCAGGCCAGGAAGAGGTGTCCCCACAACTCCGGGCTGTGAAACCAGCGGGGACTGTGACTGAGGGTCTCAGAGGCTGGGGGAGCCCCAGCAGCTCCTCTTAAAGGGCCTGCGCACAGACTCACTCGGACACCCTCCCTCTGAGCCCCAGCACCGGGCGGCACCTTAAAAGGACCTGGGACACTTGGGGAGGAACTAACCTGCCTGAAATCGGGCGAGAGCTGTAGGGGCAGCTCCCTCCCAGGCAGAAGAGCTGGCGGAAGCCATTACTCCTTTGGCGAGCCCTCCCCGCACAGCCGGCAGGCAGGCGCCATATTTGAATCGCCAGCACCTGGCTCACACCTTTGGCCCTGACCCGTTGATTCCCAGAGGCCCCAACCCTCCCCACCTGCAAGCTCATCCAAGCCCTTTCCAGTGGCTTTTCTATGCAAGTGGCCTCTCCAGCCTCATGCTTAGGACTTTCCTAAAATCTCCCAAACAAGCAGCAGCATGCCCCATACGGCTAGATAAGTGGCCCCAGGCCTGGCACTAGTGGCAGCCTGCATTGGCTCATAGCTTGGCCTCTCCTGGGCTCCTCCAAGCCCAGCACAAGTAGCAGCCATCTACGGTTTGCTGTGTAGCTCATGCTGGGTGACCCTGGGCAAGGCACAGGCAGAGGCTGACATGGCATCTCCCTGGAGGCCTCAGAGACAATGCACCTGGTGGTCAGACTCAACCACACTGGGTTACAACCCTACCACACCCACAAGTGACACATTCAAGGGATGCAGTTGGTGAACACCAAAGCTCCACTGAAGTAAATCCTGCTCCATAGGGGTGCCTCCAGCACAGAAGCTCCCTGGCCATAGTTGTAGCTGGTCCTCACAGCTGATTGGTCTGGGGGTCAGTTCCTCCCAGTGACACCAACAGCAACCAAGACTCAACTACAACAGGACAGTGCACACAGCCCACACAGGGGAGCACCTCGAGGGCCCAGCTCAGGTGACTGGGGAGGCTGACCCACTAGACCGTACAGGACACCTACTACACAAAGCCACTCTACAAATTCCAGGAGACATAGCAGCTCTACTTAATACATAGAAACAAACACCAGAAAGCAGCCAAAATGCGGAGGCAAAGAAACATGTCACAAAGGAAAGAACAGAAGAAATCTCTAGAAGAGGAATGAAATGAAATAGATCCAAGCAAGCTAACAGATACAGGGTTCACAAGCAGACTATTAGGGAAATAACTGAGAAAATCAATAACATAATAAAGTACCAATTTGAAATGAAGGCTACACCAACTGAAATGAATAATAATTTACACGAACTGAAGTGAAGAATAATTTACAGAGAATCAACAGTAGAGTAGAGGACGCTGAGAATCAAATCAGCAATTGGGAATATGAAGAAACAAAAAACACCCAACCAGAAGAGCAAACAGAAAAAAGAATCCAGAAATATGAAGATAGCATAAGGAGCCTCTGGACAAGTTCAAGAGGCCCAACATTCATATTATTGGGGTGCCAGAAGGAGAAGAAAGAGACCAAGAAATTGAAAACCTATTTGAAAAAATAATTACAGAAAACTTCCCCTACCTGAGGAAAGAAACAGACTTACAAGTCCAGGAAGCACAGAGGGTCCCAAACAAGAGGAACACAAAGAGGCCCACAGCAAGACACATCATAATTAAAATGCCAAAGGTTAAAGACAAAGAGAGAATCTTAAAAGCAGCAAGAGAAAAGCAGTTAATTACCTACAAGGGAGCACCCATACGACTGTCAGCTGATTCTCAACAGAAACTTTGCAGGCCAGAAGGGAGTGGCGAGAAATATCCAAAGTGATGAAAAACAAGGAACTACAACCAAGATTACTCTACCCAGCAAAGCTATCATTTAGAATTGAAGGTCAGATAAAGAGCTTTTCAGACAAGGAAAAGCTAAAGGAGTTCATCACCACCAGACCAGCACTACAGGAAATGTTGAAGGGTCGTCTTTAACAAGAAGCTAATGAACAAAAGAATCTGATGAACTAAATAGATCCAGAGACATTGACGCATGTAACAGACGATCATATTTCAGAGGGAAGAGGGAAGGGGGGTGGAGGGTGGGAAAACATTAACCAAAGAAGTTATATGCATATATGCATAACCCTTGGACACAGACAATGACGGGGTGAAGTCTTGGGGAGGGGGTGGGAGAGAGGTGGAGGGGGTCAATTGGAGGGGGGAATGGGACACCTGTAATACTTTCAACAATAAAGATACATTTTTTAAAAATCACATGATCATATCAATGGACAGAAAGAAAGCATTCAACAAAATCCAGCACCCACTTGTGATAAAAACTCTCAGCAAAGTGTGAATAGAGGGATCATACCTCAACATAATAAAGGCCATATATGACAAACCTAGGGCCAACATCATACTCAATGAGCAAAAATTAAAAGTGTTTCCCTTAAGAACAGGAATAAGACAGGGGTGTCCATTTTCACCACTCTTATTCAACATAGTGGTGGAAGTCCTTGCCACAGTGATCAGACAGGAAGAAAACATAAAAGGCATCCAAATTGAAAAGGAGGAAGCAAAATTATCATTATTCTCAGATGACATGATACTGTACATAGAAAACCCTATAGACTCCACCAAAGTACTACTAGATTTAATAAACGAATTCAGCAACGGAGCAGGATACATAATTAACACCCAGAAATCGATGGCATTTTTATACACCAACAATGAACTCTTGGAAAGAGAAACTAAAAAAACAATACCATTTACCATTGCAACTGGAAAAAAAAAGATACCTAGGAATAAACTTAACCAAGGTTGTAAAAGACCTGTACTCAGAAAACTACAGGACACTGTGAAGAGATAGAGGAAGATATAAGCAAGTGGAAGAATATACCATATTCATGGATTGGAAGAATTAACACCATTAAAATGTCCATCCTGCCCAAAGCAATCTATAGATTCAATGCAATCCTATTAAAATACCAACAGCATATTTCAAAGATCTAAAACAAACATTCTAAAAATTTATATGGAACCAAAAGAGACCCCAAATAGCCGCAGCAATGTTGAGAAAGAAGAACAAGTTGGAAGGATCACAAAACCAGGTATCAAACTATACTACAGAACCATTATAATCAAAACAGCATGGTACGGCACAAGAACAGGCATATAGATCAATGGAACAGCAAAGAGAGCCCAGAAATATACCTATGCCATTATGGTCAATTAATATTTGACAAAGGAGGCAAGAACACACAATGGTGTAAAGACAGTCTCTTCAACAAATGGTGCTGGGAAAACTGGAGAGCTACATGCAAAAAGATGAAACTAAACCACCAACTTACACTATACACAAGAACAAGCTCTAAATGTATAAAAGACTTAAATTAAGTTGTGAAACCATAAAAATCCTATAAGAAAACATAAGCAGCAAAATCTCATACACCTCACATGACAGAATTTTTGTCAATACATCTCCTAGGGCAAGAGAAACAAAGGAGCCCAGCCGGGTGTGGCTCAGCAGTTGAGCATCGACCTAGGATCCAGGCGATCACAGTTCGATTCCCGGTCAGGGCGCATGATCCCCAATCTGAGGTGTGTAGGAGGCAGCCGACCAATGACTCTCTCATCATTGATGTTTCAGCTCTCCCTCTCCCTCTCCCTTCCTCTCTCTGAAATCAATAAAGATATTAAAAAGAGAGAGAGAAACAAAGGAAAAAATAAACAAATAAGCAAAAGAAACCATCATCAAAATGAAAAGAGAACCCACAGTACAGGAAAACATATTTGCCAGTTATACATCTGATAAGGGATTAATTTCCAAAATATATAAAGAACTCATACAACTCAACAAAAAGAAGACAAACAATCCAATTTCAAAATGGGCAAAGGACTTATATAGACACTTCTCCAAAGAGGACCTACAGGTGGCCAAGGGACATATGAAGAAATGCTCAACACCACTAATCACCAGAGAGAGGCAAATTAAAACCACAATGAGGTGTCACTTTACACCTGTCAGAATGGCTCCATCAACAAATCAACAAATGACTCGTGCTGGTGAGGGTGTGGGGACAGGGGAACCTGGTGCACTGCTGGTGGGAATGCAGACTGGGGCAGCCACTATGGAAAACAGTATGGAGTTGCCTCAAAATTTAAAAATGAACTGCCTTTTAACCCAGTGATCCCACTTCTAGGAATATACCCTAAGAACCCCAAACACTAATCAGAAAGAATATATGCACCCCATGTACATAGCAGCACAATTTACAATAGCTAAGCTCTGGAAGCAGCCCAAGTGCCCATCAGTAGATGAGTGGATAAAAAAGCTGTGGGACATTCACACCATGGAATACTATGCAGCTGTAAAAAAAAAAGAAAAAAGAAGGATCTCTGACCCTTTGAGACAGCATGGAGGGACTTGGAGAGTATTACGCTAAGTGAAATAAAACAGTCAGAGAAAGACAAATATCACATGATCTCACTTATTTGTGGAATCTAATGAACAAAATTAATTAACCAGCAAAAATACCTCCAGAGGCATGGAGACATGGAACAGACTGACCTATCTCAGAGGGGAGGGGAGATGGGAAGAGATTAGCCAAAGAACTTATATACTTATATGCATAGCCCATTGGCACAGACAATAGGGTGGTGAAGGCCTGGGATGGGTAGGGGCTGGACAGAAGGGGGCAAAGGTGGGGGTGGGGGACATCTGTGATACTGTCAAAATTTATATTTATATTTATATTTATATTTATATTTATATTTATATTTATATTTATATTTATATTTATATTTATATTTATATATATTTTAATCCTCACCGGAGAATATTTTTTCCATTGCATATTTTTTCCTTCCAGAGTGGAAGGGGGGGGGGAGACATGGATGTGAAAGAGACACATTGATTTGTTTCCTCCTTCAAGTGCCCTGAGTGGGGTAAGCCTGCAACAGAGATATGTGCCCTTGGCCGGAATCAAACCCTGGACCCTTCAGTCCGCAAGCCAACGCTCTAACCACTGAACAAAACTGGCTAACCACTGAACAAAAAAAACATCTCTCTCTCTCTCTATATATATATATATATATTTTTTTTTTTTTTAAGAGAATTGGAGTGACTATACTAGTATCAGAAAAAATGGGCTTTAAGACAAAAAATTGTTGTAAGAGCAAAAAAAAGACATTTCATAATGATAAAAAGTCAATCCTTCAAAAAGAAATAACACATATAAACATGTATGCATGTAACAACAGAGCCCCAAACTACCTGAAGCAAAAATTGTGAGAACCGAAGAAAAATAGAGAATTTACAATAATATTTGGAGACTTCAGTGCTCCTCTTTCAATAATGGATAGGCCATTATACGAAAGCTAAGCAAGGATACAGAAGATACAAACACTGTAAAGCAACTGAAGTACAGCACCCTGTCTTCTACCCTTACAACCGCTACTGTAAGATAAACAAGAGCAATAAAATTTATTGTGTAGAAGCAATGACCTCTTCTCCTTTCCTGGCTCTGTGTAAAGAAGTGCAGCCCACAGAATTCCAGAGAACAGATAACTGTAGAAAGTTGATTAACGCTTATCTTAGCTTCTGTCTTCTGCTCTGCTAGTTCTGCCATCTGCATCCCCTTGACCGAACTGCTCCCCCTTAACCAAAGAGAATGTAGTTTGTTTGTTTTTTCTGCCTTTATATTATCCCTGCAAACACTGTTCAGGGCTGAGAGTCTTTTTAGGGCATGAGCCCCTCACAGCCGCCGGCAAAATAAATCTCCAAACTCTCAATTCGGTCTCTGTGAATTAATCTCGCGAAAACTGGGTATAACACAAGACAAAAAACATCTATAGAATAACCCACCCAATAATAGCAGAACATTCTTCTCAAGTGTACATGGTACATTCTCCAGGATAAACCACATGTTAGACCACAAAATAAGCCTCAATAAATTTAAAAGAACTGAGATCATAGCCCTAGCCAGTGTTGCTCAGTGGTTGGAGCGTCGGCTGAGAACTTAAGGTTCCCAGGTTCAATTCTGGGCAAGGGCGCACACCTTGGTTGCAAACTAGTGAGTGTATTAAACCCACTAAATTGTACACAGAGTGAATTCAGTGGTATGTGAATTGTATGTCCCATTTTTAAAAAGTGCACATGTAGTAAAGAATGTGCCTACATAACTGACTAGAGGCACAGACCACCAGGCAGCCACCAGCAAGTGCTGAGGAGGGGCTGCCAGTCCCGCGGCTGAGCAATGCAGGCCATCACAAATGGCCTGTCCACCAGAGCCTGCTTCCACTGGGCACCTGGGCGGCACTGGAAGGCTGAAGACAGCTCGGCCAGTCCCTTGGGATGCCTCGAATGAATGGCATATTCCAACCTTCTGACCCCACCAGAAATTTTATTTTGAATGATTTTATTTTCCTATTTAAAACACAAGCATTAGTGTGGACACAGATTTGGTTTTACATACATATATCCGTCCTGTCATCTCATCTTAGTGAGATAGATACGGCCAGCTAATGTTAACTACATCTCTCATTAAGACATTCATCTTATTAGATCATCTCATAAATATTCATCATCAAAAATTTACAAGATCTCCATGGACAGAACAAGAAGAGTTAAGGTGCCTCCCTCTGTCCCTTCCTGCAACCTGGAAATGACCCCTTAGGAAAGTTTAAGTAGGAATCAGCAAGCGATAAATGGAGCAGACAGAAGCAGCGTGGACTGAGAGGCAGGACAGGCACCGGAAAGCCTGGCCCCTCTCCACAACTGTGCTGTGCCTGCGCCCTCTTGTACCAACTTGCAAACGCTGGCTGTTAAATTTGAAGGAATTTTTCAAGCCAGTTTACATCGGGTTGGTAGCTTGATGTGAGCCAAGGTAGGAGTAATTACAGCATGGAATTGTACTCCCTACAAATCAGGCCCTCCAACCCCCACACACTTCCTTGGCCAGTGGAAGGGGAGAGTCGATACTAGAAACAGAAGAAGAGTGGGGAGCTGAGGAGACATGGGTGGAGCCCAGCCCAACCTGTCTGGGGCTCAGGGCTCAGTTCTGCATCACTTGTCATCTGCTTCACACTTTGCTTGAACCCGACTCCATCACAGCCTCATGTGCTGTGCTGAGGGCTCTGGTTGCCACCCTAGATGCACCTTGGCAGGCTCCTCTGCCGAGGGGGGCCCTGGGGACACTGCTGAGGAAGGGGGCAATGGCCAGGACCACCATGGTGGTGGGGAGTGCAGCTGACAGGCAGGGTCCCTGGGCGGGTAGTGTAACCTGCCTGGGCTCTGATGTCCTCCCGGTAGGACAGGAGTGATGCCAAAGATCCCTTCAGCTGGGACAGAGTTAGATGTTCGCAAGGCCCCAAGTCACCGGGCTGCTGTTGGGGGCCGAGCGCCTCTGCCACAGCAAGCCCTCCCTCAGCAAGCACACCCATGCTCCAGGCCTCCTTCATCGTCTGGCCCAACTCAGCCCAGGCCCGGCTGCCCCCGCTCAGCAGCTATGTCCTGGTGGTTCCCTTTAGACCGGCCACAGCTCTTCAGATGCCTCATGGCCCCGCCCAGCTCTGTGTCCACCCCACACCTGCCACGACCAACTGGGCATGCCTCTGCTCAAGTCCTGTCCATGTCACCTCCCGGATTCCTGAGTCCACCCCCACTATCTGTACCATGGCTGCTGTTAACACAAGAACGTCCAAACCTGTGGGAAAAAAATCTATGACTTTATTAGAGTTTATCTGAGCCAAAAAGAGAATACACGTGGAAGCAAGATCTCTACAGACTTAGAAAGTGACAGTGTGCTGTTTCTTTTATGCATTTGGAGTTAAGGAGGAAAGTAAGGGAGATGACAGGGAGGTGGGAGACTGACATTCTGTGCTCGCTTGGGGGTGGTTATGCTTCTGAGGGATCTGGCAGTGAGGCATTTTGAAGGTGTGTTAACCTAGAGGCACAGGCCAAATCACCACGTGTCCCATTAGGAATCTGATCAGATCACCCTGGGGGGTTACTTTTCATCACTGAACTTGTCAGAGCTGCTTTTTCATTCACTCTGCTGAGGAACCGCCTCCCCTGACGTTGGGCCCCCGACCATCTCCTTCCCCATCTCTTCCTTTCTCCACACAGCACCCAGGGGTAAATTTCCAAAGCGCAGGGCCACCGCCACTCTGGGTCCCTTCAGTGGCTCCCCACTGCCCTCCCTCTGTGGCGCCTGCTCCACCGCCGGCAGGGGGAGCCCTTAGGTGGGGGGGTGCCACGAAAGGTCAGCCTGGGTCTTGGCAGCAAGGGACTCAGGCCTGGGCACTGCCCTGGGGGCTCAGTTCTGCAGTGGACATGGAGAGGGCATGGCGGCGGGAGGCAGAGGGGGGAGTCCCACCGGGGGCGGGGAGTCGCGTCCCCCAGGGAGGGTCAGGCGTCCCCGCTCAGCGGCCTGGCGCACGCCGGGCGCGCGGGGCCCCGCAGGGCGGGCGCGGCGGGCGGGCAGGAGCCCGCGGGGGAGCCCCTGAGGGCACCGAGGGGCAGCCCTGCTCTCCTTTACGTCTCCATAACCTTCCCGGTTTCTGATTTTCCGAACCCGCTTTTACAAGGGAAAACCGAACTCCGTGTTTTCACTCTGGTCTCCAATGTCCTTTGACGGCCGGCATTCCCGGGGTTCGGGGTGCGCGGCCCGGGGCGCTGGCCCTGCCCGCGGCCTTCCCGCCACCGCCGGCGGCCTCCACCCCGGGGCCCGGGCGCGGGGCGAGGGGCCCCGCAGAGCGAGGGCGGCGGGGCCGAGGGGGGCCCGGGGCGCCTCTCCAGCCCGCGCCCCCGCCGCCCTCGGAGCCCGCAGGGTTGGGGGGACGGGCCGTCCGCGGGGTCCCTGCAGGGACGGAGGACGGAGCCTGGGTGGCGGCTCCTGGGGACGCCCCAAAACCCCCGGCCACAGCCTTCAGCCATCTGGGCCGGGGGACCCCGGTACCCCGGGCGGGTCTGGGGCTCGGCTCTGCCCTCGGTGACTCCTGGCCGTTCCCGGCGCTGCCCCCCAAGCCCGCTCCCGGCGCCCCCGGGGGCTCCTCGTGCGCCAGCCCGAGTCGGGGGTCGGGGCCGAGCGCCCCCCGCGGACCCCGCCTGTTCCGCCTGTTCCCGGAGGGTCCGCGGGCCCCCCGCCCCCACGGGGCCCACCGGCTCCGGAGGCCGGGCCCCCGCCCTCGGGTCCCAGGCTCCCCCGGGGCTCCATCCGGGTCCCCGCGGCGCCCGGAGGCCCGGCCGGGTCCGTCCCCCCGCACACGCCCGTTACCTGCCCGTCATGGTGGCCGGAGGCCGAGCCGGGTCCCGCCGCCCGCGCGCCCGCCGGTCTGGGCAGCAGGGAGCCGCCCGGAGGAGGCGCCGCCCCGCCCGGGGGTGGGGGGCGGGGGGCGGGTCACGTCCCCGCGCCGGGAGCCGCCCGCATTCCGGGCGTAGCTTTCCCTTTGCAGGAGCGAAGTCGGGCTCCGGGGAACAGGGGCCCCGCCCGCCCGCCCCCCTGCTGCCCCCCCCCCCCGCCGCCTCCCCGCCGCCCCCGCCGCCTCCCCGCCGCCCCCGCCCGCCTCCCCGCCGCCCCCGCCCGCCTCCCCGCCGACCCCGCCCGCCCCCCTGCTGCCCCCCCCCGCCGCCCCCCGCCTCCCCGCCTCCCCGCCGCCCCCCCCGCCGCCGCCCCCCCCGCCGCCCGCCCCCCGCCGCCGCCCCCCCCGCCGCCGCCCCCCCCGCCTTCCCCCCCCCGCCGCCGCCCCCCGCCGCCGCCCCCCCCGCCGGCGCCCCCCGCCCCCCGCCGCCCCCGCGCTCCGGGCGGCTTCCGAGCGGCCGGAAGGTCGCCGTCCGCCTCCGTCCTCGGATCCCCGCAGACGTCCTCCGGGGCGCCGTGACCCCCACCCGCCCCTGGGCGCCCCCGGGCCCCCGCCCGGCTGCCCCGGGATGGCTCCAGGCCCGTGAGCCCCGCGCTGGGAGCGACGCCGGTGCCGGGAGACGGGCGCCGGGCAGGACTGTGACCCGGCCCTGGGGGCTGGCAGCGCCGCCGAGGGCGAGCGGAGCGCGGACAAGGGCAGTTACACCCATAAAGGGGACGGGGGCGCCCAGAGGGAGGCTGCACAGCGCGCAGCCGAGGGCGTTGGGCTCATGACGGCCGCGAAATACACTCGGGACAGGGGACAGGGAGGGGCACAGAGGAAGCAGCAGGGAGCCCGCTGGGGCTCTGGGCACCCAGAGGTCGGGGGAAGCGGCCCTGGGACAGGGTCGGGGTGAGCCCCGGGAGCCGCTGCGGCCCGGTGCTCCCCTGGTGGCAGGTCTTGTGTGGTCTCCTTGGCGGGATGGAGATGGTGCTGGCTTGTTCCCCTAGTGGGGCTCGCCTGGGTGCTCTGTCCTGCGTGTATTTCTCTCTCTTGCAGGTGGGAACCTTAGGGGAGGTCTCAGGCGAGGGTCTCAGTAGAATAGTCATGGGCTTGTCCGGGGAGCTCTTTCAGGGTCATGGTCTCCACCCACTGGTTGGTGCCCGGGGTCCTTAGTCAGCGTATCTGGTCCTGTGGCAGCCACTGCGCCGCTTACCTGGTTTTGCTGCTTTTCTAGGCCTGGAGCTGAAATACAACTGAGGCCTAGATGTTATGTATGGGAAGGAAAGGCTCAGGGGATCTAAACCCCATGACCAGCAATATACTGGGGGAGGAAAGGTTATTCTGGGGGCAAGGTTCTTGTTTTCCCAGTTTTGCCCCTTGCTAGGTATCTGGGGCTCCCTTCCCTGGTGAGTTTCTGTACCTGGGTTTCTGTACCTGGCCCATCTAACAATAACTACCTGACTGAAAATTTAAAACATCATTTAGAATTAGAGTCACTATGTTAGCTTCTCCGCAGCAATAGAAATGCCTTCCTTCTGTTGGCCTAATTGTTCCCCTTCTCCTTCTCATAAATACCCTTTGCCTTTGTCTACTAATCGGAACGTTATTTTGGGCGTCTGCCTGAATCAATGCTTATAAACACTTGTTTGCCTCTCACTTTGCAAGGCCTTTTATTTTTAGGTGAACACCTTTCTATGATGAAGTGCTACTGACAAGCTGTTAAAGTGACCTGGAAATTAATATAAAACTATTTAGGGAATCTATTCTAAGAAAATTATTAAACAGCCCGGCAGGGCGTGGCTCAACGGTTGAGCATCGACCTGGGATCCAGGCGATCAGGGTTCGATTCCCGGTCAGGGCACATGCCCGGGTTGCCAGCTAGGCAGCTGATCAATGACTCTCTCATCATTGATGTTTCTACCTCTCTCTCCCTCTCCTTTCCTCTCTCTGAAATCAATAAAGACATTAAAAAACAAAAACAAAAAAAACCCATTATTAAACAAACAAAACAAAACCCCTCCCTCTACCCAAGGGTGGTGGCATGTAGCTCATGGTTGGAAGCAGTCCAACTGTCTCACTGTGGGCCAGAGCTGATGGCTGATAAGTTACCCGACTGAACAGTACATGACTTCTAGTCCTGACAATAGATAAAACCCCTCTAGAAATGACCATGCAAAGCAGCAACCCCCATACAAAAAACTAACAGTGGAGTGTCAGTAACGTGTAGAGTGCCATCTGCAGAAATAAGTTTGGAAAAGGCACCAGTTCCTTGGTAGCTCGTATCTTTAAATTAGTGGGGTTTGCAGTAAGTTCTTTTTGCAGTTGTGTCTTAGCTGATCTGCTCGCCTATAGCTTGATGGCTGATGAAGCATGACGTGGTGACTTCTTGGTTCATCTACCTGTGTAGGGAGCAACGCTTTCCACAGTTCTCGAGGCACAGGAACAGGCAGGCTGGGGACTGCGCCAGAAGTCAACTACCCTGCTAGGTGGCTAATTTAATGTTGGGGTCCTGTGGGAACCAAAGAGAATGAAAAGCAGAAGGCAGGATGCCAAAGGGACCTGCTCCTTCCCTTGAGGGGACCCAGGCCTGCCTGAGAGCCCGAGAGCCTCCCACAGTATGGTTGGTGTGGCTAAGCCAGAGTCAAACCAGCTCACCTACCCCCCGGCCTGCCTTATCCTGAGCCACGGGCACACTCAGCAAGTACTGAGTGGCATCTGTGGACATCACTCAGCCTCCCTGGAGATACGAGGTTCCCTGGAGCCATGGGCCAGCCTCCTTCAGTGCAGCCAGAGGTCAAGTTTTCGGGGAAGGGCTAGCAGTCGCCTGGCAGTGGTCACTCACACATTCACTCGTTCACCACCCATTCACTCAAGACTAGTTCTGTCCAGGCACTGGAGGTAGATCCGTGAATGAGAGTCCATGGGCCACAGCCTCATCAACTTTAGCTGGCACAGGGACAGACAGTGAACTAGTGAGCAAGTGCATAAGCATATTTTTAGACAGGGACAAGTGGAGTAAAGAAAAGGACAGTGAGGGGCTGCTTCAGAGTGAGGAGCAAGGACGGCTTCTGAAGAGTGACCCTGAAGTGAAAAACTGTATGGAAAGAAGCCAGCAGAACAGTACTATAGCGGCCCTGAGGCCACTCCTTGAGGAGCTCAAGGGTCTGAAGAAGGCAGTGCGTCTGGAGAACAGGGAGGCGGGGGCAGGGAAAACAAGGGGAGGGTTGAGGTGGAGCTTGTGTCCCACCCTCGGAAAGGTGGGCAAGTCTAAGCCAGCACAGAGGACAGACAGTCCTCTCAGACAGTCCTCTGACCCCTCTGAGTGAAAGAAGCCTGCGCGATGCAGCACTCACCAGTCTCCGGTGGCTGTCTCAGGTGGGGGCAGGGGGCAGGGGCATGAGGGAACTTTGGGGACAATGGTTATATTCTGTATCTTAATAGGGGTTTGGGTCACACAGGTATATGCATTTGTCAAAATTCATGAAATATATGTTTGAGACTTGAATATTTCAATGCACATAAATTTTGCCTCAAAAGAAAAAAAAAACCCTCAACAAATATTGAACTCCAGTTAATGATGTGTTTGCCCAAGTCCTTCAGTGGGAAGATGCTGGTGTCTGTAATTTACTGTGAAAGACACTGTAAAAATCAAGGTGGACTGACAGGTGGGTAAAGGGATGGAAGGTAAGTATAGTACAATATTAGTACACTATTAATAGGAAGCTCTGAGTAGTGGGTATCTGAGTATCTTGGTAAAATTAAAATTCTCTCTGCTGGGCGTCTGACTGGAGCATCTATGGCGGGTGTGGGGTCATTGCAGAGAGTCTAGAAGGTCCCAGGCTCTTTTGCTTTCTTTCCGGGTACCTGCCATGGACCAGCTGAGGGTGTGTTACAGCTGAGGGTGTGTTACAGCCCTGGACCAGCTGAGGGTGTGTGTTGCACTTCCAGGGGAAATGGGTGGTGGGGAGTGGGTGCCCTGTGCCTGGAGCTCCGAAGAGGAGCCTGGCAGAGATGTGGTAGGTTTGGAGCAGATAGAATTTCAACCCTGGGGCTCATGAGGTCACTGAGGGTGTCTGTGTAGAGCCAGGACCCCGCCCAGGTGACAGGTCAAGGGGAGCAGTGAGGAGGGCGGCCAGGAGATGAGGAGGAGGAAGGCCAGGTGTCACAGCCCAGAGGGCCCCATTGTTCCCGCTTTGCAAGCTTCGGTGGTTCAGAGAACAGGGAGGGGCCTGGGCTCCATGTGAGCAGCAGGCCCATGGAAGGGAGAGGAGTAGGCCAGCTGGAGGGGTGGCAGGGCCCTGCAACACCCCACTCTCAGGAGCACCGCTCCCTCTGCTCCTTGGAGTGGGGCACCAAGCACCCAGGGGGAGAGTAGAGGCAGAGGATAGTGTAACTGATTTTGAGAAATGTTGCCCTAAGGGAAGCAGAGAATGGACAGCAGTTGGGGGGGGGGGTAGTGCTGAGGCTGGGGTGTAACTGGGACGGAGGTTGAGGGAGGCTTGACTGCCCACTTAAAGTGATGACTCAGAGCAAGACAGAGGGGCTCTGGATGGCAGAGGTCAAGGTTGGACCACAAAGTGGGCTGTGAACCAGATTTCCACAAGGTGACACTGGAACTGGTGGGGGTCTCCTCGGGCTCAGACCTGCTACCCTCTGAGGCTCAGGGCAGCTGTGAGCACCCCCTTCAATTCCTAGTTGCCCCACACCACCTTTCACTCCTCCACTCCAGCCACATCTGAGCCAGTCCAGTGCCAAGGGTCCTCTGAGCAAGGTAGGGTTCATGAGAGCCAAGGGAGAGGCTGGGCTTCCTTTGGCCAGCATGACCTATTCAGTAGCACAAGGACAGAGAGAACTTGGGTATCTCGAAGTGCCTCCAGTGGCCTCCTCCAATCCCTGGACCTGAGGCCCAGCCCCATGTGACCCAGGGGGCTGGAGAGGCCTGCAGCATGACTCCAGCAGGAGCCAGGGTGCCTTCCCTGAAGGCAGGACCAGTGTCACACCTGTGTGACGATGGCCCCCATGATGTGAGGCACCTGATGGCTGTTTTGCCCAAAGGGTCTCTCCTTGCATCTGGTTTAGGCATCTACCTCTTAGGGTTTTGGGGATGGTCAAATGCTGAGCGAGGTCTAGCAGTAGCACAGAACCCTAATTACCCAGCTCCTTTGAGGCTAAAGTTTATTCAGAAGTGGCCTCTGAGGGTCAGGAAAGGCAAGGAGGCACCTGGACAGCCTGAGGGAGAGGCTGGGCTGTTCTAGTCGAGCCTCTCTCCAGCCCAGCTTCCCAGGCCAAGAAATTAATAACGGGCACCACGCCCACTTCTGCACACCCACAGATAGTAAAACATTTGCTGTTTGCAAATAAATGTTTCATTTTAAAATGTGAGCTTGCCCTGAGGACACCGGCCTGCCACTGTCCACGCCATCTGGACCTCCAGAGCCCAGAGAGAGGTGCTGGCGGAAAAATGACCAGCTCACTCTTCCCACACTTGGGGGACTAACGCAGGAGGCAGAAACTCGTCCAGCCTGTGGAGCACATGGACTGCTTGAGAGCCTGGTTTCCTCAGGGGCCGAGCTGGGCCAGGAGCTTCGTGCTCGTGGTTCCACTTTCCTTCCAGAGACTGCCTTGCCTGGCCTCAGGAAGAAAATGCCCTCCACTCCCACCAGAACTCGGGGACCAAGCTCATCACAGGGTTAAAACAAGAGTGGCCTTCGAATGAGAGGAGCTGAGGGCAGCCCCCAACGGGCACTCAAGAAGGCCACCATCTCCGCACCTCAGAGCGTCATGACCTCAACATCCAACAGGAGGCCACACGTGCATGGTGACCACAGAGCTCGTTGTCCGCAGGGTGCCCGCACTGCCCTCCAGTGTGAGGCTCGTTTTGCGTCCTCTTTTCCAGTGGGACACCCAGCCAACCCACCAACCTTCCCATCAGAGCATCTCCAACACCTGTCCAAGATAAAGAGCAGCTGGCGCCACTGCCCCAGGCCCAGCCTGTCCAGACTTGGTCTCCCCAGCACAAGGCCCAGCATCCAGCCAAGGTGGGCTCCCACTGCCCGGATGCCACCTGACTAAGGGTGTGTGAGGCTACGCCAGGAGGGCAAACCACCCCGACCCCAACATGAGCAACATCAGCACGGTCACTTAGAGGGTAGAAGGGAGCAGCAGGGAGGACCAGGGATGGGCCCCATGCACATGTGGACAGAGAAGGCACTGCTTAGAGGCCACACAGTGTCTCTACCTCCAGGGCTCCGTCGCCACTCTGCCTCCTTCTGCCGCTTCCTTCCCTCAGTGCTGCCAGCAACTTTTCTGGGGCAAATAGCACCTAGCCCGCTTGGCACGGCGACTTGGAGAAAGACTGGGCAGCAACTGGGAGTGTCCAGCCACCAAGGAGCACGCAGGCATTCCAGTCTCATCTCTCCCTGAGCAGGAGGCTTGGGGGAAGCTGGAGGGTGGGACTGGAGGCACCTTGGGGTCTGGACAGGGTGGAGGAAGACCAGGAAGGAAAAGCCAGCCTTCCTGCGGAGGCGCCTGCTTGGCGAGCTTGTGGGAAGCCCATCCCCATACAGGCCCAGAACCGGGACTGCAGAACAAAAGGAGCGACAGCTGCCTCCCAATCCATAGGGGCCAGCAAAGGGGCAGCTGAAAATTGAGTTTCACCAGCAAAGACGAATGCTGACAACACTTCAGCCACAGTCTTACCTGCGCAGCTATGTGCGCAGGACTGTGATCCTCCTGTTTGCAGTTTCACAGTCGCTTCACACTGGACAGTGCTGAGCAGGGCTGCCCGGGGTGGGCTCCAGGGCACCCTTTGCACTGAGCGGTCCATAACGTGGCCCAGGGTCTCCCTGAGTTTGCACTGTTTGGGAGAGGGGCCACATTCTTGTGCTCTGTGGACACTTTGATTATCCAACTTACATGAGAATAACTGGTGTTAGTTCTTCAATCAAATTTTATAGCCCTCAGGGTTGGAACTGTTTACTTTTATACAATATGGAAACCAACAGAGGCCAGATACACAGCAGGCCCTGGGCCATTTGCTGGACCAGTGATGTAATTCTATATGGCCGTGCTCACAGTGACCACCTGTGTGCGTAAATGTGCTGTGCACCAGGATGCACACTCTCAGGAGTAAACCCTCTTGCTCTGTTCACTGCTCTGTCCCAGGGATCAAGAACAGGGCTCTACTCAGAGAAGCTGCTCAGCAAACATTTATTAAATGAACACTGTTTTAAACATTTTGGTAAGTTTTATACTCATATGAAATGTGCTTAAATGTAGAGTTTATATCACACTCCTGTTCAAAGTATCTCAAACATGACTTTACTGAACATATCTATTCCTGAACTGAATATCTATAAATACAAACATTTATTTACACCTCAGGAATCCATAATTTGAAGAAATGATAGAAAGTATTGTTTTAAAAACGGAATCTGTTTGAAAAGCCAAGTCATGCTCAAACTCATTTTCCATATTCCAGACTTTTGTTGCTGTGCACTGGTTCACAATCTGCTCCAAGACAGGCTGGTCTGGGGACCCCCAAGACACAGTCACTTAGACTGGCACTAAAGGATGACCACCTACAGGGAAGCCCAAGGCCTCCAACAGGTGCCACCCAGAGAAGCTGCAGTTGCACCTGCACAACTATGCATTAGGAGCCAGTCCATTAGTGTGAGGTCCAAGCATGAGCGTGTCAACAAAAGGTTGCTGCCACCAATCTAATGCCAACAGAAGTCCCCATCTGGGGAGCTGTGAAAGGAAAAGCTTTATTCAGGTAGAGTTTGCAAACCAGGGAAACCAAAAGTGCGCTCCTTCCACATAAAGCAGAGGCTGCCCTTTCTAGAGAAAGTTCCCTCCTCAGTTTCTGATTGGTCCAATGTTATGCAAATGAGGATTCCAAATTTGCACAGTTTGAACCAAATAACACTGTACTGATTGGTTGGAATCATTATAAGGCTGCTATATAGGTCAGTAAAAATGCAAATGAAGATATAGCTGTGTAGTTTCCATTGGCTGGGGGTGGTCTCAGCCCATTGGTTGAAAGACAATTCCATGAACTCCTTTAGAAGGGCTGGCTCGGCCAGCAGGAGCACAGCGCAGGAGGCTGGCAGTCCAGTCTGTGGATTTTCCCTGCAATGCCGAGTGTGTGAGAGGCCCCTGTTAGCATTGGCTACTTGACTCTGGTTATGAATTTAGGCCCAATTAATAACAAGGAGTCCCTCTTGGAACGTATATTTCTTCTCAAGGTCAGCAAGGGCAACCCAGAGAGCAACCACACATTTTTCCTCCCAGGGAAACACACCAGAGTTGGTAATATGAAGACACATGGAGCCCAGAGATTCTACTGGGTGAGAAGAGGGTGCAGACCTGGGAGAACAGGCTGGGCCTACATCTGATGCTTACTCTGGGAAGCTTAGAAATCTTGTAACAAGTTGGAAAACCAATGCTATTAAAAGCAATGTGGAAAAGTGGTTTGAAGAGCACAGGCCATAGAGTCAGGCTAGTTGGGTTGAAATACTGCCTCACACTTACTAACCACCTGGTCTTGAACAACTGCATCACTGCTCCGGGCCTCAGTCTCCTCATCTGCAAAATAGGGTTTGTAACAATAGTACCCCCTTCACAAGGGCGCTGTGGGGATTAAATAAACTCATATAGTAAGTGGTATGCAAACTTTTTAGTTTTTGTTTTACAATCTTAAAATGTATTAAGAATACCAAGGAGCTTTTAATTTTTATTATTATTATTTGTTAACCCTCACCAGAGAATATTTTCTCCATCGCTTTTCAGAGAGTGGGGGGTGGGGCGGGCGGGAGGAGAGAGACATCGATTGGTTGCCTCCTGCACACACCCAACCAAGGCTGGGGACTGAACCTACAACAGAGGCACGTGCCCTTGACTGGAATCCAACCTGAGACCCTTCAGTCCACAGGCCGACACACTCAAGAGCTTTTATTTATGTGGGTTACATCTATTGATATTTACCATACTGAACATTAAAACAAAACATTTTAGCCCTGGTTGTTCTGGCTCAGTGGTTAGATTGTGAACCCACCCACAGAAGGGCCGGGGTTCTGATTCCAGGTCAAGGGCATTGCAGGTTCCTTTCCCCGCCCATGGTCCAGGGGTGGAGGGCGGCCAGTCAGTGTGTCTCTCTCACATCGATGCTTCTCTCTCCTCTCTCCCTGCCTCCCCTCCCTTCCACTCTCTCTATAAATCAATGGAAAAAGTATCCTCACTCCTTGGGTGAGGATTTAAAAAACAGTTAAATTATTTATCAATTCACTTAAAAATCAATCAGAGCCCTGGCCAGTGTGGCTCAGTTGGTTGAGCTTCTTCCACACACCAAGAGGTCTTAGGTTTGATTACCAGTCAGGCACATGCCCGAGTTGCAGGTTTAATCCCTAGAAGGAGGCATGTTGGTGGCAGCCGATAGATGTTTCTCTCTCTCTCTCCCCCTCTCCCTTTCTCTCTCTAAATCAATAAAAACATAACTTAAAAATGATAATAAAATAAAATAAATAAGAAAAACATTACATATTAACATAATGATACATCATGATGAAAAATTACTGCATCTTCCAAAACAGAAAAAAAATTCCTGAGACAGCTGTACCCAGTCAAGATGAAGTAGCAGGAACCAGAAAAAAATATATGAAACACAAAATGAATGAAATGATTGTTTTCAAGATACTGAACATCAGGCTACAAAGGACAGTGACCCATAAAAGACAGAAATGAACAAGTGAACCCTATGTTTGCCCAGCTTTCACCAAGAGAAGAGGAATCCAACGCAGAGCTGAGCAAACTCCCTGAATTAAAGAGATGGAGCTGGAAGTCCAGGAAGACAAAGGCAGCCAGACTCTGCAGAACTGGATCCTGGAAAGGAGAAGGCTGTGCAGAGAAGAACCCCAAAGGTCTCTAGAGGGTCCCTCATGTTTTCAAATGAGCACTCTTAAGCGCATGTATGTAAGGAAATTGTTCCAGGCCAGAAAGAACCACCTGGAAGGATGTGAGGGAGTAGCACAGGCATTTACACGTGGCCAAGAATAATACCTGTTTCTAGCAGCCATCCCAGGGTGGAAGAATAGAAAATACCCAACCTAAACAGAAAGGTGGACTGAGAGATGGAGCGGAGCCCAGGGGCCTGGAGCATCACCACAGAGGATGCTCACACTGGGGGACTGTGCCTGAGCTATGTAGCTATGACTTTTAGAGTCATATATAAAATATCTATACAAAGAGGTACACCAAAAAATACTACCAATAAATCAAAATGAATTATAAATAAATGTCCAAAGGTTACATAGGGAGGCAGGATAAAAAGGAATTATCTACTGACACACAACAAACTAGACACATCTCAAGGGCATTATGCTGAGTGAAGAAAGCCAGTCTCAAAGACTACACACTACAATTCCACTCATACAACACCCTTGAAATAACAAAATTAAAGAGATGGAAGCAGAATAGTGGTTGCCAGGGGTCGGGAATGGTTGGGGCAGGGTGATGAGTGTGACTAAAAAGTTTTCTGATTCATTAACATGGGTTGTCTTTCCATTTATTTAGATTTTTAAAATTTCATTAAACAATGTTTCATGATTTTCAGTGTGTAAGTCATACTTTTTTACATAGTTTATTCCTATTTTAGTCTTTTTGATGTGATTGTGACTGGAGTTTTTAAATTTTTTTCAGATTTTTCATTGCTAGTGTGTAGAACTGTGCAGGTCCACTTATATGCAGATTATATGCAATATATTTTCAATAAATATATTGAAAAAAATTTTGGAGAATTGTGACAATTTGAAAAAACTTGCAGACAAACTATGTAGTGTAGAAATATAGTTTAAGAAAAAGTTAGGTATGCAATGAACATATAAAATATATGCAGATACTGCCCATTTTATCATTGACTGCAATAAAATATATACAAATCTATTATAGAAAGTTAAAATTTATCAAAAGTTGCCCACACAAACACTTACAGAGCAGTGGAGAGGAATGTAACGGCACAGAGATGCAGGACTGACTCGGGACTGCAGACAGTTACCCGTGGCGCACGCAGGTCCTTCTGTGACCATGTCCTGCTGCTGTTGCGGTAGCTCACGCGTGTGCACCTCCTCCCACGTGCGGAGCGGTGCTGACCCTCTCCGCACGAGCAGGGGTCGCCACAGTAAGCTGTGCATCGCAGTCAAAAGTGATCTCTCAAGGCCCTCGTGTAAATCTTGAATAACAGCTTGGGACCCCTGGGAAGTGTCACTAGGGAGCTGGACGTGCTCCCAGGAAGCAGAGAGAAGTCATGATATCACAAGAAAAGCTGAATTGCTTAAGTGCACCAGAGACTAAGGTCTGCAGCTGCAGTTGCCACCAGTTCAGTATAACTGAATCCAGTGTATAGATCACTGTGAAATAAAAGACAAGGAGATTCATGAAGCTATTGCTGCACCTATGCCAGCAGATGTGAAAAACCTGCACTTTTTGCAAAATTTATCTCATACTGAAAATGCAGCTTTTATGTGGGTGCAGAGTTGCTATAAGAAAGGCTACCTGCAGACTGCAATATGATTCGAGAAAAAGTAAAGTCATCGTAAGGCATTATTTGCTTATTTAAGTAACAAAAGGAAGGTGATGCTTACAAGGCTGGAGAATGTAATGCAGCTGAGGATGGTCAATAATTTTATAAAGAGGTTTGGCTTAAAAAATATCAAGATAACAGGAGAAGCAGCTTCTGCTGAGCAAGAGGTAGCAGACAAGTTTTCAGATGCCATTAAGGAAATCACTGAGGAGAAATGTCTGCCTGAACAGGTTCATATAGTGCCTGTTCGGTTGGGGGGGCACAAGGGACATTTATGAGTAAGGAAGAGAAATGAGCACCAGAATTTAAGGCAGGAAGGGCTAGGGTAGCTTTACACATTCGTGCAAATGCCGCCAGCTCACGATCAGCACTGCCCTTACCTAAAAGCTGCCAACCCAGCCCCGAAGGGAAAAGACAAACAGCAGCAGCCAGTCTTTTGGTTGTACAACAAGAAGGCCTGGACCTTGAAAGCCCTTTTTCCATGTTGACTTCATGGATGCTTTGCCCCTGAAGTCAAAAAGTGCCTGCCAGTAAGAGCCTGAATTTTAAAGTTCTTTTGATATTGGACAATTCTCCTGGCCACTCAGAATCTCATGAGTTCCACACAGCAGGTCCTCAAACACAATGTCCCTAAATCAGCCTCTAGACCAGGGGTCGTAGGACCCGTGAGGCTCATTACACACGGCGCTCTGTGGAAAGGCTGTGGGCTGTCCACACTACGGAAGAGAGCCCCAGGGAGAGAACACCGTGGGCACTCGGGAGCCTCGCACCCTGGAAGGTGCCCTTGTTCTAGGCCAAACAAGTCCCTGCTGGGGCAACTGTGCCCACTTGCTGTGAGCGACTTCACAGGACTCAGAGCCAAGCAGGGAATCATGAAAGAGAAGTGGATACGGCAAAAAGGGGAGCGGTGGAAGGCTGCAAGACACGGGTCCTGGAGAAATTCAAGAGCCAATAGACAAAATAGCAGAGGAACTGAGAGAAGACAGCCTGACGGAGCTGAGTGCTCCCCAGCCAGTGCTGCACGGTGAGGACAAGATGTAGCAGCCGCGGAGCTGGAAACACACGGACGCTGCTCAGGAATGCTCCGGCCCCTTTCGTGACCTGGTCCTTTTGTGAAGTGTGCCAGCCCTGATGCAAATGGTGGGGAAAAAACTATATAGGAACATTTTTAGAGACATGAAAAGGCAAACATTTCAGACATAAATGACAATGTTTTTCCATAAAGTTAAGGCTGTGCCTGACTCTTGCCCACCGCTTCTACCTCTGCCAACCCTGAGGCAGCAGGACCAACCCCGCCTCCTCAGCCAGGGAAGGTGACGGCGACGGCGGCCTTTATCCGTCCACTTTCACATGGTGGACAGCTGATAACCATCATGTCGTAAGTTAGTTAACTCACCTGCTGTGCTGTGAGCATATTCGTGTAAAAATCTAATTGCATGGCGACACTTTTTGTGTCACCATCATATTGCCTAAGTATTTGCCATGTAGAACATCATGTGAAAAACCTGTATTGAAGTGAACAGCCTTTTCCCTCACATAAGCATAAGGTGAGTGATATTTAATACAAAATTAATAACCTGTTGTTTTTCTTACTGTTTTATAGCTTTGCTTTCAAAGAATTACATTACCATACAGCATGCCCCTCTCATAACTGGAGAAACTGCGTATCATCACAGATAAGCTTTTCAAAATGTAACAGCGTTTTCTATACTGTGTTATGTTTACACACTGTACTGTAGGCCGTAACAACTGTATAATGATGCATTTATTAGTGCGTAGGCTGGCAACATGGACGCCGTTCTATCAACTACACTGGGCCGCCCTAAAGCAGCCACGCTGCTGCTGCTTCTTTGCGAATGCATACATGTAAATAAATATAAATTTCCTTTTCACAGTATCTTTTTATTTTTGATGTCTAGTGTTAATAATTCTTGTAACATCCACAGTGCTTATAATATATAAAACAATATTGATGTAGGTCTTGTGAATGGAAAAGAGGGGCTATGTAGCAAACCTGACAACTCGGTGACCAAGGGTGACCTCCAGGTTCCTCTGATCCTACATCCCTAGCTGGCACGTCATGTCAGGCCTTTAGCTTTCTTAGCAAAGGTCAGAACTTACCTGAAGTGAGCCCTGTTCATTTTTCCTGTGTATCATGGATAATACATATTTTAAGTGTGAGAGGAATTTTCTTTTCTAGACCACTCAGAGGCACAACTGCCAGCACCAGAGCACAAGACCACAAAACTCATTGTCATCTTTTCCCCAAGTAGCATCTCTATTTACTGTTGATGTTAAATGTTGGCTGCTCTGCACCCACCAATGTAAGAGGCCTGCATCTCTCCATCGTGCTTTCTATCCCATCCTGGAGGTTTTCCTGCATCGCTTTCCCCTTCTCCCCGGCCCACACCAGTGGATTTCATGTTGTCTTCCTTATGTTTGCTCCTTTCTATTTTTTCCGATTATAATTTATCTTTATTGTTGAAAGTATTACAAATGTTCGCTTTTTCCCCCCATTGGTTCCCTCCGCCCTGCACCCCCCCAGGCCTTCACCACACTATTGTCTGTGTCCATGGGTTATGCACATATGCATATAAGTTTTTAGGTTAATCTGTCCCCACCCACCCACTCCCCAATACCTGTCTTCTCTATGAGATTCGTCAGTCTGTTTATGCTTCTATGTCTCTGAATCTATTTTGTTCATTAGTTTATTTTGTTCATTAGATTCCACATATGAGTGAGATCATGTGACACTTGTATTTCTCTGACTGGCTTATTTCTCTTAGCATAATACTCTCCAGGTCCCACCATGCTGTCTCAAAGGGTAAGGAATCCTTCTTTTTCGGAGATGCATAGTATTCCATGGTGTAAATGTCCAAAAAGATGCTTGATATGATTTCAATCTTCTTGAACTTGTAGAGATTTTCTTTGTGTCCTAACATATGATCTATCTTTGAGAATGTCCCATATGCACTTGAGGAGAATGTATATTCAGCAGCTTTGGGGTGAAATGTTCTGTAAATGTCAATTAAATCCATCTGATCTAGTGTGCCATTTAGAGTTACTGTTTCTTTGTTGATTTTTTGTCTGGAAGACCTATCCAGTAAAGTCAGTGGGGAGTTAAAATCCCCTACTATGACTGTATTGCTGTTGATCTCTCCTTTAAAGTCCTCCAGAAGTTTGGGGTTTTTTTCAGCCTGTCTGAGTCTTTTGTTCTGAGGTGGGTCTTGTACACATCATATATTTGGGTCATGTTTTCTTATCCATTCAGCTACCCTATGTCTTTTGATTGGAGCATTTAATCCATTTATATTTAATGTTATTATTGATAGGTACTTACCTGTTGCCATTTTATTTCTTTATGCCTATGTTTCTCTCTTTCTTCTATTTCAATTTCTTATTACAGCAGTCCCTTTAACATTTCCCTCAATGCTGAGTTGGTGGTGAGAAACTCCTTTAGCCTTTTTTGTCTGGGAAGTTCTTTATTTCACCATCTATTTTGAATGATAGTCTTGCTGGATAGAGTAGTCTTGGTTTCAGATCCTTGTTTTGCATTAGCTTGAATACTTCATGCCATTCCCTTCTAGGCTGTAGAGTTTCTGATGAGAAGTCAGCTGACAGCCTTATGGGAGCTCCGTTGTAGGTAACAGACTGCGTTTCTCTTGCTGCCTTTAAGATTCTCTCTTTGTCTTTAAAGAAATGTTTAAAAAAAAAAACAAAACCCGGCCGGGCGTGGCTCAGCAGTTGAGCATCGACCTAGGATCCAAGAGATTGGGGTTCGATTCCCAGTCAGGGCACATGTGCAGGTTGCAGGCTCAATCAATGACTCTCTCATCATTGATATTTCTGTCTCTCTGTCTCCCTCTCCTTTCCTCTCTCTGAAATCAACAAAGATATAAAAAAAGAAATGTTTTAAAAAAGAGATTCTCTCTTTGTCTTGAATTTTTGGCATTTTAATTATGATGTTTCTGGGTGTGGACCTTTTGGGTTTTTCTTGCCTGGGACTCTCTCTGCCTGAACTTGTGTGACTTTTTCCTTCACCAGGTTAGGAGAGTTCTCTGCCATTATTTCTTCCAACAAGTTCTCTATCCCTTGGTCACTTTCTTCCCCTTTTGGCACTCTTATGATGAGAATATTGTGTTTCATGTTGTCCCACAGTTCCCTTAGACTGCCCTCCTGTTTTTTTTTAATTGTTTTTTCTTTTTGGATCTTGGATTGAGTGATTTTTTTTCTACCCTGTCTTCTAATTCACTGATCATATCCTCAGCTTCCTGTAATCTGCTGTTTATTCCTTTCAATGTATTCTTTATTTCTGCTATGTCATTTTAAATTCCCTCATAGTTTCCATATCTTTTCTCACCATCCTTACAATCAGTGTTATGAACTCTATATTAATTATAGATTGCTTATCTCCATTTCACTTAGCTCTTCTTCTGGAGAATTCTCTTGTTCTTTCATTTGGGGCTTGTGTTTTGCCTCCCCATTTTGGCTGCCTATTTGGTTTTGTTTCTATGTATTAGGTAGGCCTGCTAGGACTCTCAGTCTTTTTGAAGGATCTCTGGTGCAGGCCAATGTCAGATGCTGCTTGTGACTGGCCCTGAGTACCCTGTTTGGAGCTATCAACAACCCATGGCTTGAGGTCTCCTCTGTTGGGGCATTTGGACAGAACCAAGATGCACACCAAAGTCTGTTTTTCCAAGGCCCTGGTCCAGAAGCAGATCAGGCAAAGACTCAGAGCATCCAGAGGTCTGCCTCTGCCTGCAGGCTGATTGATCTTAGTCTCTTAATGACCCTCAGGCTGTAGATTACAGCAAGGCGTAAATTCCATGGGGTGGGGCAAGAGGTTTTCCAATGGGTGGGGCAATTGCTTCCACCCTCCCAGGCAAATCTGCCTGGATGGCAAAGGTCTGCCTGAGAAAGATGTCCTCTGCAGTCTGGGGGAATGACTCAGCACAGGAATCTAGATGGCTACCCTCTGAGCTCTATCTCCAGGGCCCACAACCCTGGACTCTCTTCACACTGCCCTAGTCTATTCTACCCTCCCTCTGCCAGAGCCCAAGGTGAGTGGCTGTACATGAAACTTTGTGTGTTGGCCCTTTAAGAGGGTGCCTGCCTTTCCAGCCATCTCTCCCTGGAAGACAGAAACCCTGATGCTTTTCACAGCCAGGTATGTGGGCACTTTCCTCAGTTCTGGTGCTCTGGGCTGGGGAGCCCAGTTTGGGGTTTAGGACCCTGAGTCCTCAGTGGGAAACCCCTGCAGCTTAGATATCCCTCCGGACCTTCAACTGCTGCCTGTGGGAGCCCGGCCAGCCCTCTTGTGCCTCTGCACTTCCTACCAGTCTCTATGTGGTCTCCACTTTTCCTCTTTGGTTATGAGGGTGCTCTCCAGCTTGTCTTCAGTTGCAGTTGATTATTCAGGATGATTTTTCTATATTTTAGTTGTAATTCCAGTTTGGTCCTAGAAGAAGGTCAGTGTAGCTTCCATTCAATCTGCTACCATATTGGAATCTTATGTGATTTTATAATTTAATTTGGCAATGCCATCCAGAGATAGGAAAGGTAAAAGCCTTTATGAACTCGAGACAGAAACATGCAGACAGACAGAGAGAAAGAGACAGTAGCTCCAAATCTAAAATATCAGCCCTGGCCAGTAAATACAGATTAACAGAATTCACTGGTCCACATGAATAAGCTGTTCTCTTTCCAGTGGGTATGAACCCTTAATTGATTTGAGCTCAAAGTGAACAAATAGAAAATAGTAACAAACAAGATTCCCTGTCATCTTTTACCCAACAGAGACAAGAGCTGTAAAACCCAAATAGTCAGTCCATGAAACCAAAGAAGCCAGCACCAGCAATCGAGTGAGCCTGCAAAAGGAATCAAAACAGAATCCTTCCTGTGCACTTGGCTGACACAGGTGGAGCACAGGGTCAGGACTCAGCCACTCTATTGGTCCCAGATCACCACTCAGGAACAAAGGCCCCTCAGGTGGATGGAGCAAGCTGGAATCCAAGCTTTGTTCCTATATAAAACTGTCCAAGAGAAAATGCACCCACGATGGAGATGGTTTTACTTAGGCTGTTTCACTAGGGAGAATGCCCATTAATGAGGAACTGCTCAGAGAAGAGCAAGGGGTGGGGCTTTATAGTGCCAATGGACAAAGGGTCATGAGGGATGAGGAGTGGAGGTGGGTCCTGTCCCAGAATCTGCAAAGGCTGGGATGTCCTCTCCAGAGCACAGAGCTGTGGGGATTCCTCAACTACCACTGCCTTCCCAGACCACAGGGCTCATAGCTCAGTGCACTCAATGTATATAGCACTGAGAAGAAGAGGGCTTCTTCCATATTTTCATTGCTAATTTATAGCTTCACCCAGTTCCATGGAGTTGATTCTTCTCTTCCATGAGTCATGAAACTCTGTGATGTGTCGGTTTTCTCTTTTTCAGCATCTTTAGATGGTGCAACTGTGGGTTGAGAAACAAGTCTTCTAATCTATTATTTTAAAAACACTTTATTAAATTTATTGGGGTGACTGTGGTTAATATGAACATAGAGGTTTCAGGTGTGGGTTTCTATGTTGCAAGATCTGCATATTGCACTGTGTGCCCACCACCCAAAGGAAAATCTCCCGTCACCGTATATTAAAACCCCCTTAACCCCCTTCACCCCACATCCCCTGCCCTCTGGCAACCAGCACACTGCTGTGTGTGTCCATGTGTTTCAGTTTTATATCTCACATAAGAGTGAAATCATATGTTCTTAGCTTTCTCTGACTTATTTCACTTAGCATAATATTTTCAAGGTCCATCCATGTTGTTGCAAATAACATGGGCAGTATTCCATCCTTTCTTATGGCTGAGTAGTGTCCACTGTGTACATGTCCTGCATCTTCTTTGTCCAGTCCCCTGTCTCAGGACATTGGTTGTTTTCCATGTCTTGGCCATCGTGAATAATGCCGCAATGAACATAAGGGTGCATATATCTTTGTGAATACATGTTTTTTAGTTTTTCAGGTAGATACCCAGGAGAGGGATTTCTGGGTCATATGGTAGCTCTACTCTAAATTTTTTGAGGAATTGCCAGATGGCTTTCCATAGTGGCTGTACCAGTCTACATTCCCACCAGCAGTGAGTGAGTGTTCCCTTTTCTCCACAATCTCTCCAACACGTGTTATTGCTGGTCTTATTGATAACAGCCATTCTAACAGGTGTGAGACGGTACCTCATTGTAGTTTTGATTTACATTTCCCTAATTGCTAGTGAGGTCGAATATCTTTTCATATATCTATTGGCTGTTTGTGTGTCTTCTTGGGAGAGGTGTCTGCTCAGGTCCTCTGCCCAATTTTTTATTGGGTTTGTTTTTTTGTCTGGTGTTGAGTTTTATGAGTTCTTTATATATTTTGGAAATTAAACCTTTGTCAGAGCTACTGTTTGCAAATATCATCCCCTTTCTGGTTGGCTGCCTCTTTGTTTGGTTGTCAGTTCCTTTTGCTGTGCAGAAGCTTTACATTTGATACAGTCCCATTCATTTATTTTTGCCTTTACTTCCCTTGCCTTTGGGATCAACTTCATAAAATGTTCTCTATGAACAAGGTCCATAAGTTTGGTACCTGTGTTTTCTTCTATGTAACTTATTGTTTCAGGTCTCACAGTTAGATCTTTAATCCCTTTTGAGTTCATTTTTGTACATGGGGACAAACTGTAATGCAGTTTCATTCTTTTGTGGGTGGCTTTCCAGTTTTCCCAGCACCATTTGTTGAACAAACTATCTTTACTCCATTGTGTGTTTCCAGCTCCTTTGCCAAAAATTATCTGCCCATATACATGTGGTTTTATATCTGGGCTCTCAGTTCTGTCCCACTGGTCTGTGTGTCTGTTTCTGTGCCAGTCCCATGCTGGTTTGATTATTGCAGCTCTGTAGTTTAATTAGAAGTCAGGTCGGGTGATACCTCCAGCTTCGTTCTTTTTTCTCAGGATTGCCTTTTCTATTTGGGGTCTTTTGTGGTTCCATATAAATCTGATGATTTCTTGTTATATTTCTTTTAAAAATGGCATTGGTATTTTGATGGAGATGCTTTAAATCTGTGTATTGCTTTTGGTAATATGGCCATTTTAATAATGTTGAGTCTTCCAATCCATGAACATGGGACATTTTTCCATTTTGTTGTGTCTTTTTCAATCTCTTTTAATAACATTTTGTAATTTTCAGTATATAGGTCTTTCATGTACTTTGTTAAGTTTATTCCTAGGTATTTTTTAAAATTTGTCTTTATTGATGTCAGAGAGAGGAAAGGAAAGGGAGAGAGAGAGATAGAAACATTATTGATGAGTCATTGATTGGCTGCCTCCTGGACACCCCCCACTGGGGACTGAGCCTGCAACCCAGGCATGTGGCCTGACACGAAATCGAACCTCAATCTCCCGGGTTATAAGTCAATGCTCCACCACTGAGCCATGCCAGCTGGGCTATTCCTAGGTATTTTATTCTCTTGGTTGCAATTACAACAGGAATTGGGTTTTCTCATTTATTTTTCTGAAGTTGTGTTATTAATACACAGGAAGGTAATGTATTTTTGTACATTGATTTTACTGTAACTTTACTGTATTTGTTTATTGTTTCTAATAGTTTTTTTTGTTTTTTTTGGTGGAGTTTTTAGGGTTTTCCATATACAGAATCATGTCATTTGCAAAAAGTGACAGTGTTACTTCTTCCTTCCCCATTTGGATGCCTTTTATTTCTTTCTCTAGCCTATTGCTCTGGCTGGACTTCCAGTACTGTGCTGAATAAGAGGGTGAGAGGGGGCATCCTGGTCCTGTTCCCGATCTTAGAGGAAAAGCTTTCAGGTTTTCACCAGTGAGTGTGATATTGGCTGAGGGTTTATTAGATATGGCCTTTATTAGGTTGAGGTGTTTTCCTTCTATTCCTATTTTATTGAATATGTTCATCATAAATGGATGTTATATCTTATCAAATGCCTTTTCTGTGTCTATTGATAAGATCATATGATTCTTATCCTTTCTTTTGTTACTGTGTATCACATGGATTTTTTATGTATTTACATTGAACCATCCTTGTGTCCCTAGAATGACCCCCACGTGATCGTGATGTATTATTTTTGATGTATTGTTGTACGTGATTTGCTAGTATTTTGTTTAGGGTTTTTGCATCTGTAGTCATCAGAGATATTGGTCTGTAGTTTTCTTTTTTTGTGTGTTATCCTTGCCAGGTTTTGGAATCAGGGTCATATTGGCCTCATAAAATGTATTAGGAAGTATTGCCTCTTCTTCAAATTTTTTGGAAGAGTTTGAGGAGGACAGGTTTTAAGTCTTCTTTGGTAGAACTCACTGGTGAAGCCATCTCGTCCTGGACTTCTTTTTTTTTTTTTATAAACATATCTTTATTGATTTCAGAGAGAGGAAAGGAGAGGGGGAGAAAGAGATGGCAACATCAATGATGAGAGAGTCATCAATTGAGCCCACAACCCAGGCATGTGCCCTGACCGGGAATCGAAGCCCGATCGCCTGGATCCTAGGTCGACGCTCAACCGCTGAGCCACTCCCTGCCTGGCATGGACTTCTATTTTTTGGTAGGTTTTTGATGGTTGTTTCAATTTCCTCACTGCTGATCTGTCTATTTAGATTTTCCAATTCTTCATGATTTAGTCTAGGAAGGTTATATATTTCTAGGAACTTACCCATTTTTCTAACTTATTGAATTTGGTGGCATACAGTCCTTCATAGTATTCTAGTATGATCCTTTGTGTATCTACAATGTCTGTGGTGACTTCTCTCTCGTTTCTGATTTTGTTTATATGGGTCTTTTTCCTTTTTTCCTTAGTGAGTCTAGCCAAGGGTTTGTCAATGTTATTAATCTTTGCAAAGACCCAGCTCTTGTTTTATTAATTTTTGTATAGTCTTTTCTCTGTTTCATTCAGTTCTACTCTAATTTTTATGATATTCTTTCTTCTGCTGACTTTGGGTTGCTTTTATTCTTCCTTTTCTAGTTCTTTAAGATGTAATGTTGGGCTGTTTACTTGGGATTCCTCTTGTTTCTTGAGATAGGCCTGTGATGATATAAACTTTCCTCTTACTATTGCTTTCCCTGCATCCCAGAAGGTTTGATATGTTGTATTGTCATTCTCATTTGCCTCTATATATCTATGGATCTCATCTTTTATTTCTTCTCTGACCCAGTCAGTTTTTAGTAATATGTTGTTTAATCTCCATGTATTTGTGGGTTTCTTTACTTCCTTTTTGCAGTTGATTTCTAATTTGAAAACATCATGGTGAGAGAATATGCTTGGTATGATTTCAGTCTTCTTGAATTTGTTGATGCTGGTTCTGTGACCCAGCATATGGTCTCTCCTTGGGAACGTTCCATGTGCGCTGGGGAAGAGTGTATAACCTGATGTTCTGGGATAAAAGGCTCTGTAATGTCAACTATGTCCATTTGGTCTAGCATTTCATTTAAGGCTGATATTTGTTGATTTTCTGTTGGCTGATCTGTCTAGAGCTGTCAATGGAGTATTATGATCCCCAACTATGATTGTGTTTTGATCTGTTTCTCCCTTTAGTTCTGTGAGTAGTTGCTTTATATATTTCAGTTCTCCCTGTTTGGGTGCATATATATTAAGAAGTGTTATGTTTTCTTGATGTAATGTCTCCTTTATCATTATAAAGTGTCCATCTTTGTCTCTTGTTATTTGCTTGGAGAATCATTTCCCACCCTTTTACTTTGAATCTACCTTTGTCTTTGCAGCTTAGGTGTGTCTCTTGTAGACAGCATGTGGTTGGTTTTATTTTCTGATCCACTCTGCTACTCTGTGCCTCTTTGTTGGTGAATGCAGTCCATTTACATTTAGGGTAATTATTGATTATGAGGATTTCCTGTAACCATTTTATCTTTTGTTTTCTGGTAGCTCTGTGCCTCCATTGGTTCTTTTCCTTGGTACTTCTGTCTGTTGTTTTTGTTTGGTGGTGTTCCATACTTCTTTCCTCTGTTTCCTCTTTTATTAAGCAATGTGTCCTGGTTTGGGGATTTTTGTGTGCGGTTACCACTAGGTTTATAAAAAATAAAGTCGCATATATGCAGTAGTTTTTTTTCTTTCAAGTGCATCTGATGTTCACCCTCCTTTGCCAGTTCAGACCTTTACCCCTCCCCTTTTATGTTTTTGTTGTCACAAATTATCCCTGTTTATGCTGTAAGGTTTTTGGTGATCTTACTGGTAGTGTTGTGACCTTCTGTTCTTTGTTTCAGGTAAACTAACTCCCTTGACTCTTTCCTGCAATGGGGGTTTTCTGGTGATAAAATCTCTCAGCTTCTGTATGTCTGGGAATGTCTTCATTTCTCCTTCATATTTAAAGGATAACTTTGTTGGATATATGTTTTGTGGCTGGTAATTTCTCTCTTTCAGATGGTTGACTATTTGGTTCCACTCTCTTCTGGCTTGTAGAGTTGCTGCTGAGAAGTTGGATGAAATTCTGATGAGTTTCCCTTTGCAGGTCACTTCTTTCTTTTTCTTGGCTGCTTTGAGAATTTTTTCTTAGTCATTAATTTTTGACAGTTTTAATACAATGTGCCTTGGAGGGGGCTTCTTTGGATTGAAGTAACTAGCTGTTCTGTCTGCTTCTTAGATTTGCGGATCTAATTCTTTCCATAGGTTCGGGAAGTTCTCATCCACTGTTTGTTTGAATAGACTCTATATTCCCTTCTCCCTCTCTTCTTCTTCCAGAATGTCTATTATTCCAATATTGCTTTTTCTGATGGAGTCAGAGAGTTCCTCTAGAGCTCTTTCATTTTTCTTTATGCTCAGGTCTCTCTCTTCTTCCCTCTCTGTCATTTCTAGATTCCTATCTTCAATATCACTAATTCTTTCCTCCATCTGCTTGGCTCTGTTTTCTATGCTCAGCAGCTCATTCCTAATCTCCTTAATTGCATGCTTCATTTCCAGGATTTCTGATTGGTTCTTTTTAAAGTTTCAATCTCTTTGGTAAAGTACTCGTTTTGTTCATTGATTTATTTTCTAAGTGCACTGAATCGCCTGTCTGTATTTTCTGGCATCTCGTTGACTATTTTCAGAACTGAAATCTTGAAATCACTTTCATTTTTTGTCACATATTTCCATGAGTTCCAGCTTGTTTTCTGGGGATTTTTCATCTTCTTCCTGATCATCCTTGTTACTGTGGTTTTCATGACATGTGGTCCTTTTCTTTGTCTAGGCATAAATGTCCTGTCTATAGCAGCTTTCTCTGAAGAGGTCTTTCTACTATTTTTCAGGAAATGGTGAATAGTAAGATTTTTTTACTTCTGTGATCTCCCAGACTTGACCTCCATGTGCTTCCATATGGCAGTACAGCCTGCTGCTTGGGGGTGGGGTTTGTTTTGCCCTCACCCTAATGGTGACCCCAACCTCTGTGGGGTCCCACCCCAAGCACCAAACCTAGGGATCAGTCACAGAGGGAAACAGCGGTTCCACTGCAATAGCTCTTGGTTTACAGATAAAATGTTCCTTGACCTGACACTGAGGACAATGGGAGGCAAGTTTTGGGAGTCCAAGGGGCAACAGAGCTCTCTATTTCCATTTCTTTATCAGAAACACGCCCACCCAACAGTGGACAGACAAGAGGCAATACCCCAAGCTCTGTCAGGTATCTGTTGGCTCAGTCACTGTTCACTCCATTCACCTTGCTGGACTGCCCCTGCAGCTCTCTGCTCCCCCCAGTCAAAAGAAGCACCTGCTACTGCTGTCTTCCTCCCCTCCTGGCTACACTATGAGCTTCCAGCTGCAGGGCTGCTTCTGAGGGGTTCTGGGCTTTCCTCCTTTCTCATCTCTCCACGTACCCCAGGTTGCCCACCTTCAGATGTTTCAGTGTGCAATTCTCTCAGGCATGTCTCTGTGTTGAGTAGAGAATTATTTGTTGAATTATAGTTGGTTAATTTGTTGAAATTTCAGGGGGAGAGGCCAAGAGTAACTCTCACACCACCATTCTTGTGACTCTAATCTATTTTTAAGCCAAAACTCCATCTTCAAATATTTAAAAAAATAGCATAAATACATTTTGTTTACTTTAGAATAAATATTAATTCTAAAATAGTAACAGTTTTTGATTAAACTGTAAATGTAGAAGTTCTGTGCATTTACTTTTTATTTCCACTTAAGCTCAAAGAAAACATCAGGATTTATAATCACTATTAACTAGATGATAACAAGGTTACAGAGATCACGGCCCATAAACCAGAAGAGATTCCATAAGAGTATATACTGAGACAAGTTGAATTCATTGCTCTAAGTCACACATTCATACATTAAATGTCCTACCTTAGAAAATTCTAGAGTATACACAAACACCTTCTATAGTCCCTTCTTGGGGCTCCTCCGGCACCTGTGAGGGGCTCCTACCCCCCTTAGTCACTGACCAGGCCGGTTCCTGACAGGGGCTCATCTGCTCCTGGCTGGGCCATTCTGGGGCCCTCAGGACACCTCCTCCAGCTCCGTGCCCTGGGACTGTCTCAGCCAGTTCACCCTGAAGGTGGCTGTAAAATCATGTCTTCTGTTCCCATTTGCTTCCTGGGCCCCCATATCTTGTGCTCTCAGGCACCCATATGGAACACCGTTTCCTCTGTGCCCCCCAGACAGGGGTAGGGGAAGGACCATGGGCACCTTCCAGGTGGCCAAGCCCTGGTTCCTGCCCTGAGTGTAGAAGGTGACTCCCCCAGGGTCTCGCCTTTGGGAACACTGGTCAGGGGAAGAAGTGCCAGTTAAACCAGCACCCTGACCGCTGACCCTCTGCGCCCTTGCTGGGCACAGTTAGACCAGAAAGTTAATGGTAAATAAGTTAGTGGTGCAGCACAATGTCAGCTATTTTCACAGTGTGGCCCACAGAAGAGCCCCTTCAGCTTCGCTTGTGTGTTCCTCCTTTGGGTACAGGCAGTGCCCACCTTGCTGGCCCGGGTCCACCCACAAAGGCGGGGTGACCAAGAGCTGGCCACCCACAGGAAACAGCTTAAACTAAGGGACATCTAAGTCCCAGCATGTTGGATGCCGTAGTGCCATGCTGAAAAGTGAGGAATAAGGATGGGCCCCTCAGCTGTGCTCGAGGTCGCTCCTGCAGGAGGTGGCCCGCTCCCTCAGTCCCCTGCAGGCTGACAGAGGCAGCCCAAGGAGCAGGCAGCCGGGGTCTGCAGAGCTGAGCAGAGAGCACAGGTGCTGTCGGGTCAGGCTGCTCCCCAGAGCCCCTGTGGGGAGCAAGCGGCCCAGGCCTGTGCTCCGCCTTCCCCACGGCCACCACTGCAGGCCCAGCTGCCAGGAGCACCCCTGGTCATGGTGATGACCAAATGGCCTTGTATTTCCCAAGCTCCAGGCTGTGCAGTCAGCACAGTAGCCACCAGCCACATGTGGCTGTTACAAATAGAATGTGATTATGTTTATGTAATTATGTTATGTTAAAGTAATGTTTCTATATTCTCTACATGTAAGTTACATTATAAATATAATTCATTATAAATAATGAATAAAAATTTAAAATTCCATTCCCCAGCCTCACCAACCACCTTTCAGATGCTCAAAGCCACATGTGGCTCGTGGCTACAGACCTGGACAGTGCAGGTCTGGATTGGTTTCCTCATTACAAAAAGCTCTTTAGGGCAGCAGAGAAACCAGCTGCCAGGATGGGACAGGATGAGTTATTTGGTTGGCAAGTCCTCTGTCACCCTGCCAGAATGCTCATCGGGGCCAGGCCCTCGGCCACGAACAGTGGCTTGGTGATGACCTGCAGCCCAGTGGCATCACTAAGCCCTCTGCAAACTGAGTCTCCCCTGCCGCGGAGCCCCGAGCTCGCCACACACAGGCAACTAGAAAATCCAGCGCAGTTAAGTCAGTGCTGGGGGCAGGAAGCAGGGATGCAAAGAAGACGAGAAAATCACACGTGTAAGAAGTTAAGGATTGTTTTTGAAAAAGGAAAAAGGAAACTCCTCAAGGCGTTTTGGAGATGCCACCAGTCAGTACAAAGGGGACCCCTGTGCTGTGTGGACATAAAGGGGTGACCCAGAGGTAGAAGGGGCCGGGCACAGTAAGGAGGCCTCGGGAGGGGTCAGCCCCGGGGAGAACCAGCATTAGCAGAGACACCCACAGAAGAGGGGAGTCCCGCAGCTACTGGGGCCACTGCGGGCCGGCCCCAGAGGGAGCCCCACAGAAGAGCAGTGAGAGCTGTGCAGGTCTAAAGGGGTAGGCCTGGCATGCAGATGAGAGAAGTGGGAGCCATTGAAGAATGTTAGGCAAAAGGGGACATGAACATATTCTGGTTCTGTGGGTGATGCCAGCAGACCCACCCCAGGAAGCAGAGTGAGCTGGTGTTTAAGAGCTGGCCCGGTGCAGGAGGACCTGGCTGAGAAGTGATGGCCACAGCAGGCATAGAAGGGGAGATGCCACTTGGAAAACGCCTCAGAAGAGCATGGCTCTGAGGGAAGAGAGTCCCCCGGAATATGGAGAGGATTTGGTGAGGAGGCTACTGTTTCCTTAGGTCAAGTTGAAAGTGCTCAGTAAAATAAAAGGCCTCCTCTAGCCCCTTTCCCCTGGGGAGGTAAGAGCTGGGAGCTGCCCAGTGGGAAGGGAAGACACGGGCACCAAGAAACTTGGACACCCCCATTTCCAAGGCTATGAGTCCCCTAGCACCCCACCACCTGGGCACGACTAGCACCTGACCCATAATGGACAGTGGGTCCCTTCCCAGGACTTGTGGGTCTGATACCTACAAGAGCTCGAGGTCTGCCCAGCCTGGCAGCTGATGCCGAGACAAGCGCGGCCCTGCTGGTGGCCATGCTTCCTGCTGAAGGGAGCCATCTGCCACCACAGAGAGCACAGAACAGGGCTTCAGAAACGGGTTTTGTTTAAAAACTAAGTAACAACATCCACTGATCTCTGCATTTGTTTGAGCCCCTTGCTCCTTTGTATCTCCATTCACACCACCATCCACTGCAAATTGATGCTCAAAATGACGGTGAAGGGCTTGTACATCTGATTAACTTCAAATGTATTCTACTACCAAGGAAATAATTATACATTTAATCTTTGTAAAGGGGTAGAGTAAGAGGAGATGTTATTTTAGAATGGTCAGGGAATAGCACTATGAGTACGGACATTTGAGAGACCTGAACGGAGGAAGGAGCTACAGAGATATTTGGGGATGGGGTGTGAGGAAAATGTTCTAAGCTGGTAAGAAAAAAGGCACTAAGGTGGGAACAAATCTAACATACCCAGAAACAACCCAGAGGTCTCCTTGTCTAGACCAGAATGAAGAGGAGAGAATGATGGGAGAGAAGGCAAGGGGTACCAGGGGTCAGGCCCGAGAAGCCACACAGATGACACGGGGACATTGGCTTCTTCTGTGAGATGCCCAGCACCAGGGAAGTGGCATGGCCTGACTTACATGTGACTAGCTGAGAGGAAAGCATGGACCAAAACTGGCACCAAGGTGGGTGCTGGGGTGCCAGATATGGGTCAGCAGTGGAGGAGAGAACATGCCGGGTGCTGGGTGCATTTCCAAGGTGGAGGTGGCAGGGCTTGCTGATGATATGTGATTTATTGAGATGAGGAAGAAAGGGATTAGTTCAAGATTTGGGGGGCTAAGAAGAAATTGGGAATCAAAAGTATTGTCTTCCCTATGATTTTCAAGGTGCCTATTAGGTATCCAGTGAAGGAGAGGAAGGGTCTGCCCGACGGTCTACACACAGGTGGTTCTTAATGACACAGGGCTGGACGAGAGGGGCAGGAAATAAGTGTTCACCTAAAAATAAAAGGCCAAAGTGAGACACAACAAGCAGTTATTTGAGATTTTTGAAAAGTTATTTTGGAAGCATTGATTCAGGCAGAAGCCCAAATAGTGTTTGGATTAGTAGACAAAAGCAAGTGGTGTTTATGAGGGAGGGGAAGGGGAACAATTACATCAGTAGAAGGAAGGCAGTTCTGTTGGTGCAGAGAAGCTAACCTAGTGAGGCTAATTTTAAATAAAGTTTTTAATTTTCAGTCCAGTGGTCATCAGTTCTGTGGTCAAAAGACAAGGTTGCTTTAGGTCCAGTATAAGGGTTATTTTCCCTGTTTTAACATCCAGAGGTTTGAGGCATAAGATGTGCAAGGCAGTTAGCTCCTCTGGGATGGAGCTCCGGCTCTATGTTGAAGCGGCTCCATTCCTATTACTGGGTGCATTTCCCCTCGTTCGATCAAGACCTTTCCTTGACAGCACCGCGACCAACCGCTGGAAAGCAGCACCGATCAGTTGCTGAAAGCAGTTTGGCCCCGCACGGTCGGGTGGCTCGTTCTGGGCGTCGCCACATCGTCCATCTCTCGTCACCAGGAAGGATCCTTCCTGGAGCGTCCTGTCCCACATGCCAGGAAAAGCAGCTTTCTCTTTTCCTAGGAGCCTTGGGCCACATTTAAGCGCCAAGGGGGCCAGCACAGAGGGAGGCGTCACGTCATGTTCCTTTAAGGACTAGCATCTTCTGTACTTTCTTGAGGTTTTTGATATGAAGTCTCACAGGCCCTAGTGGTCATCTCAAAATGCTGAGCAACCATTATCAGTGTGGTGTCCTTATAACATTGAGCAATGTATGCAGAACAAACAAAGCTTTGTAACAGCAGACCTTCCTGTAATAACACACAAAATGTGAAGTCCGATTTGAAGAACAGACCTGAACCAGGAGGCAATACCTGGGGGCAGTCAGCTGAAGGTATTAGAAAGCCATGAGGTGTCAGTGGGCACTGCTTTTAATCATTTGGCCTGTGCCCGGATTTTATCTGGTTCCACCTCTATTTCATCAGAGGTGTTTTATCCAAATACATCAGGAAGTATTTAAAATAGAGCAAACCCCGCCTTGTTCAGGTAGGATGTGGTTAAGATTAATTCTATTGCCTAATGCAGGGGTGGGGAACCTTTCTTCTGCCAAGGGCCATTTGGATATTTATATCATTCAAGGCCCACACAAAATTATCAACTTAAAAATTAGCTATGAAAAAGCTCCTAGATTTATTGAATTTTGAGTCCTGCTTGTGGTTGCCTTGGTAGGGCCAGACCAAATGATTTCATGGGCTGTATACGGCCCTCTGGTCGGGTGTTCCCCACCCCTGGTAATGGAACTCATGTAAGGAAATTTAAAGATTTTTTCCTGGTTGGCTATTGGTTAGGTGGTAGCTCCCAAAATGTCCTCTAAGGTTTTCGGTAAGTTTCCAGTCATGTATGTATTCATTGTAGTACCTGCCCAAGGATAATGTATTCTTGCAAACCTGGTACCTTCACGGGACTGGCAATGCCAGCCAGTGAGCATCCTTGACTATGGGTGCAGCCAGTTTCACACGTGACCTATGAAGTGGTTTACAGAGGATCCCAAAGTGGATTTACCTTCCCAGATGGAAATTAAGGGGAAAAAAGGAAACAGTACTATTATAGTGAGAGCTTGGCCTCTCACATGACTGGTGAGATGGGAAGGAACTAAAGTATGGAGAAAGGAAAAACAAAGTGTGGGTTAGACTACGAGTTTCTAAATTATAAAAGGATCAAGCAGAGAGGAAAAGATAAGTGTTTTGATTCTGTTTACGGAGGTAAATTCACCAGATTGCTGTGGGGTCATATATAAGTACCTTAGGATCAAAACCCAGTAATATTTCATATAAAAGTCATAAAAATTATAACCACCCTCATCAGTTTATTTAGCCCCATGTCATTAATTCTTCTTGATCTTTTATTAGCAGATTTATAAATCCAGTTTTTCCTTAAAGTTCTGTAAATCTTTACCCAGCTGAATGTTGTTTTTAAAAGTTAATTAGAAATCTGTATTTTATACTGTCAGTCTTTTCCATGAATTTCTCTGAAGATGAAACATCTTTGTAAAAACACCTTTGTAAAAGCATCAGAGTAAGACAATAATTATCTGTAAATGATAAAACACTTATAAATGGCCATGGTTAAAGATCTGGTGGAAGTTTACACTAAACCCAAACAGTGCCACAGACTTAGCTACCCATTTCAGTCTTGGTCAGCTCGACCATATAGAGTCCCTTTCTCAAGATCCCTTTTCCATGAACCTTCTGCAACTTCCAAAAACCTTTTGCAGTTTTCTTATACTTTTCAGGTCCTATTCTATCTTTTCCTTTCTTATTTGGAAACAGTTATTTTACAAGTTATTTTCTTTTTTTATCCTTTAACCAAAAAACCTCAACATGTCTTTTGTATCTTTCCCTATCCAATAAACATTCTATTTCCCTTTCCCTCAACAAAGTGCCCCTGCATGCCTCGCACCTTCTTCCATATGGAAGGGATACGTCCTACCTTCCATATACAGTCATTTTGTTTTATCTTTATTATTTTCTAGTAGTTCTGTGTTAAAATAAACCTTGGTGCTTTTACACATCAGTTTGGCAAGGGAGCGTGTACAGCAGTCTATTTTTAAAAGGCCTCTTTTGTTTCCCCTTCAGTCTCTGCGGATGGTGTTTTGGTTACCTCCTGGGTGTTCACATTTCAAAGACATGGTAAGATTTACAACTTAAGACCCAGAAAAAGAATGCAAGTTTTCTCACATTACATTAAGGCATGTCAGAATTTTAGGAATTTTATATAATTTCTGGACCATTTATATTAATAACATATCTACGTAAATATAACCAAAGGTTTAGCACAATTTATTTAACTATGTTTCCCAGGTAATTTAACATACCAAGTAAGTCTCATTGGTTCAACATTTCTCTTTTATAAGGACAGAGACAAGAAGAGAGATCCTTTGAAATGTTCCAAACCACCCCTCCTTTTCCAGAAAATCTAAAAGTTTTCAAAAAATTCTCAAAGGTCAAGAAAAAGTCTCTAACTTTTAAAATTTGGGAATTTTGTCAAACATGGCAAATGTTTTAAAACATTTGGTCAAATGGAATCATAGGTCATTGAGAAACAATGCTTTGTAATCCTTTTTACCATGGTGACGAAGACTTTGCAGGCAAATACAGAAAGTTAAATAAACGTTAAGCAAAATTTAGCCTTTTACTATTAAGACTCAGTTTACTTAAGAAATTAAGGTCCAATGATAAAGAGCACCGGACATCATTTTTAAAACATAAAATCTTTGCTTCCTATTTATAATATCTTATTAAGAAAGTATTATAAATACCTGAGCCTTGCTGGTTGCTCAGTGGTTAGAGTGTGGGTCTGCAGACTGAAGGGTCCAGGGTTCGATTCCAAGGGCACGTACCTCAGTTGCAGGCTCAGTCTCTAGCCAGGGGTGCACAAGGCAACCAATTGCTGTATCTTTCACATCAGTGTTCCTCTCTCTCCCCCTTCCATTCTTTCGCAAAAGCAATGGAAAAAATATCCTTGGGTGAGGATTTAAAAAAACAAACAAAACATACTAATAGTACAGGGAAACTTTGTGCTTTGAGCAGAGAGAGAAAGAACCAAACTCTAATTTTGCATCAGCTTACTTCTGATATAAATTCATTTAATAATTCATTTAAATCTTATTTAGCTGTCATTTCCAAATATATCTATTTTATTTGTTCTTAATAATTATGTTTAGGTTACCCATAGAAGCTTTATGGAATATTAGAAGAAGTCAGCCATCATTCTAAGTTATTTTTGCTGACAAATTTGCAAGCATAGGTCAATAAAAGTATTATACTTAATACTAATCATTTTAAAGACATGCCTATTTTAATTAGCTTTAATATCAAATGTTTTTTCAGAACCTGAAACACGTCTGGGTTAGTTTCTGTTACATTTCTTAATTCATATATAAGCACTTAATTACTTTAAACCAATTAAACAGAGCTCTTTATAAACCAATTTTATTAATATCCTCCAGAGGAGGGTGTGTGTGTGAATTTACATATATATTATGTATATTATTATATACCATATAAGTAAATATATAATTATATATAAATTATTTATATTATTAACAGCACTATTAACAACAGAGCAAACCCCACATTGTTTAGCTAGGATATGGTTACACACACACACACATACACACACATGCAACCAGAGACCTGATCGCTTTGGGGGTTTTGTAATTTTCAGCCATGACACAGTACAATAAGGCAAAACCTCACTTATCTGTAATAGTTGGGATAAGTTTATTCATTCAGATAGTAAGGCTTTTATTATTTTTAGAGAGGGCTTTTCAGACTTGTATTTGGTCATAATTTTTAAGTAGGCTGGTGGGGGTGCTGTTTGGGTAAGGAAAACTTTTAGCCACTTGTGATTTTAGACAGCTTTTCTTTCTGTATTTTTGCTTTGGTTTGTTTAGTCTCAGGCAGTTAAAGGCTGTTTACATTTCTGATTGTCTGCAAGATGGATTGGGAGTTGCTGAGGAAGCTTTAAAAATCCTATCAAGTCCAGTGGTTGAGCGTCAACCTAGGATCCGGGAGATTGCAGTTCCATTCTCGGTCAGGGCACGTGCCTGGGTTTCCAGGTCAATCCCCAGCAGGGGGCATGCAGGGGGCAGCCAATCAATGATTCATCGTTGATGTTTCAACTCTCTCTCCCTCTCCCTTCCTCTCTCTGAAATCAATAAAGATATATATATTTAAAATCCTATCAAACTTTTAATGTTGCCAAATTTCTGATCATAGAGTTACTAAAGTCTTGGAAATATTTTGTCAGGTTTCAGGAGGGACAGAGTAAGAAATCTGAAAGTATCTGCCCAGCTGGCCAAAGTTTCTTTCTTTTTTGGTACATATAACTAAGCTTAGAGTTTGCTTTATTCAGATAATGTTCATAAACATTCCCCAAATGTCCTCATTGTCTTAATGATTTCTATCGTAATAACTTCTACATAATATTGCATTGGTTGATGTATCCATAATTCACTTGCAGTCTGATTTTGGACTTATCAAGTATTTGTGATTATAAACAAGGCTATAGAGGGCATGTTTGTTATTGGAGGGGAGCATGACTCATCTCCCCCCTCCAGCTAGTGGGAGTGGGGTCTTTGGAGTACTGGTGGAATAAGCATTTCCAGAGGCCCCCACCAGAGGATAACATACTGTATAGTAGGAAGCTTTATTTCCATGGAATTACACCCCTGGGTTCCTACAGTTCCATTTCCCTTAGTCCAGTCATAGAAGTGTAGCTGGGGTTTCAGCAAAGCTAGAAGCAAAACCAGTGTCCAGTTTTCTTTCCTTGTTGGAGCCAGGTCCAGTTCAGCATCAGGCTAGTTGCAGCCCATTAGTCCATTGCGCGTAGGGTCCACATGGCCATGGGCCATACAGATGAATGCAAGAGAACCAAGAGGGTGCGACCCAAGCAACCAGAGTCCCAAGAGTCCCAAAAGCACAAGAGTTGAGCACAAGAGAGTGAGTTCCTTTAAGGGATTTATGTATTCCAGATCTTCACGACCTTGCAGTGGCCACGCCCATTCTGGCCAACCATCTGTCCCCAGGTGTCATTGACAGGCAAGTATCTCCCGTCACCCCAATTTTACCGGGCATGTATCTATCTTCCCTGTGGTTCCCTCCCCGTGATTTGCAGGGAACATGCCTATGCTTGGCCCTCCCTTTGCTCCTTTCCTATTATTAACTAGTTAATTACAACAGTACCAGTCTTCCCATTGTTGGCTGCAAGATGATTTCTCTAGGATGTGTCCTAGCGGGGAATTATTGTCGATGGAATTAAATCTATAAAAAATTTTATAGCTCCAGTTATTTTCATGTTGCTTTCCATAACAGGTAGTACAAACTTCTGTTACTAGGAGTGTGACCATGCCAATTTCACCAGAAATTTCCCAGCAGTGTGTTATGATTGTGATTTTTGTTTTACAAATCTTTTAGGTATAAAAATGGTAGAGGAAAGTTGAAATTCCATGATTACTAGGAAGCATGAACATTTTCTCAAGCTTACATTTATATTTTCTCTTATGCTGACCAGTTTCTTTTAGGATCTTTTGAGAGAAGTCCTTTTGTCTTTTGGAACTTCTGCTTGTCAAAGGATGTATTCCATGGTCTCTGGGAGGTTTAGATGCCACTCCTTTAAGGGGGTGGGATGGGGATCAGTTCCTGAGTTGGAATTAAAGGTTTTCCTGAAATGGCCAGTAAAGTTTTAAATTTATTTTGGTTAAGTTGGCCCATTTTATTAAAAAGGCTCAAGAGGAAGAACCAAAATGTTTGTATATATAACTAGCTAGGGTTCCCAAGGAAGGAACTTTTTTGAGGAACTTGGAGAGTGAGGGCCCCATATTGCTGGCATGGGACAACACCCCCCCCCCCCACACACACACACACCCTTGAGGGGAAAACCCCTATAGATCTTAAAGGCATTTAACTTCAACCCAAAGGAGCAGAGTCTTAACCAAAGTGGACTTCATGTGCAGTATGTGGAAACAGTGAGCACAAAACAGGCTCTTGTAGGTACTGTACCCAGTTCCAGGGGATGCAGTTCATGAAGGTGAGGGCATTTTACACCCACATGAGACCCAGATATGTTAACCTAAAAACAAAAGACCAAAGTGAGACTCAACAAGCATTTCTTTGAGATCCAAAGAATGGCTATTTGGGAAGCACTGATTTGGGCAGAATCACAAGGCCTTTATGAGAAAAGAAACAATTATACCAAATACATCAATAGAAGGAAGGCATTTTTATTGGTGCAGATAAGCTAACACAGTGGTGCTAAGGTAGTCTAATATCCCGTTCTTACCATCTTTGAAACAGTTCCTTGGAATACAATGTTGCCTAGGCCCAGTCCAAAGGATATTTTGCCATTTGAACATCCAAAGGTTTGAGGAGTATGACATGCGAGGCAGTTCCTCTGGGATGGCAGCTCCAACTCCATTTTAAAGTGGCTCCATTTATAGTATTCTTTGTAGTGCCAAGAAAAAAAGAGACTGAGAGATGCCCTGGGAGTTAGGAGAAAGAGCAAAGGAGATTTGAGATGGTACAACTGGTTCTAGGTACTGTCCTGGAAGCCATGTGTTGGATTTTAAAAGGGAGTGAGCAACTGAGTGGAATATTCCTGTAAATTTAAGGAGCCTAAGGACTGAAATTTTCACTGGACTTGGCAAAAGAAGTATTTGGTGGCTCTGTCACGAACACTTTTGCTGACGTGATGGAACGAGCAGGTTCAAGGCACAATGGAGGCAGGTGGCAACCCCACGCTCTCAGGCTGCTGGATGAGCTGTTGCAGCAGCTGGGGGATAGGGTTGGGAAAGGGTTTTACTGTGTCCTTTCAGGGCAGGAACCAAAACAGAGCAGGTTTCTGGCTTTATAATTCTATCCCAGGGAAGTGTTCTGTAATATAAAGGGAAGCTCACAAGGTTAAAAACTGAAACTCACAACCCTGCCCTCTCACCAGTTTTTTGGGTGACCTTGGGTAGGTCATTTAACTTCTTAGTAGTTCAGTCTTCCTCATCTGTACAATGAAAAAAACAACCCGTTTTCCATCTCGCAGCTGTGTCAATGATTAGGTAACATCATTTACGTACCACCATTCTACTTTCTGTCTCTATGCTCTGAACTAGGTGTTCACCTCTGTCCCTAACCTGTTTCACTTAGTATCCTATGTCCTCAAGGTGCATTCATGTTGTATGTCAGAATTTCTTTCATTTTTAACACTGAATAATATTCCGTTCTCTGTATATACCACTATTAAATCATTGGTAGGCAGACTCTTGGGTTGATTCCACTTTCTGGCTACCGTTAATAATGCTGCTATGAACATGGTGTACAAGTACCTCAAGACCTTGCTTTAAATTGTTTTGAATATATACCCAGTAGAATTACCGAGTCATATGGTAATTCTATCTTTAATTTTTTTAGAAACTGCCATACTATTTACCATAGCAGCAGTACCATTTTTTATTCCTAGCAATAGCGTTCCAATTTCTCCCCATCTGGCCAAAACTTTTTTGGGGGGCTTTAAACTTTTCTTTATAGTAGCCATCTTAATGACTTTTGCCCACAGTAAGCGATGATCACTATTATCAAGTGTCAAAGGATTCCAATCTAAAATGGAACCAGAGGATATGAAACGGGGACTTTCAAACCAGCACCCTCAGGAAAACAAAACTTTAAAACAGGGAAAGTGACTTCCCCAAGTGTCTGATTGAGAGACTGAAACTTACTTCGTACCAATGGACATCCGTCAAGAATCCCCTCCCTCCGCAAGCCAAGGAACGCGCCGCTCGGCCTCCGGCCGCCCGCTCCGCGCCCGCGACACGTCTCACCCCCAACCCTCAGGAGACTCGCCCCCCGCTTGTGACACTTTGAGTTTTAAGTCGTGCATGTCTGAACTTCTACAAAAACTTACCGAGATACTGCAGGTTAGCCTACGACGCTAGGAACAGGTCCCCGCGTACCCCTGACCAGGTTCCCCGGTAACACCCGCAGGGCCGCGGGGCCGCCGGAGGGGGGCAGCCTCCCTCCCTCCGCTTTCCCTCCGCTAGCTACGCCCTGCCCAACTCACAAACGGTCAGAGGCCAACCAGGTCTTCGCATTTATATGAAAAAGCAAAACACCGCCCTCGGGCCAAAGGGTACCGGGTTGACTCCCGGCAAGGGCGCTACCTGGGTCGCTGGGTCGCCCGCCAGCCGCAGCCCGCGCGGGAGGCCTGCTGCCCCGCCCCCTGGACGGCAATGACACGGCCCCGGCGAGGGGGACCAGGGAACCTGGAGGCAGCTCCCCAGGCTCCACCTCCGCCCCGGCGGCCGTGCGGGGGGGCCACGGCCGCGTCTCTCGTGCTTCTGTCCCCCTCCCACTCTCTGGAAAGCAACGGGGGAAAAATAAAATAAAAAAGATACCAACGGTTCATCACAGAGTCCTTCCCGTGACCTCTTGCGGCCACACCAACCCACACCTTCAATCTGATTCCGACGCGACTTACCAGGCCCAGGGCGCCTGGCGCCCGAGAACGAGGCGCGGCGCCGGGAGGGAAGACGCAGAAGGGCCCGCCCCCGGCGCCCAGCCGACCAACAGCCGTCCGCGGGAGCGCGCCTCCGTCAGAGGACCGAGGGGACGGGGCGGGCGACGGCGCGGCCCGCGATGGCGGACATCCACCGCGAGCTGCAGGAGTACCTGGCGCAGGGGACAGCCGGCGGGCCGGCGGCCGCAGAGCCGCTGCTCGCCGCAGGCAAGGCGGACGAAGCCGGCGCGGGCGCGTGGCTGGACCGCGCGGGCCTGCGCTGGGCGTGGGCGCGGAGCCCCGCGGAGCCGGAGGCGGGCCCGGCGTGCCTGCCGAGCGCGACGCGCACGCAGCAGCTGGCGGCGGGCGGCGTGTGCCTGCTGCTGGCCGCCCTCTGCTTCGGCCTGGCCGCGCTCTACGCGCCGCTGCTGCTGCTGCGCGCCCGCAAGTTCGCGCTGCTCTGGTCGCTGGGCTCGGCGCTGGCGCTCGCGGGAGGCGCGCTCCTGCGGGGCGGCGCGGCGTGCAAGCGTCTGCTGCGCGGCGAGGAGGCGCCCTCGCGGCCCGCGCTGCTCTACGCCGCGGCGCTGGCCGCCACGCTGTACGCGGCGCTGGGCTTGCGCAGTACGTTCCTCACGGCGCTCGGCGCCTGCGCGCAGGTGGCCGCGCTGGCGGCCGCGCTGGTGGGCCTGCTCCCGCGAGGCGCCGGCGCCGCGCTCCGCCTGGCGCTCGGGCGCTGGCGCCCCCCCGGCGGCCTGGCCAGGGCGCTGCCCGTGTGAGGGGCGCGGGGCTCGCCGCCGGGCAGGACGCCGCCGCGCCGCCTGTGACTTGGAGCGCCGTTTAAAACTGAGACAAGCCGTTTGGAAGAGCCTCCGTCCCAACTTCTGTTCCGCCCTCGGGGGCCTGTGCGCTGAGCGGGGCTCGGTCGTTGGGCGGACGCGCTGCGAAACATGGACGAGTTGTGTTGGCGTTGACCGTGGGCCGTGACCTTAGTAAAAGCAAAAACTCTTAATTAGCTGCCCTGCGACTGTTCTTGGACCTGGCGCTCCCCTTCCGGGAGCCCCGCCGGGGGCCCTGAGGCGCGCGGGGAGCCCCCGGGCGAGGGCTGCGGGGCGGGGCCGCCGGGCTCGCGCGCCTCCTCCGGCTCTTGGAGGCGGTTTCCCTTCCTCCGATGTGAGTGGATCCATGAGGGTAGCTATTTAAATTTACCCACCAGACTTTTTAAAAGTACTTAAGAGGGTTTATCTCACTTTTTTAAGTGAAATTATAAATGTGCCTTATAAAGTCAGAGGAAAACTTCACTGAAGAGGAAACAGTGGACCTAGAAGTCTGCACTGACGCCCGGCGCACGCCAGTGACCTCGGGGACCCGCCGCCCGCGCCCCCCCGCCGCCCGCCCCGGGAGCGCCCCGCGCCCGCCCGGACGCGACGGAGACGCTTCTCAGCTGGCGGCCCCGTCCCCCTCCCAGGACTCGCCTGCGCGCCAAACCCACGGACAGCATGGGCTGAATATTCGGATGAGTCTGTGAAACTACATGTTTGTCCCCAGTTATATGTGAACTAGAATGTAAAGCGTACTTAGGATTTTAAAATTCGATTTCCATGGTTCTCAGGGCACAAAGAGCCAAACTTCAGGTCGGTTCCGTCCGCGTCCGGGCGCAGAGCTCGGGAGGCCTCGCTCGGGGCGGGCCGGGAGCCGCTCTTCCGCTCGGCATTTGGGGGCTGGGTTCCAGTGTCCCCTACACAGGTGCGTCCCGCACCGCCTCTTGTCCAGCTCAGCACGTGTGTCCTTGGGTCCTGAGGAACGTCCCCGCGGCGAGCAGCAACCCCGAAGCGCGGCGCCCGCCCAGCCCCGGGGAGAACACGCGCGGCGCTGGCGGTTTGGCCCCGTGGTTGGAGCGCTGGCTGCCGGCCGCAGGGTCCCGAGTTCGACTCCAGCCAGGGCGTGTGCCGCGGTTGCAGGCTCGGTCAGGTGCAGGAGGCAACCCATCCGTGCTTCTCCCCCACATCAATGTTTCTCTCCCTTTAAAGCAATGGAAAAAATATCCTCAGGTGAGAAATAAAAAATAATTTAAAAAGAATAATGCCTTGTTCCTGGACCAGTAAATAGGGTTACCTACCTTAAGAGGAAAAACCAGGAGGGTGTTTGTAAAAGCAAATGCAGTTTTCAGGGAGTGATTTATTTTTTTAACTGGGAAATCTTGTGCCCTTGGCTGCTCTTTCTACACCCTAGTTAAATCTCTGTTCTAATTCTCAATTTCTCTAGAATTTTCACAACTGGAGATTATACCATGTTCAGCACATTTTTATGTTGATGTTATTTCTAAATACTGTTTTCCCATTTTCTCAAGAACTCAACACTGAAAATCTAGCTTTTATGAAATTCAAAGCACTATGTATTCTGTCAGTGATGTTTTAAAATGTATATATGTACCTCCTAAGTATTTCATAAGTATATAATGTAGAGATTTTACTTTTTTCTAAATGAATTCATACTCAAAATGCGATCTGGCTATCTGCTTACTGGGGTACTATGTTTTAAAGGTAAAGCCTAAAATGTTAGGACGATAAAGTTTCTTACCACATGAATCTCAGAAAAAGGAGCCTGATCTTGATAGAATCCCTTTTCAGCTTCTCAGAATTGATTACAACTTCTTTTTAAGATACACCAATGGAGGGCAAATAAAGAATATCCACAAACCTGAAGCAGTCTCAAGCCACCTAATCATGTTCAGTGAGGTGCCAATAAATGTTTTTAATTTCAGAGTAAAGTGAAAGTTATTCACTTACAGTTTATAGGTTCTAATACCCTGAAAAGCAATGTGAGTGACTGCCATTTTCTCACTCTGCAGAAATAACAGCTTTTACCATTTTTTACATTAATAGGGAGGCAGTTAAGAATTTTTTTACATGTACTATCCAGCCTTAGAAATGGGATTTTCTAAACAACTACTGAGACTTCCAGCACCAAGTTTGCCCAGCACACTTGTCTCCAATGCCAAACTGAAGCTTTGAATAAGAAAAACTTTCTTCTTCTCAAAACAAAGTAAGGGTCAATATAGAAACTATTACGGAGTCATCTCAAACTGAACTTTTGGCATCCATTCAAATGGGATCAAATGTTACATTTAAAACTAAAGGAATTTGTTGTAGACAATAACTTCTGGCTTACTGTGAGTTAGGACTATCCTCGGCCTTATAAACACTATGTATTTCCACATAACTAGTGTAGAAGAGAAAGAAATTACTGAAGTTTTGCAAGATTGTTGCAGACATTTTGGTCCATTCTTGTCAACTTAAACAATTTGTGAAATGATTTACAATAATCAAAGAGTACATATAAGTTAATTTCTGGCTTACATCAAGTTCCTCTAGTCAGAAACAAGGCAATTCAAGTCTAAGGTGATTACTAGAAGATGCACTCAAGGGGAAACCCCTAGTTGCTTGGATAATGAGAATATTTTTTTTTTCCAGAGTATAATTTTCGATCTGCCAGAACACATCTAAGACTTTGACTCTACAAACTGTGTTATGGTTTTAAGGTATTTCTCACTCTATTACAAAAATAAGTATGACAGAATAACGGTTGGATGAGAATTTGTTTAAAAACAAAGTTCACAGGTGAAATTAATTTAGATGACTTATAGAGGTTCCATCAAGTGTGCTTACAAGTATAAGCACTAACTGTACACCCCTCAGCAGACTGGACGCAATGGGAACTAAGGGTTTCCTTAAGGCAAGCACGTCACAACTGGTTGTTTTCTGAATTCTTGCATAAATCACATTCTGTATTCATACAAAAACAACTTAATGTTTTTTCTCTGACAAACTGTACATATAGAAACAAATTCCCAATTGAACATGAGCTTAATTTTGCAGAGGTACTCCTTGTCTTGTGACACTTAAAAACCTCCAGCTTTTATCTTCACAAAACAGTGTAGGAGCTGGCAGTGAGGGTGTGCAGGACAAGACCAGGAAGCTACTCTGGGCAGCCAGCAGCAGTCTCCATCCCGAAGACCTCACGGGGCTCGCGGAATTCAGCTGCCCCAGAAAAAGAGTTCAGGGCTACAAGGTGCAGGCTTCCTTTTGTTTCTCTTGGTAAGTTCACAAGAAGTTCTTAAATACTGTCCAGAGAGGCCAAGGGATACTCAACCCCAACTTCTACCGACCCCTTCCACCACCCCTTGAAGCTCCCCGCCTTGGTGGACCAGAGTTCATGGTACTCCCTCTACCCCAGTTACTGCCACTCCGGACCCCTCTAGAAGGCGTGCCACTGCCCGGAGGGCCCCCAAAAGGTTCATCTCTGTGGTATCCGTCATGGTGATCTCCATCCAAGGAACTGGAACGCCCGGATTTTGGCACTCTTTGGGAAGGTCCTGGGCCCCCTCGGCCTGAAATAAAACATTGATTTCACATGTGACTTTTTTATATCAGACTACTGATAACTCCTGGTACAAACTTGTACTCTGTGATGACAGTACAACACTTCTGGGTCTTTTAATCTTTAGAACAGTTCTAAGGACAGCATTCAGGGCACTAAAAGTTGTGCCTCCACCCTCTTCATGATCACTGTCTCATTCTCAACGTGGCTTGTGACTGTGCCTGTGCACACCAACTAGACATGTTCCCCAAGGCTGTGTTGCAGAGACAATGGGAGGGCGAGAGGAAAACACAGAGCACCTCTGGGAGTCATGGACACGGTAGGCCATGTCTCCAGGGTACAGGAAGTGTACCCTCACCCATCTGTGCCACCAGGGATATGCTGAGGGAAGTTCTGCACAGCACTGCCTTAACTCTGGAGCGCCTGTGAGGGCAATGACAAGTGCTTCACCAGAATAAGCGCTTACTGGCATTACCTCACAACCATGTGGCACTTTTCATTTCACTTTAAATAGTGAAATTATTTCTTGAAAAACAGAAGCATAGAAAGAAAAACACTAGCTTTTACAATTATTTCTCCCAGGGACAGTTTTATTTGTTCCAGTATTGGACACACAAATTTTAGGTATCACTAAAATTCCGACTTAAAATTTTTTTTCTCGTGAGAGTATAGGATTTGGCCACCTCTCCCATAATGCATTAGCAGAAGATTATTTACAGCTTTATTTTGTCTTAAATTTTTAAATGGAAATGAGTCCAGTTAAGACAGAGGTTAGGAAAGCTAGCTAAAGAAATAATTTTAGCTTCTTTTCTTACAAAGCACAGCCTAGACCCACCAGAAGGTGCAAGGGCAAAGAAGCTGTCAGCTGGGACATCACTTTCACACTAGCCATGTGGCCTTGACCAATGACCCTAAAAGATGTCCTGAGTGCCCATACTGACCAGCAACAAAATGTGTGCTTGGATGGGGAGATCTGGTGACATGATGTAATTTCTGAGGGGTTTTCTCTGAGAAGAACCAAACAACTGTCAAGAACAAAAGCCAGAGATTCCAAAATGGCGGCAGACTGAATGGAAGCTACACTGACCTCCCAGGACCAAATTGGAATTACAACTAAAATATAGGAAAGTCATCCTGCATAATCAACTGAAGACTAGCTGGAGACCCTCATAACCAAGGATGTAAAGCAGAGACCACACAGAGACTGGTAAGAAGTGCGGAGGTGTGAGAGGGCTGGCTGGGCTCCCACAGGCAGCAGCTGAAGGTCCAGAGGGATATCTCAGCCCTGCCACCAGGCTTCCTCTCTGGGTGTGATCAAAAGTTAGGGTGACAACTCAAGAGACAGGGTGGCCTGCTCCCTGTCCCGGCTGCCCCACCTTCACCTCCAGGCGCCATAGGGAGCTGCTGTTGGCTAGAGTGTCCTTTTCAGTCACTCTGCTGGGAGTTTCTTTTTCAGAGGCTGAGAGGGACAAAGAAAGGGGAAGCACAAGGTAGACACCCCCAAAAACAAAGGCCTCTCCTTTCAGGGCAAGAACAGGAAGGAAAAGAAACTCCCTTTGAGTCCTGGAAGGTTCAGATCAAGGACTGAGTTTTTTGTTCACACAAACTAATTTGGCTCCTGAACGCCCTCCACCCAGAATCATGACATCCGTAGCAGCATTTCCAAACAGCCAGGAGCATCCAGCTGAGCAGGAGGCTGCCTTCTGGTGAGGTCACAGCCACATGCCCCCAAGGTTCCTGTGTGCCCCAAAATATCCTACCACTGGCCATCTGGCCTCAAATCCCACTCATATACAGGATTCCTGGGGTGAACACCTTATCTGGAGGAGAAGGGAGGATGGGATTCTGGTCTCAGCCTACAAAACTCCCAGGGCATCCCCTTTGGCCCCGGGCCACTCCTCACCCCAGTGGCATACGGGTGGGCGGGCTTTATTTACACAAGTCAGCTCTCTTGGTAGCAGCAATCTCCTTGAGGCAGACTCCACCTTGTCTCGTGTGTGGCTGATAGTAAATATAATAAACCACAAATAAAATTGACCATTTTAGCCATTTTCAAGCCTACCAAGTCATAGGCATTGAGAACATACACAATGTTGTACAAACGTCACCACCATCCATTTCCACAACTTTTCATCATCCCTAATAGAAACTTGTCAAGTGATGGCTTCCCATTCCTCCCTCTTCACAGCCCTTGCTAAACTCTATTCTACTTTCTGTCTCTATGACTTTGCTTATCCTAGGTACTTTATACAAAGAGAATCATGCATTTTTTGTTCTATTTTGTCTGGCTTATTTCACTTGCCATAATGTTTTCAAGGTTCCCCCATGTTGTAACATGTGTCAGAATTTCCTTCCTTTTAAGGCTGAATAATATTACATAGTATATAAATACATTGTTTATCCATCTTAAAAAAAAAAAAAAAAGAATACATTGGAAGGGATATACAGCAGGTTAATGGAAGCTGAGGATCAGATCAGCGATTAGAGGACTGGGTAGAAAAAAAACATTCAATCAGAGATCCAAAAAGAAAAAACAGGAGGACAGTTTAAGGGAGCTGTGGGACAACATGAAGGGTAACAATATTCACATCATAGGAGTGCCAGAGGAGGTCAAAAGTAAGCAAGGGTAAAGGAACCTGTTTGAAGAAATAATAGCAGAAAACTTCCCTAACCTGGTGAAGGAAAAAAAAAAATCACACAAGTTCAGGAGGCACAGAGTCCCAAGCAAGAAGAACCCAAAGAGGCCCACGCCTAGAAACATCATACTTAATATATCAAAAATTCAAGACAGCGCATCTTAAAGGCAGCAACAGAAAAGCAATCTGTTACCTACAAAGGAGTTCCCATAAGGCTGTCAACTGACTTCTCATCAGAGTCTCTACAGGCCAGAAGGGAATGGCATGAAGTATTCAAGGTAATGCAAAACAAGGATCTGACACCAAGACTACTCTATCCAGCAAAGCTATCATTCAAAATAGATGGTGAAATAAAGAGCTTCCCAGCCCAGCCAGCGTGGCTTAGCAGCTGAGCATCGAACTATGATCCAGGAGATTTTGGTTCAATTCCCAGTCAGGGCACACGCCTGGGTTGGGGGCTCAATCCCCAGTAGGGGCATGCATGCAGGAGGCAGCCACTTAATGTCTCTCTCTTCATTGATGTTCCTTTCTCTCTCTCTCCCTCTGCCTTCCTCTGTCTGAAATCAATAAAGATGTATATTTTTTTAAAAAGAGCTTCCCAGACAAAAATAGGCTAAAGGAGTTTATCACCACCAAACCAGCACTGCAAGAAACATTAAAGGGACTGCTGTAGTAAGAAGTAGAATGCTTGGTAGAGTACCCCTGTGAAGCCATCTGGACCAGGGCTTTTGTTTGCTGGGAGTTTTTTATTGCTGCTTCGATTTCATCAGTTGTTATTAGCCTATTCAGGTTTTCTGATTCTTCCTGATTCAGTTTTACATGATCTCACTCATATGTTGGATCTAATGAACAAAATAAACTGATGAATAAAATAGATCCAGAGACATAGAAGCATGGAACAGACTGACAAATCTCAAAGGGAAGGCAGGGGTGGTGGAGTGGGAGGGGAGAGACTAATCAAAGAACTTATATACATATATGCATGACCCATGGACACAGACAATAGTGAGGTGAATGACTGGGGCAGGTGAAGTATAGTAGGGGTCAAGGGGGGGAAATGGGATATCTGTAATACTTTCAACAATAAAGATAAATTTTTTAAAAAAAGAACAACAACAAAAGCCAGAACTTTGTCAGGGAGGCCAAAGCCTCCCTGACAGAAGCCCCCAAACCACACCACATATGCAACAGCACAGCCTAACCTTGAGACCACAGTTGTAGTTAGCATTTAGTGGCTACTAACCCTGGCTAAAAGTTAGTGCTGCACCAAAAATAAAGATCCAAAAGTTGTAGAAATACTCTTATTGCCCCCACTTAAAAACAACCCCTTCCAGACTGTGTTCCCCAAAGTCTTTGTAACTATGGGCACAAGTAGCATTCCTTCTGGGCCCACACTAAAAGAAACCCAGATCCTGGGAGAGGACAATTCCACCAGCCACTCACTGAAGAGACCCTCCAGGGCTCAGATGAGTCATCAGTGGAGAACAATCTGCCACTTAGAGCAGGAAGTACCATCAGCAGAGACAGTGCTGGGCACACTGACAAAAAGCTAAACTTGAGCAAAGCAGAGAGTGAGAGAGAAAACAACATTGATGCGAGAGCAAAACATCCATTGGCTGCCTCCTGCACACCCTTTACTGGGGATCAAGCCCATAACCCTGCATGTGCCCTGACCGGGAATCAAAACGGCCACCTCCTGGCGCACAGGACGATGCCCAACCAACTGAGCCACACCAGCCAGGGCAAAGCAGAGATTCTTGAAAGCAAGTGGAGGAGACTTGTGCCGAAGGCAAACTTGCAGTCCTGAGTGAGAGCTCCGACTGGCTGTGGGGTGAGCCCAAGAAAACTGCATCTGTACCACATTTGGGACCATGTACCTTCCCACAGCCTAGGCCCTGGAGGGTAGAATGGTGCCCTAGCAGGGGAGAGATAGAACAGGCATTCCCTGGGATGGGGCTGGCCTGGAGATGAGGCCTCCAGAGGCCCCTGCAGCCTTCTTGGCAGGGCTGTGGCAACAACAGCTCCCAGAACTGGAATCACTGGCCTCCACTTACCTTTGCCTCCTCGATCCTCAGAAGGACCCCCTGGGGTTTCCATTTCTCTGTGCTCAGAGGCCCCTGGCCCATCATGCCAGGGGCGCTTTCGGGGTGGCAGGGATGCCATGTCCATGCCTTGGAGAGAAGAGGAACGTTCTCTGCTAGCTGGGGAATGACCATCATGAGGGGGATGGTCAGGGCGGGGAGCATCACGGAAATGTTCATGACCTGGCCCTGAAATGGAAACACAGATGGGCAAGGCTGAGGATCTGACAATCCCATTACATTACAATGCAGCCAACAGCAGGCGGCAATTATACTGTTAAGAGTAAGGAGCAATGTGAGAAACAACATTCACTCGTGCAGGAAACACACCACGAGTACGTTTAAAAAAGGTCAAGACTAGAAGTCGACCTAGCATCTAAATTAAGGGGAAGGTAAAGTCCAGAAAAGTGGACCTCTAGCTTTTTAGTCTCAGGATATCTTAACGCTCTTAAAAATTACTGAGGACTCCAAAGAGAGATCATTTATGAGAGTTATAACTAATAATATTTGTCCGTTTTAGCAATTAAGACTGAGAAAACTTTAATTCATTTAACTGTCTGGCTCAATAGAACAAAGCCAGTGGATCCTGTCACCCGTTTCTGCGCTCCACCTCTCATCTCCTGCGATAGGGCGCTGTTGTTGGCTGAAGGATGTGAAAACAATCCGACCCCCAGTGGAGAGTAGGCTGGAAAAGAGAGCACCTGGTGGACCTTCGGGCCCAGGGGTCCTTGGCCAGCTGTCTGAGTCCCCATAAGCCACAGGCAGCCCCTCCCTACCTGGCTCTCGGCCTCCGTCCCAGGAGTCCGGTTTGCGTCCTCCTTCAAACCGAGGGAACTCGTCAGGGGTGGGCAGCAAACCCTTCCTTCCTCCTGCACAAGGGAGCAGAACACCACCACAGGCAGGCTATTTCAGGGGTGTTCCCAAACAGGTCCCTCTCCACCCGCCCTTCACAGAGCCCAGTGTCCTCAGCACATACCTCGTGGGGCCCCCCGACCTCGTCCCCGGAGATCTCTTCCTCGGGCAGCTTCATCAGAAGCATCAAAACTCTCCTCTGGACCAAAGTCTTCAGGACCAGGAAAGCCATCCCTTCCTCTTGGGGGAGCCCGGCCTTCATGTCTCGGCGGGGCTCCTCTCCTGAAGCTGTGAGGGAAAACAGCAGAACGTCCGCCTATGAAACACCTTACAGCTCTTAGTTCATGTTTCAGAGAAGCACATGATGTAAGAAAACATGATACAACGTTAAATGGGAGAAAAACAGTGAAATTGTGCATTTTTAAAAGTACATATTTTACAATCCCAATATTACAGGCAAAAACAGGCAGGAAGTAAACATATCAGAACGTAGAATTGAGGAATAATCATCGCAGTGAGCATTTTTAACTGCTTCTATCAATGCCAAGTGCTTGACATCCTTCACTCCATCCATCCTCATAACCACATGAAGCTGGCACTATGGTTAACTCTATTCTACCCATGAGCACACAGAGGCAGAGAGAGAGGAAGTCGTCAATTTTAGGATACACATAAGTGTTCACATTTGAACTCAGCCAGTCTCGCCCCTCATCCCAGGCTCTTTACTACTGCCTCCCAAAGACTTTTTATTATCATTTAAATATTTATAATGAATATTTAATACTTATATAATCACAAAAAAGGAGTGTGTGGATTCCTGCCTGCCAACTGTCACAGAGCTGTTTGGGGGCATCCGCTCTGCCATCTGCCCTGGCCCACCCGGTCTCTACTCAGGGTGGCTATTAACTTCACCAGTGGCCTCGTTCCATGGCTGGCTGGCGCCCTGGCTGGTGAAAAATTTCACTGCCTCTAGGAATTCTGGAACTGAGAAACTGGGTCAGCCGGGAGTGTCGCTGAAGCCGAGCCGTTATGAGGGAGGACCAGCACTGTGGTGGAAGCCTGTGAAGAAGCAGGATGCGGGGCCTGCAAGCAGGAAAGGTGCATGCACCAGAGAGGCCACAGGAGGTGAGAGATGTCAGAAGGCAGCACGGTCATGGGGCTCATCTGTGGGAGTCACCTGCCCATGGCTTCCGTCAGGACAAGACTTGCTTTTTCTTCAGTCTTTTCAATTTTCTTTTGCTCCATTTTATTTAGAAATATTTCCAATTTACAGTAAAGTTAAAAAAATAGAACAAGCCCATACATCCATCACCTGGAGTAATCAGTTCTTAAGATTTTACCTTTTTAATAAATATGTTATCATTGATTTTTTTAGGAAGAGAAGGAGAGGGAGGGAGAGAGGGAGAGAGAAAGAGACATCAACATGGACGGGCTGCCTCCTGCATGCCCCCGACTGGGGACCAAGCCTGCAACCCAGGCCTGTGCCCTGACCGGGAACTGAACCACAATCTCCTGGTGCATAGGCCAATGCTCAACCGCTGAGCCACATCAGCTGGGCAATGTTGTCTTCTCTCTATCCACCTGCTCCCAAATTCATTTTCTAAATCCTTCTACAATCAGCTGCCGTTGCATGCATCACCCCTGAATACTTCAGTATGTTTCTTCTAAGAACACTATTTCTCCTATAAAATACTATTATACTCTAACATGTAATATTATTTATTCTATAGTCTCATTCAACTTTCTTCATTTGTCCTCAAAATGTCCTTTATAGTTGTTTTAAAATATGAATTTCAGTTCTAATCACACACTGTTACTCAGTAGCCATGTGTCTGTGTTCTACTTTAATCCAGAACAGTACCCCTCCTATATTTTATCTTTTGTGATCTTGACTTTTTGGAAGGTCCACCCAGGTGTTTATAGAATGTACCACAATTTGAATTTTTCTGATTGTTTCCTCATGATTAGATTCAGGTAAACATTCTTGGCTGAACAATTTATACCTTCTCAGTGACACCACTTTGTCCCATTGTTTATGATGCAAAGTGGTGTGGTGACCAGATTTCACTGCTGCAAAGGTACATCTTCTCCTTTGCAGTTAAGTGATCTGGGGGTGGTTCTGTGGCACTATGAGACTATCCTGTTTCCCCACAATCTCTTACCCAATGGTTTTAGCACTCAGTGATGATCCTTGCCTGAGGTAACTTATGAATCATGTCCCTGCAAACAAAGGGGTGTGTGACCAGCACACTGGCTGAAATAACATAAGGGTAGAACTGGCCAGGAGGAGGAGATGAGGGGGACAGGCAGAGTAAAGCAGAGAGACAGACTCAAGGGAGAATCTGCACACACAGCAGGACTCTTGTCCAGGCATCCGCCATACGAATGCCCTAGCTATAAGAGAACAGAGAGAATCTAAGTTGCCCAAATTAGAAAACAGCGACTGTTATGGTCTACACATTTGTGTCCCCCAACAAAATTTATATGTCAAAGCCCTAACCCCAATGTGACGATATCTGGAGATGGGCCTTTAAGAGATAATTACAGTTAGATGGGGCATGGGGGTAGGGCCCTCATGATGGAATTAGTGTCCTTATAAGAAGAGGCACCAGGGAGAGCTTGCTCACGCTCTCTTCCTGCAAGCCAGGAAGTCTCACCAGACACCCATCGTGCTAGATGTTGACCTTGGACTTCCAGCCTCCAGAACTGTGAGAGAATAGATTTCTGTTGTTTAAGCCACTCAGTGTGGTTTGCGGTTATGGTGGCCTGAGCTCCTAATAAGCTGACCTCTGTGAAACCCCTCTCCTTCCTTATTTAACAGGTTCCCTTAATCAAGCTACTGAGCGCCTGCTGTGACACCACTACTGCTCCAGGTAATGAGGACACAGAGGTGGGTAAACACAGCCCCTGCCCTCAGGAAGCTGTCCTGCTTCTAGAAATACAGGTGATAAAAAAATAAACACAGTGCCCTGCCCAGTGTGTCTCAGTGGTTAGAGCACTGGCCCTCGCACCAAAGGGTCACGGGTTTGATCCCTGGTAGAGAGCATGTCCCTCAGTTGCCAGTCAATCCCAGGCCCCTGTTGGGGCTCATGCAGGAGGCCACCAATCGATGTGTCTCTTTCACATCAATGTTTCTCTCTCTCCTCCCCCCATCCACTCTCTCTAAAAAGCAATGGGAAAAAATTTCCTTAGGTGAGGGTTGAAGAAAAACAAAGAACACATTACTAGAGTCGCACAACGCTGAGTGCTGCGAGCTGTAAAGCAGAGTAAGGGAGCTGGTGTAACAGGAGGAGGTCCAACTGACGGGAGCCCAGGCATTTGGGAAACTGAGTCCCGGGCAGAGGAAACAGCAAGCACAACAGGAACAGGAGCCTGCTGGGCATATCTGAGGAGCGGCACAAAGCTGTAAGCAGCACGAGAGTTAGGCTGTGAGTCTGTCACTGACAGATGAAATATAGTACAAAGTGAGGGTTAGTAAAATCTGAAACTTTGCACAAGATGCAGAGATTCAAGAAATCAATGAAAGTCACGTTGATGCCAAAGCCACTGGATATGAGGCACTTGCAGATATAAAAAGCCACTTCAGAGTGAAGACTTGGATACCATAAAGACAGACCCTTCTGAAAACTTGGAGCCCTTAAATCTTTTTTCCCCCCAAAACTCCCTTCTGATAGCTACTTTCCTTAACCATCTATTTCACCCTCTATGGCCCCTTTGCTAGCCAATCTTTTCTAACCCATCCCGTGGGTTAACTCAATCACCTACTAGCAACACCAGTGAGAACTGTGATGGGAAAAGACATGGGAGACTGATGTGGTGCAGGCAGGAGTGCGGACAGCTCGGCTCTGCAGCCTCCAAGGTCAAGAGCTGCTGGTTCTCAGTGTGCCCCTATCTGTGAAAGGCTGCACTGTAACGACTAAATGAGGCTACCGTCATTAATTATTCTGCGTCTCACTTGAAATCTCATTAATTCTTGTTTTTTCCTCCATATTTTTAATTTTTTCTTCTGTTCTTTTTATCCCCTCCATATTTCTCGTGTTCTTTTTTACCCAAGCAAGCTGAGTGTTCAAGCCTGACCTAGACCTTGTTTAACAGGAAGATTACTTTTCAGCTTTGATTTGGTTTTGTTAGGATCTTTAGGCAATTTTACAAAAACTACTTAACAATTCCTTTATTTTTAATCTATAGATCTGTCTCTTATTTCATCACTCTAATCCAGAGAACCTGGAGATTTCTTATCAGATCCAAGAAACTTTATAGTATACAGATCCTCCCATCACTTTAAAACAACCAAAAAATTAAGCAAAAAGAAAATTATTTCTAAATTGTAAAGATAAGAAGAAACATATGAAGGTTAAAAAGCATAATTTTTCTAAGTCTAAATTCAAAATGTGGAGAATGTGGGGCTACAAATAAAAAAGAAAAGAGACTTTGTGGGGAAAAACAGACAAAAGCTCCCGGGAAGAAACAGACCTACAGAGTATCTGCCCCACCTTTCTTCTCTGCGCCCTCGAAAACGTGGGTCCTCAGGATCCCGAGGGAACCGCTCGTCTCCAGGTCTGCGGCCTTCCCATGCCCCTGGAGGACCCCGGGCTGAGCCTCGGCCATCCCCCTCACTGAATTCCCTGTGATCAGGAGGAAACGGAGGCCCAGGCCCCCCTCGCCTCCACTTCTCTTCTTGTGGTAAAGGTCCTCCTCGCCCCTCGAATTCACGTAATCGGTGGCCAAAGCGCTTGTCAGGATGGAAGTCATCTGGTCTGCTGAAGTCGTCAGGAAAGTCAGGGTGAGGGCCACGCCTATCAGGGGGACCCCTGCAGTCCTGGCCGCCCCGGAAAGGTCCCCTGTCTGGACCATGCTCAGGGCCGCTGCTCTGCTCATGCCGCCTCTCAGACATTGGGCCCAGGTGGTGGTTTGGAGGGCCCCGGGAGTCACCTACAGGAAACAAAGCTGCTTTTATCAGGATTTCCAGGAATCCTGCCAACACAGGTCTGATTTTCAGCATCACAATATTTCAGAATGCATTCTTTTATTTAGAATGTGTTCCCTCCTTGGTTCTCATCCTCCTTAAGAGATAAATATCTCGAAGGCACCATGTAAAGAACTAGGGTCTTGTGGTACAGACTTCAACTTCATCTCCCACTGGCTAAGCAACCCGACATAAGGCAAACTGCTCACCTCAAATGGCATTAGCAACACCCACCTTCCAGGACAGAGATTCATTCAGAAAACGTAAGAAAGCCTCACGAGAATAAGACTGAGCTTCCTTCCCCACCCCTATTCTCTCAGTGACACGCAGGGAGGGGACAGGACAAAACCCACGCTGCAGGTCAGGCAGCCCAGCACAGGCACTCACCTCTGCACCTGTTTAAGGGCTGGCAAAGCCCATCAGAGGGCACTGAAGCTACCTCCCCCCGTCTATGATATCACTCCTTTAACCCCTACTTCATTTAACTTGATTTGTTAACTCACACTTTGATTCTTAACAAAATCTTCTGTAAGGCATAGGAACCATGGGCTTCTCTTTAACTGCTTGGTGACCAAACAGCCTCGTTGTTCCTCAGGGTCAAGGTTTATACGAACACTTTTTCCACCCTCTCTAGGAATGATGTCCCTCTTCTATAATATTATCACCACTCTTTGCAAAGAGTATTTAGAAACCCACTAAAGAATTTTTAAAATATTTGAACATGTAATATATTTAGAGTACTGAGTAAAAATGGAAAGAGACCAATTAAATTTATGCTGGTTAACTTAGTTCATCTCCTAACTCTTTCCCGGCTACTGAACTACTGTGGCCATTATAAATGAATACTTATTTTCTGTCAACATACAATTTAAATCACATTTCTGAAAAGTGGATAGCAAAGGGACATTCCTTTCTCTAAAACAACTGTTTAAATGAAATTCCTCCATCGCCCAGCTCATGCCTTTACTCTTTATCCTGGCAATAAAGATGAATCACATTTGTCCCCGGGCATCACACACAGGCAGCCGCAATTCTCCCCTTCCAGTGCCCTTCCTCTTTCATTTGTGCTCATTTCTCTTGGCCATGCCAACCCCTCCTCGCTATTCAAACGTGCCTTAAAAACTGGGAAGTCTCGAGATAGAAACACACCACTTGAAGGGTTCTCCCTTTCCTCCATGAACCAGTCCTCTCCGTGCTCAGGAAAGCACCTTCTGCGTTGTCTCTGTTCAGTTTGCAACTATCACAGACCCGTTTCCGCCTCTCAGCGTATAACTGTACCTAATGGCTTCTCTCTGACATGCTGCTTGAACTCAGTGTGACCTCAGCCACAGCAGACCTCTGACCTGAGGAGCTGAACATATTCCATTTGGGCTTACCTATGAATATTTATCCTACCATTACCTCTATCTGTTTAAAATAACCCTGTTTACCCAAGGAAAGAAACCCACCACTACAAATTAGAAGGGATGTGGCCACCGGTGATGGGGCGGCAGCGCTGGTAAATCCAGTAGGGGATGGCAGGGCCCCTTTCTCGGCTCTCCCTTCTCCCTTTGGTCCCTGGGAGGAAAAAGAGAGGAAGAAAGAAAGAGAAAAAGAGAAGGGGGGAGAGAAAGATGGGGGGGGAGGGAGGGGAGGAGGAAAGGAGGGGAGGGGAGGGGAGGGGAGGGGAGGGGAGGGGAGGGGAGGGGAGGGGAGGGGAGGGGAGGGGAGGGGAGGGGAGGGGAGGGGAGGGGAGGGGGACAGGGGAGGGGAGGGGAGGGGGACAGGGGAGGGAAGTAGGCGGAGAGACAGGGCAGGGGAGAGCAAGAGAGGCAGGCTCTCAGTTTGCTGACAGCTATACCTCGTGGATAAAAGGCTCTTCTTTCTTAGGGTTGCCAAACCCAAAGATTGGCTCTTGATGCTTGCTTTTTTTTTTTCCCCTGCAGGCCACCACCACTTCCATAGGATGGGATTAAAATAAATGTTCTCCTAATTCCTTTATTCCTTCCTTTATGGCTACCTCTAATGTCTCACATACATTCAAGACTAAGCTTTACATTCCCAAAGTCCTAGGGCTGTAAATGCTGACAAGGACTTTTCTTAATCTGATAAAACCGTAAGAACCCTTAACATTTACAACAGGGTGCTGTTGGCTCAGCCAATCAAAATGAAAAGGAGTGAAGTTCTTTGAAATGCAATCTCCACAGTACTCACAGTTCTCTGGTGTGTGACCACCAACCTCCTAACTTTCCTCCATCCACGCACCCGCAGGCCTCCCCTAACTCTCCAACTGCCTACAGCCCACTTGACCCTGTTCCAACTCTTCACAGGCTGTTTGAGAGCTCAACCCTCAGGGAACAGGGGACTCAGGCTCCCAGCATGTGCTCTTTCAATTCCTAAGATTAACTCTTAATTTCTAAATAGCCTCACATCTAACTAAATACTGAAAATTCTCATCTCTGTGCTTTCCATAACTATCACCCTGAGGCATGACACAGCAGTGCACGGCTCTCTTCTTTTCAAATAGTGCAGAACAATGTAACCAGCTAAATTCAATACTAGACACAATTTGAAGGGAGAAGGGGTGGCATTAAAAACACTGCTAACATCTCTGAATTCTTTATCCCATCAGAACATTTGAAATGAACCAGTTCAGCTCTCCAGCTGCTAACAGATACATTTGCACCGGATGGGCACAGGCCATGCTCCCATCCTCACAGACGGACGGGCCTGCGGTCCAAATGGTCTCACCCCCAGGTTCAGGCAGTGAGGAGCTTACTTCCTCCAGGCAGCATTTTTGGCTACCTAAAGCAAATCTATGAATGAAAGCAACATAAGACAAAGCTATTCCCTGAAACAACTATGCTCCTATTTTTTCTAGAGGTTCAAATGACCATTCTATCAATTACTTACCAATAAAACTATTTATTGCAAGATTTACCCAAAGGTGGTAAAATACAGTGTCTTATTCAGCCAAGCAGATATTTACCTTTGTTTGGGCCAGGTCCTTGTCCAGGGTTAAGAGGGGGGATGCGACCTTGTGCTCCCTGCTGTCCTAGGCCTGGTATCAGGGGCGGGGGACCTGTGCTCTGTCCTTCCTGAAAAGATGTTTTTAAAGAGGGGGTGTGAAACCATAGGCTTGTGCTTCATTAATAGCAATTTTATTACAATGTGACAAGATAAACACCTCCAGTAGTAAATGTATAGCTAGTGACCTCATAGCAAAACTGTCCTTAAATTGGGGGAAAGGAGATACTTCTCTTACCATAATAAGAGGAAACACAAATATTTTAAACCTGCTGATAGGTTTTATTTAAAGCTAGATCTTTACTTGTTATGCTAAGCGAGAACTTCAATGGAAAGCCAGAAATCGTGACATAATGAGGGCACTTGCACAGAGGAACTCCTGCCAAAAGGAAGGCAGGCAACTCCCAGGACAGGTCACCTCTCCTCTGGCATCCGCAACTCCTTTCCAGCTGCAGGAAGGCAGCAGGGCTGGGTTTGAAAGGGGGAGTGGGAGAATGAGAAAGGACTGGGCTCTTGATGAGTGAGGTGCTCACACGAGCTTTCTCCTTTCACCTCCCTCTCATCTCTACCTTCCAGACTCCTCTGTCCTTAGCATCCTACTGCTCAGTTACCTGGCATCTTGTTGGATTCATTTGGTTCTTGCAGCTTCTGTCTCATACAAACCTGCTGCTCTGACGCTCTCAATCTCCTTGCTCTGGACCCCACGCTTGTCCCTAGTTCTCATATTCTGTATTTTTATCTAGCCATGTATAAATTCTGATTCCCCACACTGTCCAGGGAACTTGGATCAGGTCTGTTGTCAAACACACACACACACACACACCCCGACTACAGGAATAGCACAGCTTAAAAAATCAATAGCAAAGTTGTTTTCACATTCCAAACTAGCTTACATAAAAGAGCAGTCTTATAGGAGGGATGGCACTACAGCTACAAACATAATACCAGTCATTTCTATACTCTTGTTTTCCGTACATTTCACCCAAAAACTACTCTTATCAGCATCTTTCATGCTGTTAATTTAACACCTAAAAGCAATTCCAGTAAATTAAAACAATTGGTTTAAATAATTTGCCTGATCAAAGTGAAGAAAGTCAGATTTCAGCATGTAAGAAATATGAGCAAAGATTTTCATTAGGCAACCTTTGAGATATGAAATGCCCTATTTCAAACCTTCACATTCATTCTACCAATATTTCTGTCATTTAAATCTTTACAGCCACTATGCTTTTCATTTATAAAATCTTTTACAAGAGAAAATAAAAACTCTTAATAGCCAGGCTAGCGTGGCTCAGCGGTTGAGCATTGACCTAGGATCCAGAAGATCAAGGTTTGATTCCTGGTCAGGGCACATGCCTGGGTTGCGGGCTCAATCTCAAGTAGGGGGTGTTCAGGAGGCAGCCGATCAATGACGCTTTCATCATTGATGTTTCTCTCTCTCTCTCCCTTTCCCTTCTTCTCCCTGAAATCAATAAAGACTTTTTTTTTTTTTTAATAGTGCACAATAAATTCTGGAAATAAACTCAAATGCCATCAGATTCTTCATTGCTATGACATTTTTAAGTTCTGGAAGATCTACTGAAGAGTAACACATAATCTACTTATTTAGCTAGTTATTTTAATTCCATAAATCCAATGGTCATCTTCACATTACAAACTCCCAGAGCTGTTAACAAAGTGTTTTCTACACACAGTACCCGAAGCATAGCCTCCCCAAGTGAATGGCGTGCCAGGGAGTCGACGTTGGCTCACTCTCTCTGAAATTTACAAGAGCATAAAAAACGCAGAGCCCAGCAGTGTTAAACCCATCCATGCTCATGCAATCCTTTCTCCCCAAGTGATCTGAACTCTCCTCACACCGCCTCTCCAAAACAAGTTCAGGAAATGGGCAATATAACTTGGTTGATAAAAGCAGAACTGTCAAAAAGGTCAAGAAAATTTCTGTAGAAATACTCCCTCCTGTAAATATTTTTGTAAGTAAACTGAAAACAACTTGGACAGAATTCCAGCCACAGGGTCCCCATCTGAGAATGCAGAATTCTGGCCTGAGAGAGCTCTGAAAGCATTCACTGAAATGAAAACAGTGAGATCATGGGCTACAACGGACTTAAACACCTATACTATCTTAAAAAGTAGAGCTGGCAGGCCCATGAAACACCATGCTACAAAGTAAAGGACCCAGAAAAGGGAGCACGACAGGCTCAGCAGCCTGCGAGCTTCCTCCCCAGGGACACAGCTCTTTTGCAGTCCTGGAACAATTATGAACTGGATTCAGTTGAAATCTTTTCTGGAAGAACACCTATTAAAAAATAGGTTGAGAAGTAAAGATTCAATACTGTGACACGTTTAATGGTCTATTTAATTATTCTTATCACCCTCTTTAGCTGTGATTCTACTCTCAGGCCACTATCACCACTAGAGACATTTCTATTGGCTGTGACTGCTTTGCACAGCATTCAGTGCAGCGTCAGTCAAAGCATTATTTTCCCCATGTGTAATGCCCACAAATTGGAAATAAATACCTGATTGAAGGGGGCCCGGGGCCCATCACCTAGCAGAGCTGTTTTCTGCTGCTGAAATGGTATTTGCCCTTGAGATGGATGTGGCCCTCTTGCTGGGTTCTGCTGTCCCTGAGGTCCAGGGGGCCCTTGCATGCCACCCTGGGGTGGAGGTCCCAAAGAGCCCTGGGGCGGCCCCTGCTGTCCTTGTGAGCCTGGAGGCCCACGCAATTCCTGGGGAGGGCCCAGCATTGATCCTTGAGGTGGAGGCCCCTGCATGCCTCGCATCTCCTGAGGACCTCTCATTTCCTGAGGGCCATGTCCCAATAGTCCACTTGGAGGGTGAGGTCTCATCTCTTGAGGTGGGTGGCCCATCATCATGCCTTGGGGACTAGGACCTTGATTCTCTCGAGGGCCTGGAGGACCCTGCATTCCTCTTGGGTTTAATCCCATCAGAGGTCCCTGAGACACAGGACCTTGGATCCCCTGAGACCCTGGCCCACCTTGTATCCCATGAGGATGAGGAGGTCCTTGCATTCCTCTGGGACCCGCTGGCCCCTGCATACCTTGAGTACCAGGAGGTCCCTGAGGGCCCATGTGCCCCTGGGGACCAGGTGGGCCTTGGGGGCCAATGTGACCTTGTGGGCCAGGTAGACCTTGGGGACCCATATGACCTTGAGGACCAGAATTACCCTGTGGCCCAGGTGGTCCTTGAAGTCCCAAAGGGCCATGAGGTCCAGGATGCCTTTGCATTCCTTGGGGCCCATGTATGTCCTGAGGCCTTGGCAACCCTTGGGGTGGGCCCTGGGGCCCTTGTGGTCCCATAAATCCTTGTGGCCCTCCGCCTCCCTGATGCAATGGAGGACCTTGCGGTCCCATTTGTCCCTGGGGTCCAGGGGGTCTAAACTGTCCCTGTGGCCCTGGAGGCCCAATCTGAGCCATGTTCATTGGCATCTGCTGAGATGAATGGGGCTGTTGAAAACCTTGAGGAATCTGAGACATTGGACCTTGTCCTGGGAAGGGCTGGGGTCCAAGAAGAGGAGTGCCAGATGAAGGAGGAGGTGGAATTTGTTCAGCCTGTTTCTGTGCAAGCCTTTCAATTTTAAGTTGCTAGAAAGAAAAAAAAACAAAAAACAAAAAAACACACTGAAAAATGAGTCAGAAGATGACAATGCTGCTGTCACTTATTTTGCTGGGGGAGTCTCAAAACAAACACAAGGCATCAACCTCTTAATACTCCCAGCAGTAACTAGAGTCCATGTAGCATTCAGACATTCGGAGGGCATTCCAGCCTCCAGACTCACTCTAGACTACTTCTGAGCAGCTGGGAAATGACAGTCATCCTGACCAGAAAAAGCCCAGTATTTACCAGAGTTTTCTCCTTCTTGGTAGCTGTCAAAGGTAGGAAAACTAAGAACTACCTGCTTTAGAGCTGACAGGAAAAGAAAAATTACCTTATCTGTAGATAAATAAGTTAATTCAAATTTAAATGATGTTGGCTTTATTTTTTCTATTAAAAATATATATTTAACTTAGGTCTACTCACTACTTGACTGATCCAGTTAGAAACTAGCTCCCTACCACAGCAGTAAGAAGTGGTGGTGCCCATGAGACCCATCCGAGAGCCCACCCCTTCTCCCTATGAGCATACCAACCAACAGTGTTACCACTGCCTTCTCAGAGCACCCCGACTCCCCCAAGCGCCCTCACACCTCCAGAAGCTGGGGGTTAGTATACTGCAGTGTGGCCATCTCTTGCTCGATTTCTGCTTGTGTTTTTTTCTTCTCTTCCAACTTAATGTCCTCTTTTCTGTCATTCAGTACCTCGTTTGGGGCAGGAATTGGAACTTTATTTTGCATCCAAGCCTTGGGAAAGAAGAGAATATTAAAACATACCTCAGTGTGTAAATTATGACAGAATGAAAAAACCGTTCTGTAGTATCATTGGCTCATTCCAAGCTCCCGAATACAAGTTGGCTCACCTGGTGTACTGTCTTTATTTCTAAGGAGTGGAATTTGGCAAGCACACTACTAATTAATAAAAGCTGTAAGATCTTGCATGTTATTAAGAATGTGAAGCTTGCCTGCCTCTTCAAAAGGGCACACATACTTTGTGCCAAGGGCACAAATAAAGCAGAAGACAGACAATGTAGGAGAGTCAACATATACTCTCTCTGCTCCATGCCTCTTTTCCCTCCTTCCTCCAATAGCATCAATGATAATAAGTAGGTGAGAGTAAAAGATCTAGAGAAGATTCATGACAAACTCAGCACTAACTGCAAAGCAGCAGACGGGAACTACGTCTAGGAATGCCCAAAAATGTGAAAAATGCTCCAAAAGCTCTATAGTACAGAAATATATTCAACAGACGAGCTAATCCAGACTCACCAAGCAGAATCTCCAAAGCGCAAATGAGATGGGGCCACTCACCTGCTGGAACTGAGCAGGAATAGGTTTTGCATACGGAACTTTCTTCTGAGGCACTTTTTTCTGATCCTTCTGCATCACCTCCTCCATTCCCCAGTCTAAACCTGGAATTGTCATCTCGATCTCGTTTGACTCATCTTTCCCTGTAACCATCCAGGTAAGTATTTAGTCAAGGAAGTGAAAGGAAATAACCACTTCATCAATGGACACATTTTTCAAAGAACAGATTAAATGTTATGCAGTTTACATGTATCAACATTTCTCAAAATAAATTATTTCAGAATTTTCAAAATAACTTAGTATCATGAAGATAAGAAACAGAGCTATAAACATTTTATAAAAAACAAACGTGAGGCACGGCCCCTCTTACCCATCTGCTCTTGTTCCATGGCTAGCTTGAGCTGTTCCGGGATTCCCATTCCCGGGATCACCGCCAGGCTATTAGGTTCAAGGTCATCTGTAAGTAGGAATACACTCACTATCAACAGAGATTTAAAATTAGCACTTTTATAAAAATGAAACCTATCGTGATTTACAAATCAATAACCTATAAAACTAAAATTCGTTTTGTAAAATCTTTTCAAAACCTAACACTTTTATGACAGAACATCTAATTTCAAAGGACAAGACGCAGAGCCTCACCATACTCTACGCCATCTTCAGACATTCCTGGCAGTAGGTTTAGATTGTATCGGTCTCGCATTTTATCGCCTGGTCGGTTTCGGGTCCAGAATTTGCTGCAAAATAAAAGTAATGGGATAGGGAAGGGAGGAGCATGATTTTAGTGTATTTCTGGGCACTTAACAGGATTAAACAGCCTCCTGGTAAACATAACAATTTTATAATGAGTCTCTTCCAAAAATTTAAAATGTAGATAGATTTTTTTCTAAATCAGAAGGCAAAACAAAATTTGAATAACAAAGTCATAATCAATCTCCTTCTTATAATATATGTGCTTATAAAACATCACAAAAATGTTCCTAAGCCCAACATAGAATACAAATTAAAACATCAACCTATCAATAAAAAATGTATATGTTTATTTCTATCTGCTCCATGAATACAGTAATTCCTTGTGTTTGTTTTTTTTTTAATATAAAACTTACCTAGTATGGTCATTTGAGCCTGAGCAGAGAATATGTCCAAGAGGATGCCAAGCCAGACTCCAGATCATCCCTTCGTGCGCCATCTCCATCCCACCCACTTCCTTCTCTACCCTATAACAGCACCACAGAAAGAAGTCTTTTTCACAAAAGTTATATGCATATTAAAAAAAAAAAAAAAAGACAGTTTAGTATGACATAAAGCTACCAAAGCCTGTTACTTTGAGTCTGTCAATTCCACATGATCCAGTGGTAAAATATGTTATTTTACCCAAAGAGGGGGAAATGCTTCAAGAATGATTTCACCAATAAGAAACAAGAAAATCTATTTTATTTGCTCTTAATGACTTCCACATCCAAAAATAAATGTGCTAAGTTTTCTATTCTGAGCTGGGTTTCCAGAATTGAAAACTGCAGGAAGTCTCTGATATAGGACATAGGAACACTTGGAGAAAATACAAACGGCATCATGTTTTACACTTTCAGGTGCTCTCTTCATAAAATATACAACTTCTTTACATAATAAATGTTCCATACCCAACATGCCAGAAGAGTAAAGAGCCATCAGACCCTCCACTGGCAAAGAGTCCTTCATGAACAGGATGCCAGGCCACAGCTGTAAACAAAAACACAGGGAAAGACAAAATTGTTAGGACCTCAGAATGCCACAGGCAAGTCAGAATGAGTGTATCTGACAGCCACTGACCTGTGGCTTCTTTCTTATGACCTCGGAAGACTTGAAGCTCTTCTTTCAGGTTTCGGATATCAAAAAGTTTACAGAGATGGTCACGTGATGCTGTGAGTAGCCAATTGCCGTTGAGATTTAATTTTACTTCCATCACTGTGTTTTTATGGGCATGACTAGAAACAAAGTACCAAGAAAATAAACTAAGAATTAAAAACCAATCCAAATCCACACAATGGCCAATTCTGTTGAAAAGCACATTGGTCAAGATGGCAAGAGGTTTAGCCTGGAAGTAATAAAGCATGAAGAAATAACATTACAGGACCACCGTTAAAAGTACATTTAAAATAAATAGGTCTGCCCTGGCTGGTTTGGCTCAGTGGTGAGCGTCAGCCGGCTGACAGAAGGGTGCCGGGTTCAATTCCAAGCAAGGATATGTATCTTGGTTGCAGGCTCCATCCCGATCCCTAGCCCTGGGCAGGGCCCATGTGGAGGCAACCCATCGATGTCTCTCTCACATTGATGTTTCTCTCTCTCTCTCCCTTCCACTATCTGAAAAAGCAATGGAAAAAATATCCTCAGGCAAGGATTTAGAAAGTAAGTAAAACAAATTGGTCAGTGACAGAAATAGTGTCCATTATCTAAGCACTGCTTTCTTTAACCAGTTAAAATAGCAGCAGAGCTTCAACTGCATATAAAAGTTTATCTTTGAAGCAGGGGAAGCATCTGAGCATATAAATTACTATTCAATAAAGCTCATTAAAATTTTTTAAATTCAATGAACCTCCTCTCATTAAGACACAGCATAAAAAAGAGCATGAGATAGTTCAAGGGTTAATTTGAACTCAAGACACTGCCAAGGGCCAAGGCATGCACAGTGCACATCTCCAAGCAGCAGCGCTCCCAAGGCATTCGGGTTGACTGCAGCCCCTGGGGTGTGCACCATGGAGGCCTGCTCCAACCAGCTCACTCTGGGTGTGGCTCACTTCCCAACCAGAAGGACCAGATACAGCTGCTCAGTCAAAAAAAACATTAACAACATCTTTGTATCACTGTGCATGTTTACAGATAATTAAGAGAGAATTTTATTATGTAGCTGCATCATAAGCAAGCACCTCAGACAAAAAGAAAGAGAACTGATTCAAAGGTGGAGGAAAAACTTCTCTAAAATAGACATAGTAAGATGGAGAAAGCTGGGCTGTATGTCTGGTAAGGGGCATACACATCAACTCCATATAGTGCCAAATGTATTATAATGAGGAGAGACAGTAAGTCAGGACAGTAATAACCACCTCATTCTCAATCTCTTCCTCACCCTCCACTCCTTTGATACCCACATTAAATTTAGATAGATGTGGCAGAACAAATGAAAAATTATTTCATTGAGAATTCAGAGATAAATCATAATTAATAAGAAAGTTATTGATACACGTCCATCTGTTGTCTATACTACTTTTTCAAAAATACATGAGGAGAGAAAGCTAAAAGTAAAGAATACAGGCAGCTTCGTTCCCCTGTGTTTGGGGACCAAGGTGGGGTTCCTATCACTTACAGTGTTGCAAGACTCTGCCCAGTCTTGGGATCCCAGAACTTGATTGGCTGTTGGCTATCTTTACTTCCTGAAACAACTAACCCTTTTGTTGGATGCCAGTCTACACACTTCACATCAGCACCATGCCCTGTCGGAAACAAGTTAAGATAAAAACCTAATCAGTCATATAGATTTAAAGCAAAACTCCATTCTAATTTGAAACAAAGTAGAGACACCTATTAAATGTTTTGATCCTGGCGCTCTTAAACTTTTTAAGGACTCTGGCCTTTGTGTCTGGGGGCCTAATGGATCCATGGCAGCCCCTCTTTCCAGGCAAGACGCACAGGAGCCTTCCTCTTCTGGAATTACGTGCACCTTCCTGCCCACTTGCTGGTGGTCTAGTCAAGGCTCTTTGGAGCTGTGCCTCTCAAGCCCAGTGTTTAAAGCTTTTGAAACTTTTCATGCTGTTCACATATTATCCTAATTATTAGGCACAATTCTTGCCCTTCACTTTAGTTTTCCCACCTGACAGTAGTCCTTAAGACAAAAGTCCTAAATTCAGGTTCAGACACCACTCTCTAGGTGTGATGGAAGGAAGAGTATTCCACCTTTCTGACCCCATCCATTCAGATGCAGAATGACAAAAATAACCCCTGCTTCATTCACATCTGTCAGATGAGATGCTAATAAAATATACCCTATTAATTATTAAATGCTGGGCAACGTACTGAGCACTTGTAAGTTAGGATCACCTCTTGAAATCCTAACAAAATGCTGAGAAGACTATCATGACCTCCATTTTATAAGTGAAAAGAGGAGGACTGGAAGGGTTAAGTAATGTCCCAGGTTCCAAAGCCAGTCAATGGGAACAGGAGCTGGGATCGGAGCCTAGTCTATAGAATTCCAGAGACAGTTCTCCTAACCACTGTGCTAGAACATGAGGTCCAATGTGATAGATTAACTGTGATTAAGAATCACAAAAGTGAAAATCAGAATCTATAAAACTGAAAGAAATGACCTTTGAAAAATTGAGTGCTGTCCAAAGAGAGTTCCCAGAATATGTTATACAGCAAAATGCACTAAGCAGCAGGTAAGAAAGAGGTAAAAGCAATGGGAACAGCTTCTTCTCCAACCTGGGTCAAGTCCAGCTCCTATGAAGGTTTAGATGGGAAAGAGGGAGGGTGCAGGAAAACAGAAAGCGGAGGAGAAGGAAGAGGCGGTTCCAGAGGCGATGGAAAGTGAGCATGTACTAACTCAGAGGGGAGTGATTCCCATCTCAAATAGGCACAGGCTCTCTGAAGACAGCACCCCACGCTGGCAAGCACGCAGGGAGGTACCAACTATCTGGAAAATAGTTTAGCAATGTGTACCAAAAGCAAGAAAAAAGTATATAGCCTATAACTCTATAATCCCATTATTTCAGAAAGTATCATAAAAGAATGGATGTCCAAAAAACAGTTGTGTACAGGATATTTACGATACTTATTTTTTTAAAATATGTCTTTATTGATTTCAGAGAAAGGAAGAGAGAGAGAGAGAAACATTAATGATGAGTCATTGATCGGCTGCCTCCTACACACCCCCTACTAGGGATAGAGCCCGAAACCCAGGCATGTGCCCTGACTGGGAATCGAACTACAACCTCCTGGATCATAGGTCGACAATCAACCACCGAGCCACACCGGCTGGGCTATAATATTTAATTTTAGGTGATAATGGTCCATTAAGTTTTAAAATTTCCTAGCCATGTCTTTTTAGGATCAAATCGTTGGTAGCATCAAAAGTTCTTTTTTAAAATATTTTTTAAAATTTTATTTCAGGGAGAGGGAGAGAGAGAGAAACATCAATGATGAGAGTCATTGATCAGCTGCCTCCTGCACACCCCCTACTGGAGATGGAGCCCACAACCCTGGGTATGTGCCCTGACAGGGACTGAAACCATGATCTCCAGGTTCATGGGTCAATGCTCAAACACTGAGCCACGCTGGCCAGGCACAGTAAAAGTTCTTAAGGCAAGCAGTAGGCTGGAGGCCTGAATTGTATTTCTATTTAATTTGTTCATCCTCAGTTCTTTTAAAAGAAAAGAACCACGAACTCTCTCTTCCCCTTTCCCTCCTTCAGATCCCCATTTCAAAATAATGTACGTTCATTGTAGAAAATGTAAAATCAGAAAACACACAGAGAAGAATTACCTTAATTCCACTCCTCGGCTTAATATTGTTTCTGTTAACAGTCTGATATCTAGACAACTTGCTTTTTTTCTGTCTGTAGAAATATGTACAGTCACTCATGTTAATTGTCTTTTACAGTGATGTCATCAGGAATGCTGTACACACAGGTGTTTTTTGTTTTGGTTTTTTTAAAAAAAAAATTAGTATCATGAACGTTGTAATGCCATTTAATTATCTATAGTATCATTTATAATAGGTGCACCATATTCCATTGAGCAGATGTGCCATAGTGAAACTTATTTTGTACTGTATTTGTTATTGCCTATTCAAAAAGCAGGCTGTATCATCAGGATGGTGTGGCTCTGTGGTTGAACATCGACCTAGGATCCAGGAGATTGAGGTTCAATTCCCGGTCAGGGCACGTGCCCAGGTTACGGGCTTGATCCCCAGTTGGGGGCGTGCAGGAGGCAGCCGATCAATGGATCTCTCATCACTGATGTTTCTTTCTCTCCCCCTTCCCCTCTCTGAAATCAATAAAGACATTTTTTTAAATTAAGTATTATACATAGATATGTATCTATTTTTACCAAATTTTAGGGGGAAAAGCATACGAAAGCACTTTTAAAATGTGACATACTATGCAAAAAAAGCTCATATTCTTAGCAGCCATCTCTACACTCACCTTCTCTGGGATACTTTCATTACATAACAAAAGCATGTCTGTTTAGTTTAAACAAATATATGCAAAAACATAAAAACTATCAATTCATAAAAAGGAACAACAAAATATTTTTTAGTTGCTTTAGTTGTGTTTTGTGACGTTTTCTAAAGTGTATTTAAGCAGAATTCAAGCAAGTGATGAATCCTGTCCATCGTTTTGTTAAATGAATTTACCCACATCCACATACACCACTAATAGAAGTCAAATTACACTGATTCTTGGATAGTATTTTATTAGTCACTGTCCTTAATAATAAAAATACTACTACTAGCAGCTGGCTGCTGTGGCTCAGCAGCTGAGTTGACCTAGTATCCAGGAGATCAGAGTTCGATTCCCGGTCAGGGCACATGCCCGGGTTGCTGGTTCAGTCCCCAGCAGGGGGCGTGCAGGAGGCAGCCGATCAATGACTCTCATCATTGATGTTTCTCTCTCTCTCTCCCTCTCCCTTCCTCTCTCTGAAATCAATAAAGATATATGTTTTTTTAAAATACTACTAACAAACATATATACTTCTTATTTATGGTACTATTCTAAGCAAAGTATACATAGACTCACCATCTTACGTAAGAAGAGTACAAAGTACAGAGAGGTTAAATAGCTTGCCCACAATCACACAGGTGGTACGTGGCAGAGTAGACATCCTAATGCAAGGAGCTAGCCCTGAGCCACTGCCCTCACATGTACCCCACACTGCCCTCATGTTTGCCCTACACTGCCTTATTAGATGTGAACAGGTTATTTGAAGACTTACAGGAGGAAAGGAAATCAAAACCATACACCATCTCATTTGCTTCGATAATGCACAGACTTGATGAAAGACAGTGTGTAGCAGACAGGGAACTAGGATAGGAGGGGAAGTAAGTATTCAAGCGTTTATATTATTTCATTTTTGAACCATGAGCATATTATTATATACTTTTTAAAAATTAAATACAAAACATTAAGAAAATATGTGCAAAAAAATATATGCAGCATGTTAACATTTGTGGCTTAATGAGACACACATCCAAACAGCACACACATACATTTGCTCAAAAATGCACAAAGTGTGTCTTGAAAAGTACACAAAAATCTGACAATACTAATTGCCTCCAAGAAGGGGAACTAAGTAGTGGAGGAAAAAGGGTAAGGTGTTTTCACGGTAAATTGTTTGATAATTTTAAAATATTGAAAAATGGGAATAATCTATTGAGAAAAATAATTTACTAAATAACAGTAGATTAATTACGTCTGGAATGTGAGTAGGAAATCTTTATAGGTAGCATATAATATTTTTATAAATTTTTTTAAAAATGAAAAAAGAGGCTGCATGGATCTAGAGGATATTATGCTAAGAGAATTCAGTCAGAGAGAAAAAGACAAATACTGTATCATTTCACTTATACATATAATCTAAAAAACAAAATAAATGAACAAAACAGAAACAAACTCACAGGTGCAGAGAACTCATGATCACCAGATGGAGGGTGAAGGGGGCGAGGAAATGAGCCAAAAAGGTGAAGGGATTAAGTAGTACAATTGCCAGTTATAAAAATAGTTGGGGGATGTGAAGTGCAGCACAGGAGCAACAGCGGCTAGTCTGGTAACAGTGCGCACGGTGTCAGGTGGGCACTGGACCTACCGAGGTGATCACTTCGTAAGGTATACAAATTTCTAGCCACTGGGCTATCCAACTGAAACTAATATCATATTGTATGTCAACTATAATTTAAAATAAATTTTTTAAAAGGAAAAAAATTTAAAAGGAAAAATAAATTGAGCACAGATGCAGATGGATATGCAACTGCTCCGTTCCTCAGAGGAAAAAGTCACTGAATCCCCAATGAGGTAACAAAAACTACTTGAAATGACAGAATTCTACGCAGTCATGTCAATGTCGATATATTTAAATCCACAAGGATCAGACCAGTAAAAACTTATCCTAAGAAAATAATTTTAAAGGGTTTTAAAAAAAACTTTTATATTTAAAAGATTGTATTTGAAAGCTTGTTCATAATTGTGGAAAAGTAGAAACAAATTTTAGAAGGGAAATGATTGAGCTCTACCAGCCAAAAAATGGGAGAAACATACAACGATAGAGATGAAGACTCTGGGAACAACAACAAATACTCAGGAAATAATGTCTTTTAAAAAGCAAAACAAAGTAAGACATGCACAAACTATGCATATGGCACGAGGGCGATTAAAATGCATATATACAATTACAAAAATGTAGATACAGATAAGCAGGAAATGAAAATTATATTGGGATAGTAGGAAAAAAGTAAAGTTTTCCTGTTCACATGTACTCTGTCATATTGTGGTTTTAAGCATAAACAACATGGATTACGTTTCTTCTGTGTGTGAACTTCTTGATATGGTTTTAAAATGAGAAAAAACAACAACACTGAATGTAAGTTACTTTGCTAGGTAATATTTTCTTTACCAAATTAGCACAAATTGAATTTGGTGACACCCACTGTTAATAAGAGAGTAATGGACCCTCTCATCCATAATCGGTTGAAAAGTAAATTAGTCCCCCTTTGGGGGAGACCATTTGCCATTCGTTACAGAAGGGAGGGCTACAGTGCACAGCCTCTCCTCCTGTAACTCCTCTCCTAGGAATTTACCCCATGTCTGTAGCTATACATACACCAAGATTTATGTACAAAGATATTTATTACACCTCTTTTGAATTTCAAGACTGGAAAGAACCTAAAAATGAAGCTCTGAGGGGTGATTTAGGAAAACTTAAGTAAACCCATATATTGAATTCAATACAGCTGTTAAAACCGACGCAGAAAGAGGAAACTTTTGGGGGTGACAGAAACGTTCTGTACCTTGAGTATAATGGTGGTTACAGAATGAAGCGGAGAAAAGGGACCTTTGGGAGGGAATGAAATGTTATATATCTCGATTATGATGTATATATTTGTCAAGGGTCATAAAACTGTACACCTAAAAAGGGTGAATGTAATCATGGGTAAATTATACCTCAATAACTGACTTTTTAAAATTATAAGCAAATAGCAAGGTGTAATTCAGTCCCATGTGTGAAAAGGAAACTTAACCTGGTAATGGTTTTTTCAGGGAGAAATGCTATGGGAATGAGAAGGCATTTATTCTTCTGCACTATGGGATATTTCCTTTCTACTGGTTTCTAACATGTGCTTTTATTACTTTACTTGATGGAAACTGCCCTTAGTTTCCCTCTATTATATCAATTATCGCCCCCATCTTCCAACACAGAACTGGCCAGTGCGTTGGTCTGGGAGACGTGCTGCAGAGCCTCCGTGGGGCGTTGTGTTACCACTGAGAGTTCTTGGACTCAGTATGGCTGAGTTAAGTTTCAAGGATACCATGGGTTTTGTGGTCTAGTATGCCAATACATACAAACTTAAATTTAAATAAATTATTATGTCATAGAAATAAGATCACATGTCAAACACATGGCTTATCAGTTTCGACCACTAACCCTTAAGAATGCCTCTGCACTTTTATCATTTCAAAGGTCCAGAACTTCAGGACAAAATCAAAGTTCTTTGTGATGCTCACACACAGAATATCCAGGAATGTAGTATTTGCAATACTGAAGCAAGGAGACTTAATGATAAATATATTTAAGTAACAACTGGTTTTATAGTCTAGTGACCTAGTTTTTTTTTCTTCCTTCCTTTATTGATTGATTTTAGAGAGAGAGGAAGGGAAAGAAACATTGATTTGTTGCTCCACCTATCCATGCATTCATTGGTGTATGGGAGGACACTCCAACCGAGCCACCCAGTTAGGGCCTAAAAAGATCTTGCTCAAGATTTTAAGACTTAAAACTTTAGGACTAAAAACTTCAAGTACTTAAAAAAGTGGAATGTAACTAAACTTTTCAGAATCAAGCTTGTAAAAGATAGGAAGATAAAACTCTCACCACCACCAAACCTGCTCTGGATCGTGTAATGCCTCCTACAGGAACTGATGTGGCCCTGTGTGGACTGACAGTAACCTACAGGTTGAGTAGGAGAAGCACAGTCCTCAGCAGGACGGCAGAGCTTTCAAGAAGCCAGTGAGATAGGCATGGGGTTACCAAGTGGACTGTGGTGTCCTGGGGAAAGGTCACAGTGCCTTATCTATACCTGACAGCAATTAGAAATAGAGGGCGTGCTTAAAGAAAGATTTCAATGTTGAGGCCTGCCAAATTCTAAATTAAGAGATTCCAGCTGCAAATCACTAAAGAACAAGATTGTCATATTAAATCAACGTGAGGAATTTCCTTTGAATACTTATACTTAAGAATTTAACCTGCACTGCCCAATACAGTAGCTATTTAGCCACATGTGGCTATTTAAATTTAATTAAAGTTAAAATTAGGCTCCTCAGTGACACTAGTGACATTTCACAGCTCAACAGCCATATATGACTAGCAGCTAGCATATCAGAAAGCACAGATACAGAATATTTCCATCAAAAAGCCCTATTGGACAAGACTGATTCAAAGTATAGTTAGCTATTTTAAAGAAAGTGTCTCCTTAAATTCCCATAATCGTGTTACTTTTATTCACTATCTCAGCTACACAATAAACAGCAATAACAAAAAAAAAATTATCTGCAGTTGACTAGAGCTAGGCAGGACTGCAGTTATCCTGCCCTGTAACTGACACACTTCCGTACACCTTGCCATGTCTCAGAACCATACAAGAAAAAATCAGGGGTAAAATCTAAAAACACACATAACTAAGAAGTACTTCTTTTAACCATCCGAGAAATAATCAGATTGCTTCTGAAAACCAGGGTCTTGAACCTAACTCCAAAGAAATTCCAAATTAACCTAAACAGAGTGGGTCTATCTTTAGAGGTTAAGCCGGGAGGGCAATGAATTTTGCATCATTTCTTAGCTAAATATTCCCTCAGAGTCTGAGCGAAATTATAGTGACAGGACTAGCACCTCTTGAAGACAGGTGGCATTGCTTTGTGGATTAACCTGTGCCTGATATAGCGGAACTGTTTAACTTATTTCATAATAACTATTTGTAAAAAAACAGATATTAACTGTACATTATAATTTATTCCAAACGGAAGATAAATAATTTTATTGATTCTACATGATCATTCTTTCACTCATTAATTTAAAACAAGTGTGCACGACATATACTGGGCTCTACCGTGGGTGCTCAATCTCTAAAATATGTGATTACACAAAATGAGGATTGGACACTGGAGAAGTATTTGTAGAATCACACAGTCCAGTTATAATCACTTTTAAGAAATTTAACACTTAGAATAAAAAAGATGTCTGAAAAAGACTGAAATTAAGCTAACAAAATAACTAATGCAGGTTTTGGAGAGACCTCCACAAAGTAAAAACAGAAAAATCTTTTTTTCAAATGTTACATAACTGCCTGAAATAGCAAGGTACAGAATACAAAAAAAAGATTGTCCTAACTAATGAAAAAATACTTAATGGGTATGTTTTTTAAAGGAGATCCTAAAAATACAGAAACTCCTTAATAAACCCTAAATTCTAAAACTAACAGGGTAGATGGGGTAGTCTTTAGCTACTTGGTGAACAAACAGTCCTAGACTTACTTTCTACTCCAGAAAGTGGAGCCTTCCCTGTCATTTCCTCTCAGGCCCGTGAGTGTGCAGTGCAATGAAGGACAGGAGCCGGTAAGGAAGGACTGGTTCTGAACGCTTCCCTGGCTTCTGTGGAACTGTATGTAAACTTTGTGTCCCTCAGCAGACCCTGCGCAGGGAAACAACCCTGCCTCAAGACAATGATTTGACCCCAAGGCTGGGTGAACAGTCTGAAAACCAATATACAGAGTTTTATTTGAAGGTCAGAAATAGTGTCCATTTTCCCGTTTTATTTTTCCTGGATCAGACCATTATATGAACAAATCTTAAGAAAAATTTCTTTTATACATAAATTACAAACAGCACCAAGATTTTCTAATACAGGAAGAAAAAAAGTAAACAATTCAAGTACCATGTTGTACAACATTAACAGCTGAGTAACTTATTCAAGAAAATGTGTAAAACATTAAGAACAAACTCAGGCTACTTCTAGCCACAGAACGTAAAATGTTAACAGGTCAGTTTAAGGCAAAGGGTATGTGTAGCCATGGTCCACAGCCAGACACCTCAGTAGATCAGGGAACTCATGAATTTAAAAATTTAAGGAGCATAAGTAACTTGTATGCTGGTCAATTTATTAGCACTTTACCTGTCTTTTTTGTAAAATTACTTTAAACTTGACCCAACAGTTAACATGAACTGGAAGTGATTACTACCAGTAACTTTGTCATCTAAATCTAGAAAGTTACATTAGTAAGAAACTATAAAGTTAATTAGAAAGTCAGTTCTGGAAAGAGTACACCTCTAGGCAGTGTTTTCACAGAGCATGTTCCAAGGAGTAATAGAGCACAGATTGATGGGGAAAGGGGTTCTGTGGTCAAATAATTGGACAATGCTTAAATTCAAAAACTGACAAGTTTCTTTCCATGTCTGAGAGCCCCTTCAGTGCTTTCAAAATAGACTGCAAATCTGTAGGTGAGAGTGGCCATGGGCTTCTTTTCTCAGACCACCTCCAAGTCCCTCAGGAGACGAACCTGGGAAATTTTGAAATGCTAGCTTATTATGTTGTCTGGCAACAAGCCTAAATTCAGGAGAGTGGAAACCTCTGAGGAAGGAGAGGAAGGCATTCGGGAGGAACCTGTAAAGGGACCTTTAACCATACCTGTAATGTTTACTTCTTTTAAAAATATCAGAGGTATCGCAAAATGTAAGGATATCATAGCCGAGTGGCAGCACAAAAGTGTTTATCAGGTTATAAAAAACTGGGACATGTACAGTGTCAGACGAGCACCCAAATAAACTCAAATGGAATAAGGAGACAGGTACATGATAAGTTTCCAATCTCTTACTCAAGTCACACATTTAATTTGCAAATGCAAGTAAAATGGCTTCTATTTATTTGTATTATGTTTTTACATGGGAGACTAACAAAGGCTGCCCGAAAAGAAATTGTCAAGCAGGTTAACAATTAAAATAAGCATACATCTTGCCCAGTCAGAGGGGCTCAGCGGTTGAGCCTCGACCTAGGATCCAGGAGATTGAGGTTTGATTCCCGGCTGGGGCACATGCCCAGGTTTTGGGCTCGATCCCCAGCTGGGTGCCTGCAGGAGGAAGCCGATCAATGACTCTCTCATCATTGATGTTTCTCTCTCTCTCTCTCCCTCTCCCTTCCTCTCTCTGAAACCAATAAAGATATATTTATTAATAATGAAATAAAATAAACACACATCTTGTAAGATCAATGCCATATAACTACTTCCGGCATCAAAGTGAAAATTTTTTATAAACATATGACTAAATATGTAATTCCTGAGTCCAATAAAAACATATATAGGCATAAGTTTTGCTGAAACTCACTCGTGAGAATTCTGTCAAACATACATTACGTGGGGGAGGTGCATAAACAGAGGAAAGCACTATTTCCGCCCTGGCCAGTGTGGTTCTGTGGTTGAGCGAAGGCCATTGGTTAGATTCCTAGTCAGGGCACATGCCTGGGTTGTGGGTTCAGTCCCCAATTGGGATTTGTACTGGGGGCAACCAATTAATGTTTCTCTCTCACATCAATGTTTCTCTCTCTCCCTCTCCCTTCTTCTCTCTCTAAAATCAGTAACTTTTTTTTTAAGAAAAATGGAAAGTGTTTTTTTAAAAAAGTACTATTTCCAAGTTTAAATATTATATTTAGAAAACTCTTGAGGCGTATGAAAGGGAGAAAAACAATCAGGAAATGATTGACATGACATTTCTTTCCCAAGTCAATCCTTGATAGTCTTCAGTTACAATAATCAGAAAGCAGCAACTCTGCGGCATGGTTTGTGCCAACCAGCAAATTCCTCTTTGTTGGCTTTTTTTTTTTAAGTATTTAAAAAATTATAAGACTGTTTTGGATAATATTCATCAAAGAAGCTTAAAGGGAAGGAATGCAACAAACCAATATTCCTTGAACCTCATTGCTGTTGTACTCTCCAACTGCTTATAGTAACAACCAGTATGACAAAGCACTTCAGGCATCTGCCGGGGCTGGAAGACACCGGAACCCCATGTGTAATGCAGAAACCAGCAGCAAAGTCCTTTGTAAGAGGGTATGCTGGGGGGGGGGGGGGGGAGGGGGGTCAGGTGATTAAAGGTTCTCTAGTAACCCTTTCTGTACACACTCATGACCCAATAGGAATATAGAGCTGATATAAAATTCTTCTAAAGGGTTAAGAAAAGCAGCATATAGTCCTGACTTGAAAAACTGAAGATATGTTAAAACCAAAAACACTGTCAAAGAATGCTGGGAGTCTGACAGTGCCAAGACCGCTAGAAAGAGCAGTGCCTACGCCCCCTCAACAGTGGAGTCACTGGTGACAGCAGATACGCTGGCCAACAGTGAAGAGAAGCCGTGACTGAAACCCCTACAAGAAACTTTAAATGATCCTTTAGGGAACTTCTAGGGTGGACTTTCCTTCTGAAAATGATGTAAAGAAGTAAACTGATTCACCCTCAGCTGGATTAAGGACAATTTTTTAAATGTGAAAATTAAGATACATAAGAGTATCAAACAACTCTGCCAAAGATCCTACAGTCTTCATAGCCATGCAGGCACACCACCAACTGGACTTGGACTCTCAGTGTTGCCACAGTCCTTTTGGCTACAATTGCACCATTTTGGTAAATGTGGGTCCCTGTAATCCTGTCCATCTACTACCGCTCACCTCTTGGAAGGATGGTAACAATGGCAACATTATGGAAATTTACCTGTATCTAAACAAAGTTATGTGAATCCCTAAATTCTGCTAGGGGTGGGTGTCTATCACATGATGCCCAGCAGACTGTGTAATTCCAGCTATAACTAAGAATTTTTTCTATATATGAATAAATTGAGATGGCATTATACTCCAATTAGATTTTTGTTATTAATCCTCACACATTTTTAGAGAGTAGAAGGGAGGGAGGGAGAGGGAGAGGGAGACAGAGGGAGGGGGAGAGAGGCGGAGACTCGGGGAGGGGGGGAGAGAGAGAGAGAGAGCGAAAGAGAGAAACATTGATGTGAGAGATACATATTGATTGGTTGCCTCCTGCATGTGCCCTGACTAGGGCAGGGGATTGAACCTGCAACCCAAGTACGTGCCCTTGACCAGGAATCGAACCTGTGACTCTTTGGTCAATGCAAACGGCTGAGCCACACTGGTCAGGGCTCCCATTAGATCTTGATAATTATCTCTGTCTCAAAGAAGAAATCAGATAACTGAGAAAACTTGAACTGGGAGCTAGTTATATAACCTAGTTTCCATCATAGTACCAATAAAATATCTACGAGTCCATGATCATATCAATCATTGAATAAATAAGAGGGAGAGAAGAGTTGAATCTCTAATTCATGAAAATACCAAGTAACTTTAGTTACTCAACCCTCAGGGATATAAAACCTAAATCCCTACCTCTTCAGTGTGAACTGTGCACCATGACTTCCTTCCACAGACTACAGTATGGAAAGGGGTTGGGGGAGAACTAGCCTTACACTGGAGAACTCTGGGAAACACTGGCTCAACCTGGTATCAAGGTCAACATCAAGGCATGCTGATAATCTACACCCTTCTTCTGAGGCGATGAAAATGGCACTTCACCTCTGATCTTCCTCCCAAAATCCCATAAAAACAAACCCATCATGAGAAGAAAAAAAATCAGCTAAATTCCAATCGAGGAGCATCTCAAATTACCACAAACTTCTCGTCAAGACAGCAGGTAGACAACAGTGGGACAAGTTCTTGACAGCGCTCAAGTAGGGGGAAAACTTTGAGGCTAGAATTCTCTATCCAAGAAAGCCTCACTGTAAATGTAAACATGAAATAAAGACTTTTTTTTTTTTTTTTTTAATTTTGCCCATAGACCTCAGAAAGGAAAAAAATGAAATGTGAAAAACAAGTAATGCTTATTAGGAAATGTGAAAATCCAAACCACTTCAAATTAAACATAAAAAATACCAGTATTTCCTTGTGGAGGTGTTTAAAATCTGCCATCTTCTTTACCTTATTGAATGAATGGATGAATGAAAAAATATCGAGAGAAGAAATACATTTATACACATAGTATTAAAAACTACAATTGTGTTCTTAGGGAAAACAAATCAATGTTTTATTCTCCCCTCCACACTGAGAGTTCCAAGAATAAATTACGAAAATTCTTATTTCCATGTGCAATCTGCTATCCTTCCCTCCATAAGACGTAACCAAGAAGCAAAATCAGCTTTCTTCAAGAGGAGCACAGGTGCAGTGTCAAAACACTTTTATTTGGAATTAAGGATATGTTAAATATGATTTAATTCATATATGGACTATGTTTAGTGCTCATATGTGATACAGTGGTTGATAGTAAATCTGGAGTGAACCTGATTCGTTTAAATCTCAGATCTCACCCCGACCGGTGTGGCTCAGTGGCTGAGCACTGACGCAGGATCCAGGAGATCACAGTTCGATTCCCAGTCAGGGCACATGCCAGGGTTGCAGGCTCCATTCCCAGTCGGGGAGGGGGGGGGGGAAGCAGCCGATCAGTGACTCTCTCATCATTGATGTTTCTCTCTCTCTCCCCCTTCCTCTCTGAAATCAATAAAGACTGAGGGAGGCAGAGGGGGAGGGGGGAGGGAGGGGGGACCACTAAATCTCAGATGTCACTTACCATTTATGGCCTTGTGCAACGTACTTAACCCTTGTTACGCCTTAATACTCTCATGTGTAAATTGAAGGTTACTCAATGATTGCATTATTTCAGGAATCACTAGCATCATGCCTAGCACACATTTTGAACATGAATAAAAGCTCTTATTTTGAAATAATCTCTGCCCTGAAAAAGCTCATCATGAGGATAGTTATTTCCATACACTCAGTTATCCAGAAAGAGCTGTTGAACAGAGTATGGGAAAGCAGAAAATGGCTCAATTTAAGAGTACTTTCCCAAAGTGAGACTTCCTAAGACTTCGCTTAATTTTAGTTTTCAAGTGACCCATGAAAAAAAACACTGTTCTAATTAACATCCAATCCAAGTATTACACTTGATCTAGTGCCATCCCTCCTCAGAACTGGAAAACCTAAAAAGGGGGCCATCATTGTCTTAATTATGTTTTAAGTAACTAAGGAAAACAGATAATACTTTTGATATAACAATATTGATTCCACTAAATTAAAATGTAGTCTCCAATAGTAAGATAATACCAATCACTTCCTTTTATATTTATGGAGTCAATGTTTGAAGATTCCCTCTACAGCACCGGCCCTCACACCGAAGGTTGCAGGTTCAGTCCCTGGCCCTGGTCAGGGCACGTGCGGGAGGTAACCAATCAATGTCTCTCTCACATAGATGTTTCTTTCTTTCTCTTTGTCTTTCTTCCTCCCTCTCTGCCTCTCCCCCCAGCTTCTACTCTCCCTAAAGATCAACGGAAAAATATCCTTGGGTGAGGATTAATGAAATATTAACTCATTTCTAGGGAAAAAGAAACCTATAGGAAAAATACTAGGTTTAACTCAAGTATCTCTCTCAATTATTTTACTTGATCACTTACCTCTAAATCCCCCAGTGCCGTGGATTATCTTAAGCTTCAAATACATGATTAAAAATTTAAATAGATACCCTGGTCGGCGTGGCTCAATTAGTTGGGCGTCGTCCCATGCACCAAAAAGGTCACTGGTTCCATTCCCGGTCAGGGCACATGCCCAGGTTGCAGGCTCAATCCCCAATAAGGGGCATGCAGGAGGCAGTCAATGGATGTTCTGCTCTTACACTGATGTTTCTCTCTCCCTCTCCCTCCCTCTCTCTAAAAATCAATAAAAATATTTTTAAGAATTTAAATATGTACTATTTCTTGAGAAATGGAGTAAGAAGACTACCAGGAGAGAAGAGAAATTGTGTGCCTGGGAATAAGTCATGACTTCAGTACTCAGTGAGATGATATATGTAAGTTCCTTCCCAAATTACTGTCAAAGAATTACAGTGATGCACTTATTTCCCAAGACTGATAATGATGCCAAATTTTATCAAAATTTGAAAAAACTTCAACCCAAATGTGAGCATAGCTCAAACACAGATGGGGTCATTCTGATGAATAAACCAGAACAGAGAAAAATAAAAACCCAAAATACAAAGAAGGTTGTTAGGGCCTTAAAAAGACTCTAGACTCTGTCACAGCTCAATGACACAGGCTATAACACTGGAATGAGGGTAATTACAGAACTCTCCACAGAGCAACTTGCCAGGCCCCTCCTGACTTCCCATTTATATAGAACAGCTTCCCTTAGCTAAAGCCAGACAACTAAATCTAAACAAAGCAAAGTAAAAGTTTGGGAAGAAACCCCATAACTGGATTTAAGGTTGGAAAGGAAAGTAGTACACTATGCCCCTGAAGGAAGGAAAGGACAGGAGAGAACCAGAGAAAGGAAGAAGAGACAGGAGAAGGAAGGAGGAAAGGGAAGAGGCAGAGAAGAGCATGAAAGGCAAGTCCACCCAAGAGTTGGGCGCACAGGAAGCAGCCTTTTTAAAAAAAACTACACCTATACATACAGTTAAAAAACCACATTCAGAGAGAAAAAACAGGTTACATACAAAATAATGAGACTCAGAATTATATCTGACTTCTGATCAGCAAAACTGACAGAAGATAGCAGAGGCCTTTAAAATTCTGAGAAGAAAAGATATGCTGTTTACAAGAGACCCATCTAAGAACAAAAGACTCAGGCTGGAAAAAAACCTTCTGGAGAACTTTGAGAGATTGACAGCAATCCAGTCACAGTAGGGGGCTTTAACACCCCACTGGCTTTACTGGATAGATCTTCCAGACAAAAACTCAACAAAGATATAGTGACTCTAAATGACACACTAGGTAAGATGGATTTAATTGAGATTTACAGAACATTCAACCCCAAAGCTGCTGAATATACATTCTCAAGTGCACATGGGACATTCTCAAAGACAGACCACATGTTAGGGCACAAAACAATTCTCTACAAGTTCAAGAAGACTGAAATCGTATCAAGCATCTTCTCGGACATTCACACCATGGAATACTATGCAGCTGTGAAAATGATGGATCCCTTACCCTGAGACAGCATGGTGGGACCTGGAGAGTATTATGCTAAGTGAAATAAGCCAGTCAGAGAAAGACAAGTGTCACATGATCTTATTCATATGAGGATTCTAATGAACAAAACAGATCCAGAGACATAAAAGCATAGAACAGACTGATGAATCTCAGAGGGAAGGTGAAGATAGGGGGTGGGTAGAGAGAGACTGACCTAAGAACTTACATGCATGTAAGTATAACCCATGGACACAGACAATAGTTTGGTGAAGGCCTGGCCAGGAGGGTGGTGCAGGGTGGAGGGAACATCTGTAATACTTTTAACAATAAAGATAAATTAACAATATAAATAAATAATAAATAAATAAAATTACACAGGAAGCCCTGGCCGGTGTGGCTCAGTTGGTTGAGTGTTGTCCTGGGCACCAAAAGGGTGTGGTGTGGGTGCAATTACTGGTCAGGGCCCATGCCTGGGTTTTAGGCTCAACCCCCGGTAGGAGGCATGCTAGAGGCAGCGGATTGATGTTTGGCTCTCACATCAATGTTTTTCTCTCTCCCTCTCCTTTCCTCTGTCTCTCTAAAACTCAATTTAAAAAAAAAAGAAATCTTTCAAAAAAATTCTGAGGGAAAAGCATTCTGAACCAAGAATTCTCAACCTAGACAAACTGTGAGTCAAGTATAACGGCAAAACTGAAGATCCACACAAGACTTTTTAAATTAACCTCTGAAGCACTAAAAAGATTGTGAAAAAAAATTTTTTCCACTAAACTGGAGAGGAGAAAAAAAATGAGTGGCCTTAACAGGGGAAGGCAAAGAAATTCCTGTATGACTGCAGTCACGAGCACAGGACACAATTAGTCCAAATAAGAGTGGACATCATCAAAGAACCTGGTCAAGAATGTCTTTGAAAGTAAAAAAAATCCATTTACTATATTGCAAAATTAAAAAACTTACTTTTAGTAACATTAAGAAAAAATAATTAAAGCTTGCAAGAAAAACTACAGCAAACTAAATTGTGGCATTATTTTCAACAGCTTATAGGATGACAGATTTAAGAAAACAATCTCACGTGATCTGTACATTCTTCAAGTAGAACTTTTTTTAAAATTTATTTTTATTGTTGAAAGTATTACAGATGTCCCTCTTCTTTCCCCCATTGATCCCCTCCACCCCACCTATAAGTTCTTTGATTAATCTCTCCCCACCCCCACCTTCCCTCTCAGAATCCTCAGTCTGTTCCATGCTTCCATGCCAAGGAGAACAACTTTTAACTACCACGGCATTTATTATTATAAACACAATTATACTAATTGGCTCTGCAATCAACAGTATCATTCCTAGTAGTAATACGATTTATTGGTTTTCTCTTTCTTAGAATTTTAAACAGTTAAAAAATCCAAAACAATATTTAAAGTAAAGAGAGATAAAGGGAGAGAAGTAGAAAGACACTGAGGGGCACTGAATTCCTTAAGTAACATAATAGTGGTCAAGGAATGTTGCATAAAGTTGGTGGCCCCAAAAATAAAGAACTTAAAAATATTTAAAGCTATAAAAGAAAATCCATCAGCACAACTACAATTCGTAGTAACAAATCCACAAAGTAGAAAAAACAGTTGGTAGTGTAGGTACATGAACTTCCTCAACTTTCATGACAGAGTAAGAGACACTGTGAGACACACCAAGAAATATAAGTGTATTATTTTAAATTCCAATGGTAATAATAGGAATAAATTTTTTAAATTAGTTTTAAAAGATTATCTCTGGGGAAAGGTAAAAGATGGGCAGGTTTTTGCATTTCAAGTTCCATGCTCTATGGTGTTAGAGAAAACATTTTACCATGTGTGCTTATCACTTAATGATTTTAAAAAGTAATGTTACATTTTAAAATGGTGGAAATTTCCTAAAATGTCAAATTCTATGTTACCTCTAGTTTTTGGCTAGACCACAACATTCTTAAACTTTATCATAAATGACTCTAGACAGCGAGGATAACTCTGAAGTATCTTCCAAAAGTTTAAATGTTCATATTCTTTGATCCACCAAGTTTATTGTTAGGAGATTATCCAAAAGGAAAATTTACCAGTGGTAACAACTATAAAGGTACAAGGGAGCTTGACGCACAACTGTGACTTAGCAAAACCCTCTTGCAAAGCCTAAGTGTCCATCAGTGAGGATGGCTAAGTGAGCGATGGCAGACACTCCAGAGCAGTGATCTAAAAAGACCAGGGCAGCAACAATACGGGAAGATGGCCATGATATACGGTGTCATGACAGAAGTCAAGAGCAAAAGAATGTATGTAGTATAATCCCATTTTGTGTAGTTTAAAAAAAAAAAATCCTTTTGTATATGCATAAGAACTGTGAAAACACAAACACCAAACTATTAACAGAATTGTGATGACCTCTGGATGTGAGACTGAAAAAGTGGAAAAGACGACACTGGCTGTTTACTTCTAATTGTTTGAACTTTTCATGAATATTACCTTTGTAAAAGGCCAAAAATTCTTGAGAAAACAGCTTCGACATTAATCCCACCACGTTCTCTCCTTACTGTCCCAACCCTCCACTCCCCCAGCACTGTCCACCACGGCCCTCAGCCTTCCTGTGCAGAGTGGAGGTGTGTAACCCAGACCCTAAAGTTCCCTCCACACCTTATTTCCATGCGATACACAGTACTCTGGACACCCTGTGTGACTGACGGAAAAATGCCTCTTAACGTTGCCTTTGGTCTTCGGCCTGTTGGTTAGGGAAGGCACTGCTAGTGCAGCCAAGGTGTGCATGGTGCCCCCACCTAGAGGTCATTAACTGATAATGCAGTCAGCCTGGTTTTTATTCACCATCTGTCATCTTCCTGGTGACAGGACAAGGTGTAGAAAGATCAAAGTAAATCCACTGTAACTAGTGGAAACACTTCCTAAAAGATGCACACTGACAGGAGGCTTTACTCATGGTGGTATTCTGACGAAGACATTTGTGTATGTGTATGACCACAGTTTACACATTTCTTTGCCAGTCACCCACATGTAAGTCCCTAAATCATGTCCTCAGTGTTTCCCAGAGCGAGAGTGTTGGTCAGCCAGGTCCTGCAGCAACACTGCCAGGTTGCTCTGCAGGAGCAGTGTGATTTCAGGGCGTGAGAGGCCCAAAGTTCTGTTCTGGTCTTTAATTCTCATCTTCAGCCACCACACTGAACACAAAATCAAAGTAAAGCAGTAGAGGGAAGGCTTC